>NC_056751.1:717294969-717654969 GCF_019279795.1 Protopterus annectens | reverse complement strand
TCTATAGATGTAGTCACACACACACACACACACACACACACACATATATATATATATATATATATATATATATATATATATATATATATATATATATAAATATCCAGAGATATATACATATACATATATATATATATATATATATGTATTTGTGTATATATATATATATATATATATATATATATATATATATATATATATATATATATATATATATATATATATATATATATATATATATATATACACACAAATATATGAACAGATATGCATGCAAATGCCGACAACTACACATATATATGTCAACATCTATATGTCCACATATACACAGCAAGTTACATGTATGTACGCAGATATATGTCTCCGTAGGTATATACGGACTTAGTTAGAAATATGTCAGCAAATATATATACCCACAGAGCTGTATACGGCCAGACATCTGTAGATAGCAATGGTAGATAAACAGATGTCCACATGCACCATGAATGGGCTTGACAGGCCCCAAACAATATACATCACGTACTAATTGGCATACTCCCCCGCCCAGCCAAACACGTCTGCCCTGCAATACACTACCAAGCTCATTGTATTGTACGTGTGTCATTGAAACAAGGATTTAAATTAGCCCTCTGTAATTTTGCACATGTTGACATCACATCCCCCTCCCCGCACCAACTCGGTGGGCCAAGTAGTACAGGCCCATCCAACCAAGGACATCCCTGACCCAGACAGTCATTACTCACAGTTCCGCTTTCCCCCCACCCACTGCACACATGCAGCCATCATCCCTACCCTGGTTACCGGCCCGTAGCTACCACACCACCACACATAGCCCCCCTCCACACCCCCCCCCCCTTGGTACCCATCCCTTATGTTGTCTCAACTCAAGTATCCTAGGTCTGGCACATGCCGTAGTCCATGCACATAGCCATGGGTACCTATGTAACTCTGGGTGTAGACGAAAGTTGTATACCCAATGTTCTGCCTGTCCCACATGGGACAAATTATTACCTGGTACTAACAATAGATTTCATGTGTGACTCTGTGTACACTAACGGATTTAGTTGTAGGTATCGCAAAGCATACGTAGCACACAAGGATGGCCGGTATGCACACAAAACACAGTACCCAACAATAACAGGCAACATTACAGGACATGTAGCTAAATATGTAGAGGTATGTGTGTGTATATATACCCATAACTACATGGAGATATACCTCTCCCTCTCTGTAGTACAAATGTATACATACATAGACAGACATATATATAAATACCCACATATAGATATATACATATGCAGACACCCATACATCCATATGTCATTGATATATTTACAGCAAAATATATAATATATATATATATATATATATATATATATATATATATATATATATATATATATATATATATGCATACATATACAGATATATATATATATATATATATATATATATATATATATATATATATATATATATATATGCATATACAGATATATATATATATATATATATATATATATATATATATATATATATATATATATATATATATATATATATATATATATATATATATATATGATATGATACAGCAGTTAAGAATTACATATGTTCACAGGCCGTGCCAATGGGGTGAGGGGCCCAATCAACAAATGTGTAACACGTAGCATCAACCCCCCACCCCCCAGCTAGACAGGTGAAACATACAAACACACAATAAAAGTAAACAAGCCACTGCTTCCCAAACTAGAGGCAGGATACTACCAGTGGGAGAGACCCGCCAAGCCTAATCTTGAAACAAAGACAAGATTGTCCCTTGTGGGACATTCCACAAATTCTATGGATATTTGGGTTTCCAGGCATTACATGGATGTCCAATGGCAGGGCACGCATGTTCTCAGACTACAAGGTTGGGGAAGCCTGATGATCCATGGAGTGAGACAACATACGTGATGGGTCCCGAGAAGTGGGGAGAGGGCAGTGTGTACTGGTATGGCCAGACCCGACCTGCACCCGGAGTAAGGAAGAGTGCCGAAGAGGGGGTGTGGGTGGGGAACTATGGGTATGTAATTATGGGCCTATGCGTGCAGGTATTGACTGGAGTGGTTCTATGTGGGACTGCCCCAGGGATGTAAGCAATAGTGTGCATTGGGCAGACCCGACACCTAATGAGCAGCCATGCCTGGTACGAGTCCCACAGCAGCAATGTCTATTTCACAGGGCAAAGGGTGAAATAACCAGATGTGTTGTTGCAAACCCAATAAATGTCACCAAAGAACACATGGTCGCAACACCCCACTGTAGGCATGTAAGCCAAACTAACTGGCGTCACAATGTATTATTGCTGTCCTCACCCCCACCCAGGGGTGTGAGTGTCCAGACCTACCCCCAAATGCAGGGCACATACACAGCTGTCACTGTAGAAGAAATGGCCAGCTGTGGACCTTCCCTTCAGCCATCCTGCACATCCCTGGACATGTCCCCACTATCAGCCCCTTTGTGTGGCCCAATAACACCACTTACCTATCGACCCCTGTTTCATTCGTAGTATTGATCACAGTCACATGTAAGTGACAGTTTCCACACGACTATATTGGCAGAATTTGGAACCCCCAACCCAGGCGTATTACCACAGCTGTCCTACTGCAGCTGTCCCAGACTACACATGTAACTAACACATGAAGGGAAATCCCAAGCACACTTGGATCACCACCCGCTCACCTGGCGAAGTCCACCACCCCCCCAACTAGCACTCCATATCCCTACACCAACTGCTGACACTGACACCTCCTGTCCTGCCTCGCATACATATCCCAACACCCTGCAAACCTGCACTACTGCTCCCCCACCAATCAGTCGAATGGCCTAATATACAGTTAAAATGTCCCCCCATCCACCTACCCGCCTACACCTTCACTATTCACATCTACTCTACCACACTGGTATGGCATAACTAAACCTAACCTGAATACCTGAGTGTAACCTATCCAGAACTGCTAAACTGGAATCCCACTTCACCTTACACTGACCTTCATGAACAGTCATACCTGACATGTACACCTGACTTAAGCATGTATAATACTGACAGGATCATGAAGTAGCGCAGGGGTATGCAGCAGCAAGTGGGAGTACGCCTGTTTGGGCGGCGGTAAGCAATGCGCACACTGGTTAAGCAATGTGGAGGCCAACCCAGTGTAAGACACCGTAACCAGAGGTCAGCAAGTCTGAGCCTTGCGCACACCAATGCATACCCATCTACACTTTCCCCACAGTGCCTTAGGCATGCTGTAGCCCACAACCCTTGTCGTGGCCAGTAACAACATAATCAGCACTCCCAGGTCCCCCCACACACTATAGTCCAAGTGAGTTACCACGAAGGCATGGCAGATATACAATCAGCTGCTGTTATCACAAACATATCATCTGGCACAGTCAGTCAACAGTATAGGAAACATATGTAAGTATGTGCATTAATACCAGCAAACATGTGCGCAGTGCTCAGTCACAGTATTCTGAGTAGTCTATGAACAGTAGTCTTGTATAATACTGAAGAGAGGAATGGAAAATGGGGCACGCCGTGGGGGGGGGTGTTTCATCTGTGGAAGTGGGAGATGAGGCTGGTCTGGTGTGTGAGCAAACCACTGCTTCTCAAACCACTGACAGGATGTTACCAGTGGGAGAAACAGTGTAGACCAGCAAATCTACTCATGACACAATGACAGGTCCATCCCTGGTGGGACGCACCAGACTTTGTGGGTCACAATGATGTTTCCACCAATATCGGAGGAGGATCAAGGGAAGGCTCAAATGTATGTGAACTAAACAGATGAAGAGCCTGCAGAAGGTTGCATCGAGGCAGTAAAATGGAGGAGTACCAAGACATGCAGAGAGGGAAATGTGTGGAGGTGTGGGATGACAGGGCTAGCAACTGGAGAATGGATGGATGCTGTGTATGTGGAGCTTGGGGGCTGGGGAAAGGGAGCATGGGTATGACATTAAGGTAGAAATATGCAAATTAAGCAGACCTGCAATAGTGTAGTGGGCAGAGCATCCACCTAACATGCACGCATTCCCGGTTCGAGTTCCACTGCAGCACATTCTATTTTCCATGTGAAATCGGTATAGCAAAATCATTTTGCTGTATAACCTACTAAATGACATTTACACTTGAAAAGGAGTACTGCATTACACATAGACCCACTCACTATTCAAAGGACATGAGATGACACACAGGTAAGTATATACAGACAATCTTTAACGGTGTATTTTACAATAATGTTTGCCAATACCTACAGCACATAGATCTGGACTTATTTAATCAGTGAGGAATGCAAGGCTTACACAGAAAAGTAGATGCAGACAGTGCGGATATATAACATACTACGCTGTCCAGGCCAAGTCCGTCAATTCAAACAACTGTAGACAAAGGATTTACCTTCAAGATAGGTAACAATAAACAATAACAGATGTAGTTCAGCAGCCGCCAGTTACACCCTGTAGTCAAGGCCTAGGGGGACATTTATTACCTGTGATAATGTCTATGTATCTGTCACATGTATGGACCCTGACCAACAAATATCGTGGGAGTCCACAATATGACTGGGATAATAGCAGGAATGCTAGCAGTGAATAATGATAGGCCAATGCCGAACAACCCCTAACCGTATCATAGCATGACAAAGCCAGCCATATATGTAGAGTATAGAGGCAGGAACACAGGGCCATACTCTTGCTGTTACACACCCTGCAAATTTCTGGTGTTACAGGATTTGTTGCAACATACCCTTATGCAGACATAACACATCAGGAGCACAACTGGAAGTAGCCATGTACTGACAGATTGCCAGGGATATATCTAGGACAAGACCTGTGTGGTGCAGAGGCAGAAGCAAACAGACAATCCATTGGCCATCATGTCGATAGACCCACTGTTGGGAACTATGCAGACATACTGCATTCCATCCTAAACTACTATGTACACACAAACACTACAAGACCAGCAATATACAATGCACATAACAACACTACTCACTCTGTCTGTAGGTCTGGAACTTCTTAAGATTGTGTAGTTGTCCTGTGTCTGCAAGCCCCGCTGTAATAGGTACTGCAACCTGCCATCTGTAACACTGCTGCCCACATACAGGAAGGATGTCCTCCATACTGGAAAGGTGAAGGGTCAACGCCCACATGAGCAAGCAATTTATAGTACTGGGTTGCTATGACAATGTTTAACTGAATCACTACACAGCAGGCTGCACGCAGTCAGCAACTGTTGCACACTGATTGGTGCAGAGCCCATCACCTGATCATGTGCATCACCTACAAAAGCCATGCTGAAATCCATTCAAACCAACTCATTTGCTCTACTGCAGAGGGAGAGAGACAGAGAGAGAGAGAGAGAGAGAGAGAGAGAGAGAGAGAGAGAAAAACAAGATTTATAAAATGAAACTCACACAGTGGGAAACAAATACCTACAAGCCACAACCAGGAAGGCATCACACCCATTCAAAGAATAAAAGGCATGTAAAACATAACTGTATGTAATTTAATTTAGTATGTGGTATAGATTAATAGGATATATGATGTAGAATGTTTTATATGTGCCATCTGTAGTTGTCCCTGCAATGATGACCCACTGAACAACTGCTCTGGACAATACTATCTCTCCCTGTAAGCAGTGGGACATACCCGCCAACTGTGCAGATCAGCAATGAATGACAAAGATGTCAACCATAATATCTGTGTATGTTATGTTAGTGTGGACAATAGCTGGTGGTGGATGTACTGCCATCATGATAGACACATGGGTGTCAGAGCACACCACTTGCAGGACAATCATGTTAATGTGTAATGTAGCATGCACAAATGCCATAGGTGTGTAATAGGCATACCAGCAATCTCACACCATATTTACCACCCTAATGTTAGTTTGTGTTCACATGTGGCACCTGTCTGTGTTGCAGCAAGGCAGAATAGTGTAGCTGTGAATGAAAGACAGTTACAGAATGCGGACCAGATGTTTGTATGCACTCAATATATCTGTGTGATACAGAATGTGATGTGTATGTGTACAGATACACAGACACTCATATAGACATAGGTATATCAACAACGTATGACATATATCTACACATATATGTACATAGATGTATATTTATACACATATATATACAGTGGCACTGACAATGGCATGCAATTGAAATAGTCTGTAACAGGCCAGCAAAGATAAGTGTCCCCACAGGGAGCATGGCTACAAACACATAGCACCAAGAGTGGCACATACACATAGCACAAAGCTTGGTACAATACAACATATGTCCCAATGGTAGGTAAGCAGCTGACATAACAATTGCAGTCTGTGAACGGTTTGTTGTAGCTGATATGGTGGGGGGAGAAAAATATGTGTATTAAGAGCTATGGTAACCCTGCTGTATGGGTGGCTTAGACCTGCTTCCATCCTTATATCTTCCAGGAAACATGTCGCATAGTCATCTTCCTGCATACAGTGCAGCTGAAACAGCGATCATTATTGACCACCTGGTACAGCACTATGTACTGCTGTTTGGCTGGACAGCCCACGACCAGCAGGAGAGGACCACTATGTGGAACGAGCTAGTCCACAGGGTCAATGATGTCGGACTGCATAACCGCAGCTATGAGCAGGTCCGGCATCATTGCACCGACCTGCTTTGCCATGTACATCGGAGTGCAGCTGCCATAAGGAGGGACCACCTCACAATGGGGGGGAAACCCACCCATCCACCCCTTACCCGTGTGGAGGAGCTTCTAAGCAGCCTTGTGGCACCTGTCCACCTGCAGCATCAACACCTGGTAGGGCACATCTTGGAGGTGGGTGCCAATGACACACCTGCTGAGAAGCGTGCAGGTAAGGGCCCCAGGGCACATCAGTACCCCACTTGTGTGCATGCACCTGCATCTGTACAGGTACATCATGCAAAACTGAGATGTCATATACATAGTCTGCTGCTGTGTAGTAGTAATGAACAGTTGTCTATAAGCTGTAATATTGTGTAACTCTACTGTTGATGTAACATAATGCTGCACTCACCTTTTATGAATGCCACAGCTGTGGCCACTGACATCAGCTTTCTCACACTCCTATGTAGGTCCCTCCAGGATACCACCACGGCAGCAGCCCCTAGCCGGTGAGTATGGTTCATACTCATGCATGATGATAAACTAGGCATGTAATAGTTATGGGATATCCCATGCACACGTCTAACACAAGTACAAGTTCAAGTTTTGTTGCTGTGAAATGCACTGCATCACAGTAGAGACCATGCTGGGGTATGGGAAGGGTACAACAGACACATGCAAGATAACTAACATCCTGACAGTATACAATGTGTCCACAGGGATGTGAAGTGTAGCAGGACACACGGCCTACAGTAGGGACATGTGTGACTCAACACCACCATGGCTGCAGCTGCACACAATCAGGTTAAGTAAATGTTACAGACGTAACCCTGACCCCACAGCACTCGTGATAGCAGTGTGTGCACTACAAGGGATGTGCACATGAGTAGACCTTGCAACCATGCAGAGGTCTGGGACATGTGTAGGGCACCCCTCACAGCCATGGTAAGGTCCGTTGGTTGTCAGTGTAATAGTCATGTACTGGTCATACATGCACTGCTGATGTTGTGATCTGTAACGCAGACATCAGGTATCCACAACTGATAGCTGTTCACATATCATCCCAGATATGGGTTGCTACAACACATAGGGGCTGTGAGCATTGGAGCTGACACAGTACTACAGATGCATCAATGGTTTCTACACCTGTGAGGTATGGTGCACAGTACAAGGCAGGGTGTGGAACAGGTCCACAGTAACACTTTATACATGGGTGCAGTGTTAACATGGGGAAGGGCCATCACCTACCAACAAAGCCCATTCCTTACACACATATATACTGCCACTAGCATGATGTCACTATAGTTGCACTGCATGCTGTTGAGCTCTATATGTAATGCATGTTGACAGAAGGGTAATGGGTGGACTGTGTGTACAAATGTTGTGCAAATCCACATGTAGGAGTGTGGGGTGTGTGTTTGTCTCGGTTGTGTTTGTAAGTGCAATCTAGTGGAGTGTGGACAAAGCATGTCGAATGTGATTGCACATGTGTGTGTGTGTGTGTGTGTGTGTGTGTGTGTGTGTGTGTGTGTGTGTGTGTGTGTATGTGTGTCCATGTATGCACAGGTGATAGTGGGATTGACCACATGGCGGTACTTCCCCTTGGGGTTGTGCTGTACATGGAGTGAGACATGGGACACCAGGACAACCTGTCAGGTATGTGAACACAGGACAGCTGATAGCATAACACGTTCTGTAGCATGGAGCATGCATTGGGAGGTGCAGTACATACCAGGTATACACATCATATGTCCAGCAGCAGATAGGTAACCGACTACCCACATATGCAGAACTACAAATGCAATGGGGAATTACCACAGCACATCAGTGAGTGTATCCATGCATGATGGGTCACTTGTGCAGCAGATGTGGCATGGACTGAGCAAGACTGTAATATGAGGCTCTGGTGTATGACATATGTAGTGAATGTTGCAGCCTCAACTATATAGGGGCCTCGTACACCACTACTGCCCATACACAGGGTAATACAGGGTGACAGCAGTGAAGGCCATGTACAACCTACTACACCCAAGTCAGGGAGGCGATGGAGTAACAGGTCATGTTGTAACCACACATGTAGCCATGGACAGGAATGATATGTTAATGGGCTGTAGTGATGCATGTATATTAGCAAGTGACATGCAGGATGGAGAACATATGTAACTGACTGTGGGACTATTTGTAAACTCAGGGAAAGTGAGGTAGTAAGGTGGCTGTCAGTGTGAGTGTGTGTACTGTTATGCAATGCTGTACAGGTCTTAATGTGTGTATTTGTTTCCCCCACAGGTGGCGAGGTAGGTCAGAGCCTCTCTTGCACACAAACTGAGGTAGGTGTCCCTACAGACACCGATGATGATGAAGGTACAGGTGAGGCACAGGTGGGGTTGTCAGAGGCCGACACTGTGCCATGTGTCATCACCCTCCTAGCCACCCCAAGCCTGCACACAGTTACAGTGCCCCTACAAACCCATCACATGTGGCCATAGCAGAGGGATAGTTGGCACTTGGTGGCAATGACCAGGAAAGTGTGGTGTCCATGCCAACTGTGTCTGGTCACAGTCGGCATAGCCAGATGTCTGGAAGGCCACCACATAGGCAGATGTACCGTGGTGCGCATGGGAGAACCTCAGGTCATCATGCCCCTGGCAGAGGCGTCACAACAGGTACCACCAGGAGTATGTAATGGAGGCACAGACATGTATGGAAATGCACACCAGACAGGTCCTGAGGCTGCAGAGGTCAGCTTTTGCAGCTGTAAGTGGCAACCTCCATGAACTCGCTGGTGCCTTCTGTGAATATACCGAGGTCATGGATAGATGGTGGGGTGAGATGGTTGGCCTCCTCGACTGTGGTATGTCTGTGCTAGAACATGTGGTGGGAGTGGTGTGACAGCCGCGTGGATGTAGGCCAGAGACACC
Source organism: Protopterus annectens (assembly GCF_019279795.1). NCBI lineage: Eukaryota > Metazoa > Chordata > Ceratodontiformes > Protopteridae > Protopterus > Protopterus annectens. The sequence continues at coordinate 717,645,391 of NC_056751.1, read as the reverse complement.
AGCAGCTGGCGGCCACCATGGGCATGCCAGGATGCACAGCCACTCCCGTAGTTGCAGTACCAGCCGCAGCTCACCACAGGGGCTGCTGTCCACACCACACCACAGCAGGCCTTGTGCACATGGCCCTGGCCAGTCCCAGGCGGGACATGGTTCCAGCAGACATATGTCATCATCAGGGGAGAGTAGCACCTCAAGGTTTGTACCTGCACATGCCCATGGAACCCCAGCAGGCAGAGTCAGCGTGTCCGTGGCCAGAGGCAGTAAACTGCACACCCTGCCAGGTATGGTCTGCAGCTGTTGAACATCACCTGTATAGGGCAGCCACATGGCGGAACTGTGTGCATGCATACCCACACACTATGCAACCACACATAGGGTGTCCCCATACTGACACACACCACATCACCAGGCCCCAATCAAGGAACCACAACCCTCACCCACACATACGGTGATACATTTTGGATCACCCTTGGCCTCTGGCACACCTGCAACACACTCTGTGCATATGATGATACCTGTGCCACATCCCTGTCATCCATAACATTGATGCAGGGACAGGCTAATATGGTTCTGATGCACACGGTGACTGTAATGGAGTGTTGCAATGTACCACAGTATAGAATGTAGCCAAGGGTAATGTGTACTGCATACATGTCAGCTAGTATAGCCATGCAGCTAAGATGACTTTCACACACCCTGTGCATATGATGATACCTGTGCTACATCCCTGTCATCCATAACTTTGATGCAGAGACAGGCTAACATGGTTCTGATGCACATGGTGACTGTAATAGAGTTCTGCAATGTACTGCAGTGTAGAATGTAGTCAGGGGTAATGTGTACTGCATACATGTCAGGTAGTGTAGCCATGTGGCTATGATGCATCTCAGCTGTTGTTAACACCAATTGATATCCCTATACTGTCATCCATTTGTGCTGTAGGCATACATGTGTCAGCAGGAGGATGGTCTGCAGTCATATTCCACAAGGGTGTGTCAGTGTGGTGACACCATGGCCATGACATATGTGGTGTAAAGTTGCACACATGCCATAGGTATGTACAACAGTCATTGGCCATGCAAACCTGAATGGTGGCCTGCTGGTACAGGTATAATCTGCACCCTTATGTCAACCCATCTACATACACACACATCCTTACTTGGCAACACTGTGTTTAGACCCCAACCCAGGTATGTAGTGCTACTGAACTATGTGGCTGCCATTGCACACACAACACCATCTGAGGGTGAGGTGTGTACCAGGTCATGTGCTACATGCAGACCATCCACAGACACACTAGAACCTATCTTGATACTCTGACATACCCAGTATCACACATTGGCCAAGACGCAAAAACAAACCATTGCATATCACAACAGTGGTACCACAGGGATATGCATGTGATGCACATGCCACAGGCATAGTAGGGTCTTGCATTGCATTGCCAAACCTATGGGCGACAACAACAATATCTGTACTACTGTGTGGCAATGTGTATCGTAATAGGAGTATGTGGACTTGGAATGCTGTACCCTACAGATATGCACACATACACACATACACACATGTGGCAGACCTCAATGGGATTCCCATGCCTATGGACCCATTGGTACAACACTGTTGTGCTGGTACTGCAAGGCACATGTAGCTGCTAGGGAGAGGAGTGTAACAGGCTACATGTTACATTACTGGGGTTGAGAGGCACCACACACTATATGAGTTGTATGAATAGGTATCCCCCCTAGCCAAACACGTCCACCTTGCAATACACTACCAAGTGTTGGAGATCCCATAACCAGGGCCAGTGACAACATGGGCACACAATTTTACCTGTACTACATCCCACCTGTATGATGTCAGGCTGTTATTGGTAACATATCATGCAGTACAGTCTGGCTCCCATGGGTAATGTATTATGTGGAAGCCATCAACATTACCAGGCTTCAGATACACAGACACAGATATGCAGATACAGGTATACATATTTATATATATATATATATATATATATATATATATATATATATATATATATATATATATATATATATATATATATATATATATATATATATATATATATATATATATATATATATATATATATATATATATATATGTGTGTGTGTATATATATATATATATATATATATATATATATATATATATATATATATATATATATATATATATATATATATATATATATATACACACACACACACACACATATACATTTGACTACACATTCACACCCAGTTATATGTACAGTATGATACATAAGTGGTAGGTGCACACAATATGGAACAGCCACTATGCCTACAGTTGACCCCTGAACAACTGGACACTGTATGTGCCACCCATAGAAATGACAATTGTTGCCTGTAACATACACTCACAGAGAGGTCATAGGTAAAACAATACCCACAGGTTTGCAGACGTGGGAACCTTTCATTGTGTACTGTTACAGTCCTACATACCATGCCATATAGCTGTTCAGACACTGACAACTATATCAACGGAGTGATGCTACAGTGGACCAGTTACAGTCATACAGTAGGCTGGAAAGGTTCACAGCTGTTGCTGTCCAGGCCAAGACATTCACATTGTACAATAGGAAAGACACACTGGGCCACAGGATACCTAACAATCAACAGTATGTACTCCAGGTGTGTAGTTCAGCATCTATCTACACAATGTACAAACACAGTAGGTGGTATAGATGTCATATGACCACATGGGGTGTAACTGCTACATAACATGGCATAAATGACACCATCACGAGCACACCAATACACAGAACAGTTTGTATGGCAGGGGGCAGTAGTTCTGCATTACCCAGATCCATGTCAGTAATGTGTATATAGGTGAAGTATATGGTACTGTACATCCAGATAACTTAAGGCAGCTCTGCCCTGATACCCCCACATTTTGTAGCAGCCTAGGTAATTTCTGGTGCTCCCCCCAGACTCAATAATGCAGGGCCATATACCACTTACATACACTGGGTTCTGTAGTGCATGAGGGCACACATGTATTGTATAGGTGGCACCCACACATATATGGCTGCAGTCCCACCATATGTATGGGGATTACAATGGCAGTGGACTGATAGCAGACATGGCAGTGTGTTATACTCCCAGCCCACTATGGATTAACCACCAACATCATGACATATGTGCAAAGCTTGGTATGTAGGTGATGGACAGAGGCTGGAATACAGGCACATATGTGGACAACTGTTGCCATACACTACGCAAAGTGCAGGTGTTATGGGATAGTCTGTAACATACCCTTAGTCAGGGAAGTGATGGTAGAGACAGTCATAGATGTAGCCATGTACTGGTAACACGCAACAAACACACTGCCAGTGTATTATCTGACACAAGACCTGTGTGGTGGACAGACAAGACATGATAGGCACAGCTCTGGCTGGCATGAGGGTACATCCACAGTTGTGTGCTATGCTGATGGACTGCATTCCATGGCAAACTAGTATGTACAACCACACCCTGTAACACCAGTACTGTACAAATCATAACACAACTCCACTCACAGTCTGTCTATATTTCCTAATCCTCCTACAAATATGTGGCTGCCCTAAGTGTGCCGGTTCTCCTGTATGGGGTATTGCTACATGCTGTTGGTAGCACTGCTGCCCACACACAGGACGGATGCCCATCACACAGGAGATGTAATGGGACCACGCACACATGCTGTGGGAATCTATAGGGGGTGGTTGCCATGACAGTGTTAATTGGGTGTAGTACACATGTGTAATTGTATATCTGGCTATCTGGATATGTATATGTACATATATTACCACCATATTTCCTGGATATGAAGTGTAGGCCAACCCCAGCCTGTATGTTCCCAATGTCATAGTTGCAGGGGATGTCAGGTATGTATAGCATGTATACTAGTAGACTATTGCTACTGTCATTGAGATTGTCATCACAGACATGGTGTGTGTGGAAGGTCACATCTGCTCATAACATGTGTGCCATTGGTTACTGAATGACATCCATAGGACATCAGTGTACAGTACCGCTGCTAGCACGTAATGCTTCTGTGGACTGCATCAGAGATATTGGCCAATATATGTGGAGGGTCTGACACAGTCTGTACAGTCCAGAGGTATGCACATAAGCCCTTAGTGCTACACATGTGTACCATGCCTGACAATATGGATGTGGATGGCCATGCAGACGGGTATGACACATAATGACCAGTATATGATGTCCACCATAGGTCATGCATTCACACACCCTTGCCTGGCCTGTAACAGTATGTCCGCTGCTACAGGGGTGCCATGGCCACAAACTACACAATAGGTATTGACATGCATCTGCACTGCATCCCACTGCCCTGTCTGACATACATGATTATTAGGGGAGGTCTGGCAGTGGGACATCTGGCTAGTATCTGCACATGATGTCCCACTGGGTAGGTATACTCAGCTGCTAGGCATGTCACAATGCACTGTGCAGGCTGCAGTCAAACTGGCTCAACACTGGCCTACACCTCCCAAGGGGGAATGCACATGCACCTACATATAAAGCAGTCTCAACAGGCATGGCACAGCACAGGGTAAGATACACCTATGTCACAGTGCATATCCACAACCTATGTGATCACAGCCACAGCCACATATGGTCAGCTAGCATGGTATTACAGTATATGGACTATGTGTTCGACACCATCCTCATATGTGCTACTCACAAACTGATCCTACATATACGGCCTGCTACACAGTTTGGTCTGGTGGCTGTCTGTGGTATGGGACATGTGTGACCCTACAACATTTACGCCACTACAGTACCATACAGTGGGGCAGCATGTAACACCTGATAGTAGGGGAACTAGAACAATGTCATCTACCGCAGTCTGTACACAGGCTAAGATACATATCAGCACTACACACACTGTCGACATTCACCATAGGAACATAGACCTCAGTACTGTATGAACATCCACAGAATGTGCAGGTAATGTCATGTAATGTAACCCCTACTGTACATAACATGTGTAGCAGTCAGATATATCAGTGGCTTGTTCTCAGATATGATGTCACAAAGTATGGTGTACAGCACATATGCACCACTTCATGTACGACATATGTACAAAGGTTGACAGAGGTGTGGCTGGGAGCACATACACAGGGCCAATATTGACATGTTGCTGTGATAACAACATACATTTACTATTGTTACAAGGTTGTTGCAACATATGTCCTTTGAGGGATATGACGTCTGTGACTACCACAGCTTTCTCCATCTACTGACTGCAATCCTCACACTATCTTCAGCAATCGACAGTTAGATGCTCCATGGGTGACACATGCAACCACGGACACAACACTGCCCAGGCTGCAGATGACCCTGCAGATGGTGATTCCCCATAAACATGGAACTGACATGGCAGGTATTGAGACAAGTACAACAGCCAATTCCACACAAACACTGTGAAAGCAACATTACTCCAATTGCGTCAGACACATCCACCTCCTGTTTGTTGCACTGTTTCCACAGTGTATGTTGTTAGAGGTGCACCGCAATCCATCTGAGATGCTGTTTGCCACACAACAGATCTAGTTCCTGCTCACAGTGGGTGAAAAGGGCCAACACCACCATGATGTTCCTAGGTATTGGAGTGTGTTTCCATACAATTGGCTATGGGAATGTTACCACAGCTGTTTTACATGCAATCAGCTAGGGGAGGGCTGCGATTCATGCAGAGGCCATCAGCTGATCATGAGCATTACTTACATTACACATGCTGCTGCCTAAGCAAAGCAGGTGTGGGTCTCCACATCCACCTGAGAGGGGGTGGGGGATGCAGACAGAGACAAATATGTGTCAGGGAGGGGTGGGAGGGTAAAACTGAAGCATGTTTGTGTCACACACCTAGCAACACAGGGTATCAAACCCCTGACAGCTATGTAGTGTTAGCACAGTTCGCTGCAATTATTGGATGTGCCACATGGGTTACCTGTTGTGGAGTACTCAGAACATATATGTGATGGTGAGTGACATCTGCAACAGGGACACAATAGCTGTACAGTAGGTGACATACATGTGCCTGTCAGCATGAACAGGTGTCAACGTCAACACAGTCACACTCTCACAAGGACACACAGACATTGACACATATGGCAGGGCCAGTGTACAACTCATCAGTTGTGGGATTGCAACATCACATCACTGTGCAGGTATCCCATGCACCACACAGGTCATACGAGCGACGTACGAGCGAAGGGTATGGAAAGGTGTCTAACATCAGACAGCATGCTGCAGTATGACCATGGGGGTTGTAGGGAGTGTGGATGTGAACATCGTCAGCATGCAACACACACACAAACACACAGGGTGCCAGTACTGACATGCATGGGTGCATGTCTGCACAGGTGTGTGGTGTTCGACTGCGGCAGATGGCTGTCTAAGGCTAGGTGATGGGTGTACCTTGGCATCAGGCCACATGATATTGTTCTGCATTGTGGCTCAGGGATGCAGTGTCTGCATTTGCCCACACAGGTAGGTATTGTGTCCCCCATCTGGTCACCTGGGTGACTACTGTGTGTGGGTAATGTTGTGCATCACTTGCCATGTCTGTGTTCCTTCATCCATGACATGCACAGCGTCTGGGATGTGCACACCTCCCACATGCATGTATAGTGACATGTGAAACTGTACCTGGGGTGTCCGGCTTATGTTGTGAACACAGATTATCATCAGATATGCCAGTCATGCCCGCCTGTGGTGGGAGCTGGTAATGGCCAGCAGCTTTACCCTGCACCTACATGGAGTGCATGCTATCAGCATTCCTTGGTGTCAGTGGCATCTGTCCATACGGGCATTTTGTCAGGCATGGTATGTCTGTTGTGGGTCACATGTGATGGCACCACAGATGGTGCAGGTGTCCATTGGGGAATATGGGGGAGGTGCACTGTCTGCACGTATGTACATATTGGACTGATGGACTGGGTGTCAAGCCCTCTGTGGCCCACCACTGTCACTCCATAGTTACTATCAGTGGCCAATATGCAGTGTACTACACACATATTGGCTGTTACCTAGGCATGTGTGTGTGTGTATGACACATGGGGTGAGAGTGTGCTCTGGGTAATACTGGGGTTGCTAACTGTGATTGCCTGGCCTTGATGTCACATGTCTGGGTATGGCTCTGCACCCCGGCCTCTCAGCCGCATCACATGTGTTATCCCTGTACAGTGGACAGTGTGATATATATAGTATGGCCACCATATAATAAATATGCAAATCCCGCTCCACATTGGCCACACAGTCACAACCACCTCTACACAGGATGCAGGTTACAAACACACACTCACACACATACACCACACACACACCTATCATGTTTGGGAGTAGAACCCCTACCTAACTAGTGTATTACACTACAGCGCTACGCAGTTATAGTATGCACCACGGATATTACTTGAGTAGGCCTTGCCCAAAAGTGGATTTCACACTGACTGACATCAGTGGGATTGCCAAAGTAGGGCATTTGAAATGACTGTGAGAGACTAGCCTAAAATGCATTGCTCCCTACACAGACAGTGACACATGCAATACAGCCGGAACTGCCATGTGTGGGGATGGAACCCAACCACGCTTCTAATTCGCAATACAGCAGTATGGAGTTACAGGATGTGCTATGGTGATTACTACTCTACAGCCTTCCCAGAGGTATATTTCTAGGTGGGTGACATCAGCAGCCTTGCCAAAGGTGGGTATGTGAAATGTGAGGGGTGTGAGTAACCTAAAAGCATTGCTCTCTACACAGTCAGACATACACGCATACACACACAGTTGGCAGGTCGGAGGTTAGAACTCCAACTAACTTCTTACTCACACTATGGCCATACAATGTTATGGGACATGCTAGGGAGATTACTGGGCTACAATCATCCCAGAGGTGTATTTCAAGGTGCATGACATCGGCAGCCTTTGCAAAGGTGGGTATTTGATGTGTAAGGGGTGTGAGTATCCTAAAAAGAATTGCTCTCTACATAGTCAGACATGCACACAAACACAGACACACACCCAGTTGCCAGGTTTGAGGTTGGAACTCCTCCCTAGCTAGTTTATCATACTACAGCAGTACACAGTTACGGGATGCGCTACAGAGTTTACTGAGCTACAGCCTTCCAAGGGGTGTATTTCTAGGTGGGTGACATCAGCAGCCTTGCCAAAGTTGGGTACGTGAAATGTAAGGGGTGTGAGTACCCTAAAAGTATTGCTCTCTACAAGTCAGACATGCATGCATACACACAAAGTCAGCAGGTCAGAGGCTAGAACTCCCAACTAACTCCTTAATGACACTATGGCCATACAGGATGTGCTACGGAGATTACTGGGCTATGATCATCCCAGAGGTGTATTTCAAGTTGCATGACATGAGCAGCCTTGCCAAAGGGGGATATTTGACTTGTAAGGTGTGTGAGTAGCCTAAAAAGCATTGCTTTCTACACAGTCAGACATGCACACATATGCACACACAGACTCACACAGTTGCCACATCTGGGGTTTGACCTCCTGCCTAACTACATTATTATACTACAGTAGTACACAGTTACAGCATGTGCTACAGAGATTACTGGACTACAGCTTTCCCAGGGGAGTATTTCTAGGTGGGTGACATCAGCAGCCTTGCCAAAGTTGGGTATGTGAAATGTAAGGGGTGCGAGTACCCTAAAAGCATTACTCTCTACACAGTCAGACATGCACGCATACACACACAGTCAGCAGGTCAGGGGCTAGAACTCCCAACTGACTCCTTAATGACACTATGGCCATACGATCCTACGGAGATTACTGGACTACAATCATCCCAGAGGTGTATTTCAAGTTGCGTGACATCAGCAGCCTTGGCAAAGGTGGGTATTTGACTCGTAAGTGGTGTGAGTAGCCTAAAAAGCATTGCCCTCTACACAGTCAGTGTCAGACAGACATGCACACAGAGACTCACACACAGTTGCCATGTCTGGCGTTTAACCTCCTACCTAACTACATTATCACACTACAGCAGTACGCAGTTACAGCAGGCGCTACAGAGATTACTGGGCTACAGCTTTCCCAGGGGAGTATTTCTATGTGGGTGACATCAGCAGCCTTGCCAAAGTTGGGTATGTGAAATGTAAGGGGTGTGAGTACCCTAAAAGCATTACTCCCTACACAGTCAGACATGTACACATACACACACAGTTGGCAGGTTGGGGGCTAGAACTCCCAACTAACTCCTAAATGACACTATGGCCATACAATGTTACAGGACATGCTACAAAGATTACTGGGCTACGATTGTCCCAGAGGTGTATTTCAAGTTGTGTGACATCAGCAGCCTTGCCAAAGGTTGGTATTTGACTTGTAAGGGATGTGAGTAGCCTAAAAAGCATTGCTGTCTACACAGCCAGTGTCAGACAGACACACACACACATACGCCAGTCTGGGATTTGACCTCCTACCTAACTACATTATCACACTACAGCAGTACATAGTTACAGCATGCGCTACAGAGATTACTGGGCTACAGCTTTCCCAGAGGAGTATTTCTAAGTGGATGACATCAGCAGCCTTGCCAAAATTGTGTAAGTGAATAGTAACGGGTGTGAGTAGCCTAAAAGGAATTGTTCTCTACACAGTCAGTGAGAGACAGACAAACACACAAACAGTGATACACACTCACACACAAAGTTGCCACATCTGGGGTTAGAACTCCTACTTAACTAGTCTAGCACACTACAGCAGTATGCAATTATGGGGCGCATCACAGATATTACTGGCCTACGACTCTCGCAAAGGTGTATTTCACATTGGATAACCTCAGTAGGCTTGTCAAGGAACCCTATGGGGTGGCCAGTGTGTGCATGGCCCATACACCATTCATGTAGGGGTGACATCTCACAGGCAGCCACACACGGGGTCATATGTCAAAGGTGCATGTATAGGGCAACTAGCTGACTACGTCCTTGTACAGCCATGTTGCGCAGCTGGCAAGTGGACCACATAGTCTGTGGTGCTGACAGGTACTGTTCGCTAGTAACTGCAGTGTGTCACATCTTCACCTGATGTGTTTGGGGCCCTTTCGCTGTGTGCTCGTTGGGACAGGCGAGTATGGCTCCTTGTCACAGTCACCCTCTTCCACACATCTATATCCATCTACCTTTGGCTTATTATGGTGTGTTGTCCTTACATATATGTCTGTATTCCTATCCACTGTGTGTGCAAGGCATGAGTGATGCATACTGACATGTGTCTGTAGTAACAATTGCAACCACTGGATGTGTCTGGTCCACTGGTGTTTGCATACATGGCCTTCATGTGTTTAAGTGTGTAAGCATGCCCAGTATGACCTTTCAGTATGTTGATGACTGACATTGCCTTCATTTCTCTAAGTGTGTGAGCATGCCCAGTAAGGCCGTCTGTTTTGCATATGTGGAGCATGTCCGGTGGTTTGTACTGCACAGCTGACCTTTCTGTTGTACACCGACAGGTAGCATGCTGTGTCTGCAGGGTATCCATCCAATCATATGCATTGACTGTTGCAACATGTCTGCATAGCAGGGGGGGTACACCTGACTATTTCTATGTTTCTACACAGGAGGGGGGAGGCACACCTGACTGCTACTATATTTCTATGTGGGATGGGGGGCACAGCTGACAGTTGTGCACATTTGCTAGGACTCTACTGGTATGTCCTGTAGTCCATTTCAGTCAGTAGTCTTACCTATCGTGCTGGCTACGCCATACCAGTGTACTACCGTTCTTATCTTTTGATTGCATACACATTAGTTTTTAACTTCCTAGCTGTCACAGCTGACATCCCACTACCTGGCCTGCTATAGTCTGTCCATGTAGGCCTGGGTGGGGGTTACCCATACCCCTCATTCAGAGGCCATAGTACGGCATTTGTTTGTGTTTGTCTACACCTGTCCTGCTGGCTGTGACTGTTGTTGGGTATGTGACCCCCCCTCCTGACTGGCATGTGTGAGTCCCTTATCTTGTGGGTGTTCCAGTATTGTGGGTGGTGTTGCAGGGCTGCCTATGTCGGATGCACATAGTGCACTTTTTACGCATTGTTAGGCACAGGTAGTGTAATGTTTAGCATCCCTTTTACTGTACATGAGAGTCAGAGAGATGTGCTATTCCTTGGGTCCCTTCCGTATCAGTGTATGTGCTATGCGTTGCCTCTTTGCCAGGGCCAAGGCATACTGGGCACACCTCCTTCTGCCTACTGGGGCAGGCTCAGATTGTTCCTCCTCCGAGTCACTCTGTGCCTGTGCAGGCCTTGGCATTGTTTGGGGCTATGTGGCCCTGCCCCTTGCTGCTTCTGCTGCAGCTGTTTCCCCAGGATCATATTGTGTAGCATGGCACATACAAGGATGATTTGGGTACATGTAGTTGGTGAGTACTGCAAGGCTCCACCGGATGTGTCCAGGCACCGGAACCATGACTTGAGCATCCCAAACACAAGCTCTATTATGATTCTTGTTTGTGCGTGTGCCTCATTATGGAGTTCTTGTTTGGGTGTGTGTGTTTCTGATGGGTGTCATCAACCACGGCTCCAGTGCATATCCAGCATCCCCCACTAGGTGACTGGGTGAGATATCCCCATTGGCAAATTTCTGTTACAGCTGTGTCAGATGCCAGATGTGAGAATCGTGATAACTTCCAGAGCAGCCAGCACACATGTTCAGTATTATGCCCTGGAAATCACACACAACCTGGCAGTTGATGGAAGAAAGCCCTTGTGGTTGATGTAGACCCTACCCAGTGGTACTGTGATGCATATGTGCATGCAGTCTATTGCACCCACTACCTCTGGGTATTCTGCTATTTGCTGGAAGAGAAGCATACTGCTGGCCAATGCCTCATGGGTGAGGGGGAAATATACATGCTCACTGACATGTGCTGCCATGGCATCCAGGAACTGGTGGAGTACCCTGGATGCTGATGCCTGTGAGATCCCCATCATATCCCCAGTTGGCCTTTGGAAGGTACCTGTAGCTAGTATTCTTAGGCCTACACATACCTTCATTTCCACTGGGATGGGTTCCCCTCTGTTAGTTTTGTGTGTCAGGCATGGCCAGCACAGCTCAACAATCTGCTGTAGGAGGTCTCTGTCCACCCTATAGCGCTCCACTATCTCCAGCTCATGTAGCGCTTGGTAGGTTATCCTGGGTCTGTACACTCTTCTCTGTCTCCTCACTGTGGTTTGGTTGGCAGCATTCCCATCCTCACCACCCTCAGCCTCTTCCACAAGTTGTATGATAGCTATTGCAGCCCCTAACATTATGCTGTTGTGAGTGTTAAAATTTCCCCGCTTGTTTACACTGGTGGTGTAGGTTGTGGGTAAAACCGGAGGGGTAGGTGTATACATAGTTTATAGTGGCATTCTGGGCTGGGCTGCTGCCTGTGTAATTAGCTGGTTCTGATACGTTTCACCTGGCAGCGAACCTAGTACCCCTTGATTACCTTCCTACTGCTGCTTTCCCTTCCCATTGCCCTTCTGATTCATCCCGAGGGCACGCTGTGCAATCAGTGTACTCCAGTGTGCACACTGCTGCTATTTCCTGGGTTCACTTCCTTTATCTTCCTGTAGATCCCGTTGCGCGACACGCACACCTGCTTACACTTTGTCATACATGCTGGGCAGGTTTAGACACCCCCACTGGCTTTGCTGTGATAAGCTGGATGCAACCCCGAGCCACAGGGCTCCAATCCGCTGACATTATGTCTGACACTCCCACACATGATGTCACCTACCTCCCAGTCTTGCACTCAGCTATTCATACTCAAACACTGTTGGGACCTGCCTCACATGCTGGGGAAAACCGGGATTCACTATCCTTCCCCTCATTTGCATAGAATTGCCTGCTAATGCATAGTTACATGTGTCACATTGTGCCTCCCCCCTTAGCAACCACTACTCACTGGCCAGGTTGTCTTTTCCTGCCATTGACTTGCATGGCGGAATACTGATTTTAGTTACACTATTTTTTTTTTTTGCAACAAATGACCTCCTCTCCCAAGGAACAAAATAATCCAAAAACTGCTTGCAGGAAACAAAACTACCACGGACGCTGGGTATTTTTAAGTACTTTTCGTTCTTTAATCCAAGAACTTCATCAGAAAACAAATACCCCCATAAACCACCACTATTTATACGAAATGATCCATCAATTATACAAGCAATTATTCAAATCAATGTAACTTTAAATTTTAAAGTGAAAATTCTTTTGAAAAAATACATATTGAAAAAATTCATATTAAAAATTCTTTTCACTAGTGCATATGAAACCAAATAAAATACATATATTCCATAAAAATATATATATCTTAGAATAAAATAAATTGTGTTAAGTAAACTAAATACATTAAAATGTTTCATCATCTATTTTATAACCTCTGAATTTGCAAAAAACATTTTATGTTAATAGTCTCGTTGGAGACCTGGAAACTGATCAGCACTCAGATAAATCTGCCATCTACTTTCTTTACATTCAAGTACAGTCTTAAAGTCTCCACAAAATACACCCAGGGAGACAAAATCTACTACAAAAAATAAAAACTTTTTGTAGTTTGTATAATTGGCTGCATGTCATGCTAAGGCATTGTTAAAATCCTTATTCCTAATAGCCAAAGTATGTTCGTATATCCTCCTGTTCAAACATCTAATGGTTTTACCAATATAAAAGCATGAACAGGAGGAACATGTAGCCACATACACAACATGACTGGACTGACAGTCAAAAATGACCTGATGCCGAAAGGGTCTTCTTAATATGTTTGATCTCAATAGAGCTTACACTAGCAACACATCTACACTGTTTGCAATGGCCACATGGAAAAGTGCCAAACGACCCATTCTTCCCATTAAAATTTGCACTTATTTCTTTCTCAAGAATACTTTTCACATTGGCAACCTTCTTGTATGTGAACACAGGTTTGAGACCCACAATTTTGGCTAAATCTGGATGTCCCAAAACCACCTTCCAATTCTCAGAAATGATGTGTTTAACTATCATCATATTGTTGGAAATGGGTATAGGAAAAGCCAATCTAAAATTGTCACTGTCAATCACAGAACTAGAGGGACCAAAAGAACTTATTTTGTCAAAGCACAAGATAGGGCTTGCTGAATTGTTTCTAAGTTCCATAACTTCTTGAAATATGTGCTGAATCCAAAGAGCATCATACTCCCTCATAATGAAGAAACTTTTTAAATTATCTGATTCTTCCGAAAACGTGTCAAAATTACTTGTCAATCTACTCAAACGGATAAACTGCCCCTTTACCACTCCTTTTTTCATGTGCACAGGATGCAGGCTATCTTTATGCAAATATTGATTGACAAAAGTAGATTTTCTAAAAATCCTACTCGAAAGGTCACCCTTATCAACCTTATCCGAATCGAATTCTAAATGGATGTCAAGAAAATCAATAGTACATCCAAAACCTCCTATACCAAATTTCAGAAAAGCAGTACTTGCGTTCAAGTCAGAAACAAATGCTGTAAAGGAGGAACGGTCCGGCCTCCAAATGAAAAAAAACGTCGTCAATGTAACGTTTGTACATCAAAATATTGCAAGCCAAAGGATGCTGGACCAAAAACTTGTTTTCCCACATTGCCATCACTGAAATTTATTCGAAAAATGTTTCCCCAAACTTGAAAAAATTATTAGCCAACACTAATTCCATCAAAACACAAATGGTATTAATCTTGTCATGATTGAAATCTGTGTGGCTAGTTAGATACTCTCTCAAATATTCTAAACCAGTTTCCTGATTAATACTGGTGTACAGGGATACAATGTCTAAAGATGCAAAACAACATTGATCATCCAGACCCTTCACAGTACTCAACATTTCTAGTAACTGCCAAGAATCTGTATACATATATATATATAGATATATATAGATATAAAACACACACACACATATATATATATATATATATATACATATCAAACAACAAAAAAACAGCATAGCAGAGTAGAAGCACTAAGAACCAAACAAAAGCCCTGCCAGATGTGAAATGATCTGATAAGGAATTCCAGCCAACACCAGAGGTTGATTTTCAAATATATTCAGACCAAAATAAAGTGCTTTCATCCTTATCTGAATAGGACTTATCAGAACTAAACACTTTGACCACAGTAGTCCTTAAATAATAAAATAACTTGCACATGACCTTTCTTAAAATACAATTAACTAATTAAATAAATCGTACCATTGGTTAGAAAACCTTCCCAAGGCATCTTAAAGGGACCTGACATATTAAATGTCATGGAATAAATATCATGCAATAAAAAGGCATACTAACAAAATATCCAGTAAAATGTTGAGTAAAAATGGCCATAGAAACACAGTCAACAAAACTAAAGAATTAATTATTGTAGATTTCTAAAATATTAAAAAAGGGGGCTAAAAATATTAATAGAAAAATTGACTATAAAATGTATCAAAATCTACTATCAAATATAATGTTTAGATTAGAGCTTAGCACGAGATAGGATATGAGGCAGTCAACATTATACATTCTATTCAGAAAATTTAATATAAAGTGAAACATGATGAATGCACTTCCTTCAATACAGGAAAACAGCTAGGAAGCTTTCTGTTTGTAAGAATGAAGAGATGATATAAACATATCACATATGTGAGATGTTGATAAATATAAAGTTCACAAAAGATTTTTATTTTTTGTTTGTTTTAGACAGCATGTAACAATATGATAGAGGTCTTAAAACTAAAGCTATATTAGAGAGAAAAATGACAGTTATACATGGGAGCATATATATATATATATATATATATATATATATATATATATATACTCTGTCAGGAAGCTGTGATGAAATCTGGGTATTTAAAATGTAGTTTTTAAACACAAAGGTATTATAAAAAATGGTTTATGTAATGCTGTAATTCTGCACTGGTACCAGCACTGATCAGTAGTGCATCTAATGCCAGTGACAGTACACATGGACCTGGCAGGACTCTGCCAGACATCCACTTTATATGGAGCACCTTTATAAGAGGCCCCAAGCAGGCAGTTGTACTCATCTCATTGCAAAAATTTGAAGTCCAACTGTCTAATGTAGTTGTTTAATCAAATAAAAGTATGCTTTTTACTCTCTTTACTACATCACGTGGGATCTCTGTCAATTTTAGTGCCCTCAGATGCCAAAGACATTCAGTAGGTCACAATGCAGAAGAATATGGCATCTTTCTCATAGTCACACATGTTCCTCCTGTTGGCACATAATGTGCAGCTTTGAGTGCCTTGCTTGCATAATCAGTTGCTGTGCCACCATTGCATAGCATGGGAATTCCTGGCATGGCAAGCTAGTGTTTTGGTGTGGACAGTATCATATTATGAATGTGCTAACAGCACAGTGCCTATGTGTGTTTCCATTTCTGCACTTTAGCGCCTCTACAGGCTGTAAAACTATAATAGCTTCCCCCACATCCCTGATGAGATCAATGACTCACCTATGCACGCTCAGTATGTTTTGCATGCAGTCATGAAAGTGTACAATGATGAACAAGCCTCGTAGTTTAGAATAAGGGGACTGGATGATGAAATAAAAGTACTGTTTAGGAACATTTGCTTAAAATACATTTATTATCATAATAACTGCAATAATAATAACATTGAAATTGCTCAATAAAAGCAATCAAAGACATTACTAGGCTTATCTCACTATGAAAGAGTGTAGAACAGCAACCAATAAAGCACTTATCCACAAGGGAGAGCTGAACTGCTAAAATCTTACCACATTTAAAGAGGGTCAAATGAAGAGGAACTGGTATTATTTTCCATGTTGCTGTACTACTTATGCTTTAATGGTGTGATCTTTGTGAAAACACATGAAAGTTTCTTAATGTAGAGAAAAGGCAATTTGTGGCCATGGAAAGAATCATTGTGAACCTTATTAACAAGGACATACATAATCTCCAAACGTGAGTTCGGATTTGTTAAAGGTAAAGCATGCCTGTTAAACATGGTTAAATTCTTTGAGAAAGTCACTGAGGCCCTGGACGAGGGAAATATAGTGCATACCACCCACCTAGACCTAGCCAAGGCATTTGACACAATCCCCAACTCAGGTATTATAGAGAAACTTTCTCAATTGGGAATTAACCCATACATTGCTGGATGGGCAACCAAATGGCTCAGGACATATACTGTCAAAGTGGGTGACTTCATCTCTAGCAAAAGAGCAGTCACCAGTGGCATACCACGGGGTTCTGTGCTAGGCCCCTTACTGTTCGGAATTTATTTCTCAGAAATCCAGGCAAACTTGAATGGCCTTTGACTGACCAAGATCCCTGACAATTGCAAATTGGAAGCAATTGAGTCCCCCAATGATGTTAATATACTGCAGAGAGGGTTAAAGCAGACAGATGATTGGTGCTAAAACCATGGATTAAAGCTAAATGCAAAAAAAAATGCATTATTATTCCCTTTGTGAAAGCTGACATCCCTGCTAATTACATTATAGACAGCACCCTCCTAAGCGGAGACCCACTGGTATGTGAGCTCGGTGATCAGGTTATCAATCTGAACTTTGACCAGCACGTATCCACAGTAGTCAGAAAATCCTTCTATCTGGCACATCTTATAAGTAAAGGCATTACATCCAGATCTATGGATATTATAATCCCATTATATTCATTCTCATCAGACCAGTAATTGAGTACAATGCTCCCTTTTGCATGTACCTCACCAGACACCTGCAACAATTGGAATAACCATAGAGGTTTCTCAACAATAAACTACAGGGTACACAAAACAAGTGTTATGTGGAAAGACTAAAATCCATGTCACTGTATTCTGTCTCCTACAGGTTCCTAAGGGGTGATCTGTGCATGGGTCATAAGGCAGTCTCAGACCTGGCCCTGATGGAAATGCTACACATTCGTAAATCAAACTGCACAGGGGTCACTCACTCCAGGGAATCTTAACCAAGAATCTGTCATGAGCAGGTCATGTTGGAGAGATAAATACATTACCCAGAGACTGTGACTTCTCTGGAACACATTTCCAGTTCATGTGAAACACAGACCCTCCCTGACCTACTTCAAATGCAACCTATATCAATGGATGGATGACCGCAAATTCACTCCTTGGATGGCACCCATCTCCCTCTTGGGCAGAGGAAGTCAGTATTAATTACCATAGACCCTTACCTCTGCAAACATCACTCACCTAACCGCCAACAAATGGGGCAACCTTGGCTAAAGATGGCTAGGCTTGTAAGGGCTTTAGGAATGTTAGCCTAGTAACCTTATATGACCCTATGAACCTATGTGTTAATGATAACAATGGTCTATACTGTTGTGGAGTATTGCAAATAGGGCAGGATTTTATTACCATGACAGGTAAAGTAGAGGAGATGCAATGTAGGAAATTCACTTAGAAACACAGAGGTGTGTTTCCATGACTAATATGCAGGTAGCATAGGGCCAGGTATTGGAGAGGGATTGTGTGTTTATCACACTGTGTGGATATACAATTTTGGGAAGTATTCTGTTTGCTGATACTAACCTCACATATGTTGCAGTACTTGCTGTTATGCCCTGTAAGGGAGAGGGAGGGTTACATTTGTCAATTGTGGAGTACACAGTTTGAGTCTGATAGGTAGTACGTATTTGTCAGCGCAGAGTACTGATGAGGTAGCTGTGAGTATGGCACTCTGGGATGAGCAGGAGATTGACAAACACTTGAAGTTTCCTTGAAGCAAATCTATGGAATACATCAAACACATCCTCCACAGATCTCTGAATGATACCTGTAGCTAACATTCTCAAAGCCACATATACCTTGGTTTTAACAGGAATGGGTGCTCCATTTACTCCAATAGACTTCATATGAGGGTGACACATTTCTAAAAAGCACTCCAGACTCAAACACCAACAAAAACTTTTAATCATACAAAGCTTTTGGGATTTCTCTCTTCATCAGGGATAAAAATAACATCAGTTGCTTGAATACTGTTGCTCATCCCTTATTCCAAGGATGACAAGCAGGCAGGGTAGTTCATTTAAGAAGCTTTATTACATTAAAGTACAAGGATAGCAGCTTCAGTAACTATAAACAAACTGATTAACAGAGAGCGCTTACACACAGACTTGCTTACACTACAACATCTTAACACAAAATGGCATTCTGTCCCTGCACGTGCTCAGTAATGAATACACTTGTTGTGTAAATAGTGTAAATTGCCAAGTGGACAGAGGTATGGGTTTGAATGAATCTGTACCTTTAAGGCCGGTACTACAATCACGTGCTCTTAACCGCTAGGTTTGAAATTTTGTATTTTAGTTACTGTGTAACAGCTTATTACTTGGTCTGATGAAGCACCTAGTTGTATGGAGTGAAAGAGCTTACCTTTTTAATCTTGCTGTGTCTTTTGAATACAGTTTTTGCTTTTGGTATTTTACCTTCTGCCTTGTCAGCTGGTTATTTTTTATTCTGTATTGCTTCTGTTTGTGGGCAACCTGCCTTATGTATATATTTCATGTGGAGAGATATTATCACCAGAGTCATTGCCTGCAGTAAAACCTTGAAGTTTTGTTAGAGACACTACAAAAACATGTACTGAATAGCAGCCAGTTCGGCCCATATCTATAAGTAAGAGACTGTTGTGGCTGTCAGATGATAGAGAGCTACATGTCATCACCATCAGTGCCATCAAGTCATCCATCTATGCCTAATATATCATGCCCTTTATGAGACAGAAATAGCGGGCTGCTACTGTGTGAATAGAGACCTCATGCAGGATCTAGAAGAGATGTGCCACCATAAGGAAGCCAGTAAACTGAGTCAACAGCAATAAAACCAGTAAAATTTAAAAAGCACTCAGGACTCAGAAACACCAATAAAAACTTTTAATCATACAAAGCTTTCAGGATTTCTCACTTCATCATGACCTACAGTGAAAGACTGAAAGCTCTGTCACTGTACTCTGTATCCTATACACTGCCAAGAGGAGACTTGTGCCTGGACTATAGATCAGTCTCTCACCTTGCTTTAATGGAAATTCTGCACAACCTCAAATCAAATGGGACAAGCGTCACTCACTCCGGGGATCTCAACCTAACCTGTGACATTAACAGAACATGCTGGAGAGACAAATATACCTCCAAGAGATTGCTACTCCTCTGCAATAAACTCCCATTTCATGTGAAGCAGAGCTCCTAAATGAGTTTATTTAAGCAGACCCAAGACAATTGTATGTGAGACCATAAATTTACCCCATGGGAGCACCTATGTCCCTCATGGACAGTGGCAGTTGGTGTTGATCATAGACTCACTCTGCGAATAATGACACTATAACCAAGGTCAATTAGGGGAACATGGGTATAGCATGGCTAGACTTGTAAAGTCCCTGGGGCCATTAGCCTAATGATCTCCTATGAACCTATGAGCAACCACTCAGAGTCACATCAGACAGCACCCATCATGAAACATGCATTTATAACTCATAGTTTCTGGACTCAAAAGCCCATAAGACAACCTCTACACAATTCAACATCCTAATTATAGATGATTCCATAATGAGACAAACAAATACACCACTTACCATCCTGAGAAAGGAGAGGGTGGCAGTTAGATGCCTACTGGGGGCTATAGTTCACCACATCACACATGCACTCAAGTACAAACCAATATACCACTTACCAGCCTGAGAAAGGAGAGGGTGACAGATGCTTACTGGGGGCAAGAGTTCACCACATCACACATGCACTCAAGTCCTTGACCACAAGAACACAAGTGACACAATCACAGAACATGTCAATGACCTGAGAAGAACCTCTCTGGTCTATATGAAGACAAACGTGATGTAGCTCTCAGAATATGTGTTCAAGGCAGATATGAACATAGCCCTAAGCAGCATTTTACCTTCGCTGAGAAAAATGCTGCAGTACAAACAAAACATTATTGACTTCAACAATTGTCTTAGTTTCTGGTGTTTTTCAAAGGGGGTCCAATATATAGCCATGGAGGAGATGGTAGACAGTCCTAACTGCTTAGCAAGGGATGTCCTGTGCCTATCCTTCCAAGAATTTGTATATTGGCAAAGACCTTGTCCACCCCACAGTGCCTTTTTTAGACAACATTAGTCTTCAAAAGCTTCCAGTATAACAACACACAGTTTAAATAACATAAAGGTGCTGCTGCTCAATTCTAGGAGGACATGTGGTGGAAAGTCATTTCCTGCATAAAGTTAGAGCATCAACAGACATGGGTGATTACAGACCCATAAGTCTGACCAGCCTCACCTGTAAGACTATGGTAAGGATCATTATGGAATTTATAAATAAAGATATAGACATCCTACAAACTCTAGAACTTAGCTTCTTCACAAGCAGATCCTGTCTATTAAACTGGTTCAGTTTTTAGAGAAGATTAATAAAGCAACGGATGATGGAAAATCATTATACACTGCATATCTAGACCACGCAAATGCTTTCAACACCATCCCACACTTATGTATAGGTGATAAACTCACCCAGATAATTGTAGATCCCTATCTTTGGATAGAAAACTAGCTCACTAATAGAACCCAGAAAATTAGGGTGAGTGGATTTACCTCTTCTAAAAGACTTGTCACCAGAGATGAACACCAGGTTTCAGTACTCAGATAATGATTGCAAATTTGGTGCCATCATAAAATCTCCAGAAGACACAAATAGTGTCAAAGGGTGCTTTCCCCAAACAAATAGCTGGTGTCAAAACCATGGTCTAAAATGAAATGCCAAGACATGTATAACCATACCCTTCAGCAGCATGACATCCTCTATAACTATTACACTGACAACACACCCCTGAAAATTGATCCACTAGTTAGGGACTTGCGGACTTATGTAGACAATGAGCTGTCCTTCAATCACCATGTAGCCACTGTTGTAAGACAATCCTTTTACATTGCATGGCTTATTAGTAAGCTGAATACTTGGTCAAGTGATGTGATCATTCCACCGCATTCAGTATTTATTAGCCCCATCATTATGTATAATGACCCCTTTGGTATGTACTTGTCCAAACACTTGACCCAAACTGAATGACCACAATGTTTTCTCACCAAGACAATTATAGACCTAGATAATAAAAGTTACCATCTCAAAGCTCTGTTTCTCTTTTTCATATATTACTGGCCACTGTGGTGCAGTTTATGTCTCATTTACATTATCTAGTGTGACCCTATCCTTTTGGACCTACTGCATATCTACAAGTCCATCAGTGGCATGAGCATCCACTGAGGAGATATTAATGTCTTCCTCAACTTAAATAAAATATGTTGGATGGATAGCTATGTATCTCAAAAAATACCACTTCCCTGGAACAGAATCTTCTTCCTCTCTACAGAAAGTGAAGTATGTATTTTGCTTTATTCAAACATAATCTGCATAATGGATTGTTTCACCCTTGATTTAGCACCTTTGCCCCTTATAGGTAGAGGTAACATAAATGCCTACCTGGCTCTAGGTGATTCGTACTTAAAATACAAAGGCCCTGCGTTATTTGTAATTAAAATGCAAATGCAAAAAACTTCTTGGGAAAACATGGCTAAGCCTAGAAGGATATCTATGATCAATAGCCTAGTTAGTACCTATGATACTATGAAAAGGATTAATTCTCTGTCTTGTGTCCATTGCATACCAGGATAAGCTTTAGCTCCTTCATAAAGACTGTACCAGAGAGTAAATATATGAATGAAGTAATGGTTTCCCGACTGAAGTGTTAAACAGTTTTAGACCAGACACTGGTAGAACAAGCACCAACTATTAATTATACTTTTGCAGAATTCTGCATAATTTTGTAACTCACATTGTTTTAAATGTGTGTTTTTAAGTAGTATCCCACAATCCTACTGGAAATAGGAAGAGTTATAGGCTATTCAGCATGAATATTTTATGGGAATATATGTCCAGATTTTTGGCCAGATGTTCCTACTTTTGAAGAACATCTGCACCTACGTTCAATATCTGCAGGTTGAGAAGTAAGCCTAATGTAAACAGGTGACTCTATCCAAGTCAAACATTTAGCACTATGCCAGAACACTTTCTACAGCAAAACTTTCTATAGCATTAATATGATTTTTCAGTCTTAACAACGTCCAACTTATTATTTGTTGTTAGTCAGTTAGTTAGTTAGTCAGTTAGTTAGTTAGTTAGTTAGTTAGTTAGTTAGTTAGTTAGTTAGTTAGTCAGAGTCAGTCAGTCATTTAGTTAGTTAGTTGTGGACTTCAGAAAATGTCAGTGAGTTAAAGTACTATTATTTTATCAGGGCTCTTGAGTACTGCATAACTGAAGCAGGTAAAACAATGTATTTCAATATCTAGGGTTTTAAAGGTTTTAAGTTTTAAAGAATTCAGTAAGATATTTTCCTTTTTATTACCAAAGCTAGTATAGATTTAAACTTTCAGTTGTTTCCATCAATACATAGGTTCATAGGTAGGTACCAGGCTATCTGCCTGAGGGTATTTACAAGCCTAGCCAGAGTGTGTCAGCTTTCGCTGCCCCATTGATCAATTAACTGAGCCTATGTCAAGAAGAGCCAATGAAGTGATCCCAGGGGTGTATTTTCTGTTACCCATCCACCCGTCAAGGTTTCTCTTGAAGAGTGTTAGTGAGGGGCTCTGCCTAATGTAGTTAGGAATTTTGTTCCAAAGCATGGGGAGTGTCTGTGACAGGAAATCAAGACATTGAGCAGTCCGTTTTTCACGACTGCTTGACACGTATCATCTGCAAAAAGGCTTATGGAAGCAAAAGCAGTGCAGTGACACTGGCATTATAGGTAACACACTCACTTTTGGTGCAGAAGGCTGTGGGTTCTCATCTGACACCTGGCAGATCAACTACTGACACTACAGTGCAGCACTCCTGAGTGTGCTGTCCATCAGATGAGATATTAAACTGAGGCCGCATTTGCTTTAGCTGGTAGATGTAAAAGGATTTTGTGGCAATGTGTCTTCTGCCAAAAGTTACAGATAGAAAGACATTGGCAGCAGCGGCTACTGCCAGGGTGAGGATACATGACCACTCTGACAGTATGTTTTGAATCTGGGAAGTTCAACGAAGGTATAACTGCATGAGTAAATATTTCTATTTTAATTTACTTTTGCTTTCAAATGTTTTTGTAATGGTTTTTTTTTTTGAGGTTTGGGAAAAATTATTTATTTATTTATTTGACAATTGTTAACCAGGTTGGTCCAACTGAGCTAGAAGCCCATTTTCAGTGGAGACCCAAGGAGAAAAGCTCCAGAACATTATGTACAAATATTCAAAGAACATAGAGAAATGTATTATAAATTATACAATCTTGTAAAAATACAAAAGTAAAACACGTATTATGCAAAAAACTTAAACAAGATGCAATTACAATAAGCAAATAGAATGACGTCAGTGTAACAGAAACTGTTAAAATCTGGGAAAATCATCCCAGAATTTACAACGAGGGATTTAAGTTGTTATATCAAAATACTGCAAGGTACCTCACTGACAGTTGGGGATGATATGGATCAGGAGGACGTTATATTGTTGGGATGCGAATTTGGAAATGCATTTTTTCTTACTTTATGTTAGTTTTCTGCTTTACCTTTTAAATGGCATATTAATGACTTCTGATACTCCTGTGAATTATTTTTTTCTATCACGATGTATGCCAGACAGGAAGAGTATAATAACTAATATTGAAGTATTTAATTATTTCATGATGATGATAATGATGATCTAATTTTACATTTTCCTTTAATTTTATAGGTTTGAAACCATACAATGCAGAATTTAATGCATTACTGGGGAGTACCATTGTTTTTGAACTGAACAAGTTTAATTATGATCATAATGAAATTGAATGGAAAAGCAAGGGCAAGACTGTTGGACGCATTATAAATGGCACACAAGTTCGTGTCATCCATGAACGCATTGCCCGGATACTCCTCCATGACAATGGTAACCTTGTAATTAAGAATTTGCAGCACGAAGATGAAGGAGTGTATGTTTCTATCATAATAATGAAAAATGGAACAGAAACTGCTGCTGAGTATCATCTGCATGTCTATGGTCAGTACCATATTCATTGTAATACTGATCTACACTGTATGAAATTAGAGCTTTAACTAGAAGTACCACGATGCCTAGGTACATAACTGTAAATATGTTAATACTTTCATCTCAAACATGCAAACTACTAATGTTCTATTCTTGTTAGAAAGTATGAGCTGCATTAAAGCTGAAGTAACATTAGAAATGATAAAACCCAAGACTTTTTCTGAAAACTTTCCTAACTAGATACATCTAAGGCTAAGAAATGTGCAAAAGACCATGATGAATCTCTTTATTTTTAAAGTAAACAGTAACTTAGATTCAAATTTCTGTTTTGTTTTTGTTCGTACCTTGTATGAAATGTAAGGCAGATGGCAAATCACATACCAAGCTGACAGATGTGCAGTTCAGAAACACGCAATTGCAGGTTTCTGAATAGCACATCTGAAAGTTAAGGCTTAGTGTGAAGGGAGCACTGGAGGGAAATGTACAAAGCAGTGGAGATGTGACAGGGAAGAAAGAGATAACTGGGAACATATTTTCTAGGAGTGCGGTGAGTTGGCAGACTTTAAGGATTCCCTGTTGGATTCAAAGTCAGAGATGCTCGGTGGGCAGATTGGTCTGACTAGGGAGATGATTTTTCTCAGCTATGATACAGAATCGGAATTGCCTAGACATGGTAAGGCCTTGCTGTGTCTAATAATGGTGGCTGCCAAAAAAGCAATTACTAGAAAATAGAAATCATAATCTAAAACAACTAAACTGAAAGTAGTGAATATAGTAACAGAGAGTGCTGGGCAGCACCGGTTAGCTAGGATAAAACTATTCATGGCTCCACAAAGTCTTCTCTTCAATTTTTCCCTTGGAAATAGACAATCTTTCAACTTAAGCAATCAAGCCATTCATTTTTCAACCCGGCACTTGCTCAAAACTCATAGCAAGCACTTATAAACCCTAGCACTATACCCCCTATACTGAACAGAAGGACAAGGCTCTTTATTCGACCTTACCAGCCATTCAGTAAAACAGTTCACTGTACCTATCCAGGCATGTCCAAAGGGCAGTTTCAAGTGTACTCTCCAGTCCAACTGGTGAATCTGGGCATTTTGAGGCAATGTTACAACTGCCTCATGTACACAGACAACCCTCTCTTCCTACCACCAAACACTAATACATGTGAGAGATGCAATTATACAGCCAAACTGGAGGCTAAGCTCTCTCAACCCAAGACTGGATCAGACAGTCAAGAGGAGAAGGGAAATACTGGCATCACACCACCAGTCTCACAAAGACCCATTAAACCAGCACCGGCAAAAAACACACATAAATACATGAAAACATACTTGGAAGCTCTAAATAAAAATCTGCAAATGTAACAGAGACCTCCAAAGTAGACATCCAAGCAACCTCCACCCCCCCAACACAAACCGTGAAACACATACATCACAAAACCAGTGTGCCATGCAATCACAGCCCTTAAGGCAAAATAACATACCCAGCATACTAGTAATAGGTGACTCTATAGTCAGGCACACTGATGTCCCACTCACTAGGCTGAATAAGGAGAAGGTTACTGTTAGCTGCCTGTTGGGTGCCAGGGTCCGCCACATAATACAAGCACTCAGGTCACTCCCGAACAAGTACAAATATGACTCTGTCATTGTCCATGTTGGTGTGAATGACCTGATCTGTACCTCCCTGGACTACATGAAAAGAGACATGGAAGAGCTCTCTGATCACATAGCCCAGGCTGGTATGACCCTGACCCTGACTAGCATCCTACCATCACCAAAAATGATACCATGCTATAAAGAAAAAATTATCAATTTCAACAATTGGCTAAATTTATGGTGTCATTCAAAGGGTATCCAGTGTTTGTCCACCTGGGATGACATGCTCGACAAACCAAGCTGCTTCGCTAGAGACGGCTTGCACCTGTCACCCTTAGGCTTTCGAATACTGGCCAAGGCTCTTGCCACCCCCATACTGCCTTTTTTAGGGAAGGCTCAAAAGACAAACCCACTACCATAAATAGCGCAAGTAACAAAAATGTGAGGGTAATGCTACTCAATGCCAGAAGTCTAAACTTCAAATGCATGCACTCGAGGCACTACTCAGTATGGAGAAAATCGATATATGTGCAGTAACAGAAACCTGGTTTAAGGCCCCAGAGAGCACCCCAAGCACTACCAGGCTACAACTCTTGCCATACATTTTGGCCACAGAACCCGGACCGAAATACAAAAGGTGGGGGAGTATCCATATTCATCAAGGATACCCACACCTCCAGGTTAATGGCACAGCACGATCCATGTGCAACTAACAACGGGCAAAACTGCAATTCAAATTGTAGCTTGCTACAGATCACCCACCATGTCCCAGGACCCCCATTCTGCATTTCCGGAAACACTGGGAAACATAAAGGTCCTACCAAACACCCTAATATTGGGTGATTTCAATTACCCAAACCTTAACTGGGAGAACTACTCAAATACTAACTCCCTTGACCAACATTTCCTAGAATTTATAAACTCAAATGCCCTGGATCAACTGGTCAACACTCCCACCAGAGGTGACAACATATTGGACCTGGTCATCACCAACATGGGCGACTGGTGTTCCACACTGGAGATCAACCCCTCGCTGGTTAGATCTGACCATAAATAAATCGCTTTCGATATCCACATTCTGCTCCCACTCCTGGACAAGGAAACCACATGAAAAACTTTTCAAAAGCAAACTTCACATTACTTAAGACCAAGGTGGAAAGTTTCAAAGCCCCCATGCTAAAAGATAATGCTGTCCAAGCTGCAAAATCCTTTACTAATGCATTCTATGGGCACCTACAAGAATGCATGGATCATGCTATCCCAAGCAAAACCAAGACTCACTCCTCCAAGAAAAGAAAACCAGACTGGTGGACCCTGCCATAAACAAGCTATATAATAGAAGGAGGAAACTAGTACAGAAAAGAGTAAAATCCCAAGAAGGGAAGTCCCGCATCAGTATCAGCAAGAAATTACAATCCCTCATAAAATCGTCCAAGGCGAGCTTCGAAAGAAAAATTACCAAGTACTCCAAAGATAACCACATGGCATTCTTTAATTATGTCAAGAATCTAAGTGGCAATGCTCGAATCTGCTTGGAGATAGTGCAGAATGGCACAAAATACACTGAACCAACTGATATTGCCAACATCCTGGCAGACAGGTTCAGTGCAAACTTCACCCCCCCCTCACCCCCAAAAAGGCCTACAACCATACCAGAAGAATGTAGATCCCCTGAAATCACATACACTCAGGTTAAAACAGCCCTCTCCAAAGCCAAAAACACAGCATCAATGGGACCGAACGGTGTCCCAGGCTGTGTCCTACATGAACTCAAAGACGAACTAACCCCTCACCTAAACACACTGTTCACACTCAGCCTCTCCACAGGCTACATACCCATAGAGTGGCGCACGGCGATGGTTATTCCGCTCCACAAAGGTGGAGCCACAACAGACCCTGGAACTATCACCCTATAAACCTGACTAGCTTGGTCTGCAAGGCTATGGAGTGCATCATCATGGAACTCATTAACAGAGACAATGGGGACCTCCAAACACTGGACCCTACCAAGTTTGGCTTTGTTAAGAGCAGATCCTGCCTACTAAACCTGGTGGACTTCTTTGAGACAGTTACCAAGGCTATAGACAAGGGAAAGGTGGTACACACAGCCTACCTAGACCTTGCAAATGCCTTTGACATCATTCCCCATTCCAGTATTATAGACAGGCTCACCAGCCTGAACATAAACCCCTACATCACAAGATGGGTTGCCAACTGTCTCACAGACAAAACCCACATGATGAGAGTTGCGGGAGCTAGGTCTGACTCTAAACCGGTTACAAGTAGCATTCCCCAGGGCTCAGTCCTAGGACACCTCCTGTTCGGCATATACTTCTCAGAGGTATAGGCAAGCACAGGAGGACTATGGCTGACCAAGTTTGCAGACGACTGCAAACTAGGGGCTTTAATTGACTCTCCGGCTGACATAGACATCCTCCAAAAGGGTCTCACTGAGATGGATACCTGGTATCAAAATCATGGCCTCAAACTAAATGCCAAAAAGTGCATAGTCATCCCCTCTGGAAAAAAAACAAAGCACCCACAAACTGCCACATAGGTGGTAGTCCCCTAAATACAGAAAAAGTAATAAGGGATCTAAGGACCCAAGTAGATAGCAATCTCTCCTTTGATAATTACATTGCCAAAGTGGTTAGAAAATCCTTCTATGTGGCCCACCTAATCACCAAAGGGTTTGCATCCAGATCAAAAAAGGTCACTGTGTCCCTCTACTCATCACTCATTAGACCCATCATAGAGTATAATGGCCCATTTGGGATGTACCTTACAAGACACCTGCAACAGCTGGAAAGACCACAGAAGTACCTCACCAAGAGGATCACTGGCCTCAAACAGATGCCCTATGCAGCTCAACTGAAGAAACTTCAGCTGTACTCGGTTGAATACCGCCTACTCAGAGGTGATCTCTGCCTGACATACAAAGCCATGTCCAACCTAGAATTGATGGACATGCTCCACCTAAAGAAAACCTTATCCCCTCAAGTCACATGCCCTAGGGATCTAAATCTCACCACAACAATAAATAGGACATGCTGGAGGGATAGAGTCCTGTCCCAGAGACTTCTCATGCTTTGGAACAAGATTCCAATCTACATTAGGCAGAGCTCCTCGCTAGCACTCTTCAAGAGAAACCTCGACGAGTGGATGGGAAACAGAAAGTTTACCCCGGGGATCACTTCAGTGGCTCTGCTGGACAGAGGCACAGGGATCTAAGCTAAGGGGGTGGCGAAAGCCAACACATTCTGGCTAGGCTTATAAATGCCTTCGGGCAGATAGCCTAGTACCTACCTACAAACCTATGACATCTTTAGAAAAGGGTAGGAGCAAACTACATAGGAAAAAAAGGAATTGTGGAAACAATACATACAAGGGAGGAATGAGGTTTAAAAGGTGGCAGTATTTAAATGAGCTATGTAATGTTTGACTGGAAAAGATTGGGTAGATTATAAGTGATGTATAATGTTTGCAGCTGGGAGTGGGTCAGTATGGTTTGGAATGTAACATGCTTGCAACTAGGATTTTGTCAGTGTGGTTTGTTCTCATTTATATAAATGTATGACTGCCTATAGTAAAATATGGTTTAATAAAGGCAGGAACTGAGTCATTTATGTAATACTGCTTAGCTTATATTATATATAGTAATATATGTGAAATATAATGTTTATGTTAATTATAGTTTGATTACTTTTATATGAATATAAATTTGCCTGTGTCACAAGTGATAATTCAATAAAGGTGTTCAGAAAAAAAGCAGCACAGCATGCAGTGAAATTTATTTCAGCAATTCATTGAGCCAATGTGATGATGCATCTGGGGTATACCAGAACAGGTATTGTTTTGTACCCCTACACAAGCTTTCGCGTGTATGCTAAGCCTAACCATACACATTATGTTATTAAAAACGCTTTCCCTAACAGTAGGAATCCACAAGACAAAAGGAAATAGAATGCACGCAACACAAAACATGTAAAACATGAAATCTACCTAATTATCTATCCATCAAACCATGAGCACTCACAAATACACATCAAGCACTATAACCTTTTCACTTAAGCATTCACTTTCTTGCACACGTACTTACAAACACAGCAGAAATGAGCATTTGGTCATTTGAGCATTCAGTCAAATGTGCTTTCTGTATTTTGAGCTTTTAGTATTTTTATCACCCAAACCCTTTGAGCTGTAACTTTATACTTCTCTATATCAATATATCTATCTATATTTAGCTATGTATCTCTATCTAGATGTCTCTATATAAAGACAGATATGGAGATGTATAGATATATAGCTATAGATATAGATAGATATCAAAACAATGGGAAAAATGTCACACAGAAAAGGCAAAATTCCAATGACAAACAGATGGACCCCTGATAAACCATTGTCTTAACCGTTCAATACTTTCAACTTCCTTTGATGGAGACCCATGAAATATATGCAAATAATCCTTTAAAGACATTGAAGTCTTCCAACACTAAGACTTCTGAATGCTCACTGACTTTCTACTTTTCTAAAGTCTTTAGTGACACATTCAGGCCTTTGAAGCCAAACCCTTCTAGTTGTAGAAATGACATGTTTCACTCTTCTTATAGACTTAGTACAGCATAAGTGGTTATTTTGGCTATTCTCTGAGAAATCTAAAATGTATTTATTTGTTTATTTACTTATTTGCATTTGTTTACTGGGGTGGTCTGTCTGGGTAGATCCCCTTTTCAGCGGAGGCCCAGGGAGAAAAGCACCTGATATATAATATACAATACACAATAGTTTTATATAAGTATAAACAGTTTACACAGATACATGTATAGTTCAAAATGAACAGGAATGAGAGGCATTTAAAAAGGTGAGAATTATTAAGTTTGTAAAATATTTAATCTTTACATAAGTTTTGTAAAGTGTTTGAGTTTTAAGTACAGAGAATTTATCAGTTATAGAGCTCAGTATTAGAGTAGGGATCAGAAATAAGAGCTGAAGCAAGATAGTTCATTAACAAGACAGGGAGATTTAGCACAGTGCTACTTCCTACAGTTTAGGTGATAGGAGAACTATCCAAAAAGGAGAGCAGAGGGTCTGGAGAGAGTAGATGGGGAAAACCAGATTGGTGAAGCTTAAATTAACCTGGGGTAGAGCATTGGCAGTATCAAGACGGCATCAGATGTAGTTTTAATTTTTTTAGTGGATTTGGGATTTTAGTTAAGTTTTAAATGGAGAAGGATATTGTTGGATATTTTAGAGATATGGTTAGAAAAGAGGGATCCACCAGCAGGGTTGTTGGATTTCTTTACTTGTATGAAGTGTTTATCACATGATCAGAGGGTTCTGTTTAGTATATAAAATAGTTATATATTTGAGAGGCTGGCTCAGTTTTCAGGCTTGTGGATGAGATTGAGAGTAAGACCAAGGTGAGATTGTACAAAAGTATAGTGGGGTTCAGTCAAGTATAGTTTAGCTATTTTATTGTAACATTTTTATAAGTGAAGAGTGGGTTGTATGTAAATTAATCAGTATGGGAGATCTGTATAAGAGAATGGAGAGTAGGTAATGTGGTTTCTTGCAAATTCATTTAGGTATGGCTTAACTCTGTACAATGTACCATGTTTTGATGATTTTTTTTTACAATTTCATTTATGTGAAAATCAAAATTCATATTTTCATCTATAGTAACTCATAGGAGTTTGTTATTGCTTAGTCTCTTAGTTATTGTGTTATTACATGAAGATAGTGTGAAGAGTGTTTCTTTTTTTGAATGTTTTGGGGATGAATAATGATGTTATATTGTGGAGGAGTAATCTCATCTCATCTCTGATTTCAGGTTTTAGCCAAGTTTCTGTGGCTATGATGAATTCGGTTAGGTGTTGTGAGACTGATGCATGCACCTCTATTTTTTACAGAATGTTTCTAAGATTGATATTATAGGGTGATAGGTCCTTGGTTTGTTTGGAGCAGGGCAAGAATGTTAAGGGGAGTGGGTTGGTGGGTTGGGCCTGGGTTAGGATGGATGTCCCTGACAGCTTAAGTGGTGATGATCTATGTAGATATACCCAGCTTATTGTTTCTGGGCTGAGAGTAAGTTGTTTTGCAACTCAAGTGTGGAATTGGGGAGTTTATACTTATACAAATGCTTGGGTTTATTTGTATCTTTGAGTGATTGTCACAGATGTGGTGGTCATGGGCTGTAGCCAATGGACAAAAAGATTTATTGAATAGTATAGGGAAGATAGGTGGGCTAGAAGGACTAGTAGAGAAGTAATAGCTATGCTCTGAAGTAGCATTATGGTTGGAGTCTGTTTTTTTAACTAAGGGTGTTGAGTAGTATAGTTATAGAGGTTAGAAGAGATAGTTACAATTCAGTGGTGTTACTGAAGTGCTTGGAAGTATAATTATCTATTTATTTAGTTCTATTTATTGACATTTCTTTAACGGGAAAGTCCACTCGGCTACAGTGAGCCCATTCTCAATGGAGGGCTGTGTAGAAAAGCTCCAAGATAAAAAACAAAATACAGTATTAAAATACAGTATTAAAATACAGTATTAAAATACAGTATTAAAATACAATAGTTGCAATAAGACAGTACAATAACAACAATGAGTGCAGTGATTGCAATGAAAAACATCATAATTGACAAGAATTTGTTTGTCTTTTGGCTTTTCCTGGTTAAGGGTCGCCACAGCGGAACTCCGGTCCGCTAATGAGTGGCAGTTGTTTTTTATGGTGTCGAGCTGCCAGCCCGATGCCCAACCTTCAACAAAGGCACGCCCATTCAACGCATGTCTTTCGAACGCCCACTCGACCGCGGGGAGGACATGCAGACTCCACACAGAAGGCACTCCCAATCCAAGCTGAGAATTGAACGGGAGAACCTCTTGCTGTGAGGCAACAACGCTACCACTGCACCACCATGGAAGTCATCATAACTGGCAAGAATGCAGAATAATAATGGAACAATTAGAATGAGCAGGTTCTATCATACATAGTGGAATGTGATGTTACAGGTTCTATGGCACAAACGATCTAAATAAGAATATAATACAAATCATTATTGTAGAATTACAAAGTCCCAGTGGAAATTCAGGTAGGAGGAGGTTGCAAAGAAGAGTTATGTGGTAGCAGAATGAAGCAATGTAGATGTTTACAGTCAGAAGAAGTGTGGAGAGGCAACTTCAGGTGAAGCTATAGAACAGAGATTTAGTAAGGTTCAAGAAGCTAATGGGGAATAGAGAAGATGCAAGGTAGTGAGTGTGGCTAGTATTGTAATGGTAGGCAGCTGAGACTGGAGGGGTGAAAAGGTCAGGTAATGGCTTCATGAGTGGCAGTATGTGACTTTGTACAGTTACATATCCAGTTGGAGAGGAGATGATTATGCAGGGTGGATTTGAAGTTATAGAGAGATGTTGTTCACTGTGAATAGTGGAAGGGAGGTTATTCCAGGATCTGGCCATGGTCCAGGAGTAGAGTAGTTTACCTACAGGAAGGTTTGGTTTATGGATTTGGAGTAAGTGTTAGTGTTCAGAACGTAGCGGCCTGAGTGGGGAGTAGAGGATAAGTAGGGAGCTGAGTGCAGGACAATCTTGTGGTTTATAGATAAGTTTGTGTGAAGTGGTTAGTTGCAAGAGTAATAGGCAATGGGTGAATTCCAGCCATTGTAGTTTTCTTAATGAGTTACAGTGATGGGAGGAGTGACGACTGCTTGTGGCAAATTTGGCAATCTTGTTGTAGCAAGATTCTAGTTTAAGTTTCAGGGAAGACTGTAGATTAAAAAACAAGGGTGCACCATATGTTTGTGAAGGTAGGAGACAGGAGAGGGCTAAGGCTTGTTTAGACTGTAGATTAATAAACAAGGGTGCACCATAGTTTAGTGAAGGTAGGAGACAGGAGAGGGCTAAAGTTTGTTTAGACTGTAGATTAAAAAACAAAGGTGCACCATAGGTTAGTGAAGGTAGGAGATAGGAGAGGGCTAAAGTTTGTTTAGACTGTAGATTAATAAACAAAGGTGCACCATAGTTTAGTGAAGGTAGGAGACAGGAGAGGGCTAAAGTTTGTTTAGACTGTAGATTAATAAACAAGGGTGCACCATAGTTTAGTGAAGGTAGGAGATAGGAGAGGGCTAAAGTTTGTTTAGATGGTAAGGAGAGAAACTTGTTGTGTCTATATAGAAAGCCTAGTTTTTTATTGTTATATTAATATTGGATTGGATGTGTAGGTCAAACCTGAGGTTTTCGTCTGTTATGATTCCTAATAATTTGGTGCTAGTAACAAGTTCAATTTTAATGGAGTTTGAAGAAAGAATAATGACATTTTCTTGGTTAAATGCTGTATTTCTTTTGGGGGTAAATAACATAAGCTTGTTTTTTTAGGATTTAGAGGTAGATGATTTTTGTTGGGCCAAGACTCTACTATACCGAATGCTGTTTGCATCATTTGTTGAAGAGATGCTGGACTGGGTGCAGAGCAAATGATAGTAAAATCATCTGCATACTGTACTAGGGAGGCATTCAGAATAGATTCAGGGCCGGCCTTAGCTGAAATGGCACCCTAGGCGAAGTACTGCTCTGGTGCCCCTTAAGCCCCACCCACACCATACTCAAACCACACCCCTATTTGAGCCACACACACATATTGGCCACTCCCACAAACCTCACTCCAGAACTTTCAAGGTTTAAATGCATGAAAAACCAGTCATACTGTGACACCTTAAGACTGCAATTGAAGGCTGAATGCTCCTTAATAAATCTGCTTGATCTGCTGCTAGTGTAGAGTTTCTCTAGAGTCATGAAAGACAGTATTAACTTTTTTGCAAGGTGCATTGATGTCTTTGTGTAGAAGTTCTCATTTGTAGTGTAGCATCAACTCTACATTAACACATTACTATATACCCTGATGTGCTTCATGCTCTTCCTAGGTCAACCATCAAGTCCATATACTTCAAAGACAGCTACACATTGTGATGTGGTGGTGCTGCAGCTTTATGCTGACCCAGTGACCAAATAAAATAGTGTTACTACTAGTGACTGCAGTCTTCAACTTTGCATACAACTTACCAATAGCCAGCGGATTTCAGAATTGTATGGCAGTGTTTATCCATTAAGAGTTACAGATGGATGTGGTACCTCTTAAAGAGGACTAGTGAGGATGAGGAACATGTTCTAGAGGCTATGAACTCTTGTTTAAAAAGATTAAGTAGATACCACTGTACTCTCTTCACATGCAGTGTCCTTGCAGTTAGTAGTTAGTGTTGAAACAGAAAAGTCTGGCAACTAAGCCTCCCCTGAAACCAAGACCATCAAGAAAGACTTTTGCAGTTAGAATGATCCCTACATTTGTTTGAAGAAAAAATTGAAAGAGCAAGTTAAACAGGAAGCATCAAAGAGTTTGTTGAACAGCAAGGTAAAAGCATAATGGTGCGACTCCCGACAATCACCCAACTGAACATACAAGTGTTAACAAATGTCAATGTAAAACATTGTGATTCACTTTTTCAAACCTTTTACAACAAAAAACATTGTAATGTAGTATACACAAATAAATCTACACTTGTTAAATATTAGCATGGAGACAAACCAAAGGTTCACAACCTGATGCAGTTAATCCATTTGCCAAATATGCAATCCTGCTGCTCTGTACTCTTAAATCTTTATGATTTACTTTAAAATACAAGAATGACGTGTTTTATCATTACTCCATTATAAAAACTGAAAAGAACATGTACTGGGAGCATTTCTGCATCAATTAAAAAATAATACATCATAACTGCTTGCAATACAGAGTTCCATAATACTGACAGTGAATGCACCAAAAAGAAAACCGACATAAATCTCAATGCCTTTCTATCTCTAGCTATATGTCAAAGACATGCATCTGGATAATTTCTCCCCAGGCCTACACTGAAAATTGGCCTCGTTCCAAGTTGGACCATGTGTAAACAAAGGTTTAAAAACAAAATCACCTCTATATACACCTCTAGTGCCCAACAAGCAGTGTAGGAAATGCTGAAAAGGATTAACCATTGACGAAAGGAAATGTGGATGAAGTGAAAGCAAACTGCAGTACCTATACATCAATCTATACCTATACATCCATCCATATGATGGACTGCTTTGTATTCTGTGTTACAGCATGTGAAAATTCAGTAAATCCATACTCTGGAATCAAACTCATAGCGTACAGAACACACTTTTCATTAAGTCTCACTTCATTTAGCAAGTATCCCAGGTAAGTACCAATTTCAAGTGTAATACAAGACTG
Source organism: Protopterus annectens (assembly GCF_019279795.1). Lineage (NCBI taxonomy): Eukaryota > Metazoa > Chordata > Ceratodontiformes > Protopteridae > Protopterus > Protopterus annectens. The sequence continues at coordinate 717,608,438 of NC_056751.1, read as the reverse complement.
TATGGCTAACTCAGTCAAAAGCTACTTATACATCCAACTGCATGCAACTTTTGCAGACCAGCAAAGCATTCTAACACTGAAAGTGCCCACCAATTACCACATAGGTGGTAATCCATTAAGTACAGAAGAAGTAATTAGGGACCTGGGGACCCAAGTTGATAGCAATCTCTCATTTGACAACCACGTGGCCAAAGTGGTTAGAAAAACATTTTATATAGCCCACCTAATCATGAAGGGATTCACATCTAGATCAGGGGAGGTCATCGTGCCTCTTTACTCATCCCTCATCAGGCCCATAATTGAGTACAATGCCACTTTTGGGATGTACCTTACCAGACACCTGCAGCAACTGGAAAGACCCCAAAAGCACCTCACCAAGAGGATCAAAGGGCTCAAACAGATGCCATATGCTGCCCGGTTAAAGAAACTCCAGCTCTACTCAGTGGCATACCGCCTGTTCAGAGGCGATCTGTGCCTGACGTATAAAGCCATATCCAACCCGGAATTAATGGACATGCTGCACCTCAGAAAATCCAAATCCCATCGAGCTACGCACTCAAGAGACTTGAACCTCAGTACTGAAATAAATAGGACATGCTGGAGGGACAGATTCATAACCCAGAGGCTCCCTTCACTCTGGAATAAAATCCCAGTCCAGGTTAGGCAGAGTCCCTCATTGACTCTCTTCAAGAGGAATCTTGATGAGTGGATGGGAGATTGTAGGTTTACCCCGGGTATCACTTGTGTCACTGTTAGACAGAGGCACAGTATACTAACCTCGAAAAAGGGCATAGCAAAATAAATTTAAAATGGGTGGCGAAAGCCAAACACATTCTGGCTAGGCTTATAAATGCCCTAGGGCAGATAGCCTAGTATGAACCTATGAACCTATGAGAATAAAAGTTGCCAACTACTTTGGCAGTGACTTGAGGTATCAGGTAAATGGCATAAGTTTTGCGTTAAAGCACATAAAACTAAATCAAACATTGCAATGCCCTTAGTTTGGTCATACATTCAGCATACAATTACCGCTGATTAATACAGACATGAATCGTGAACAGGAAGACAGGGATCAACATGCATTTTCATTCCAAATTGTAGATTTTGCCTAGAACTGTTATATTATGCGCTCATATGTATAATGGAAAAAAAAAAAACAGATACACAGTTTAACATTTTCAGTTACTAGTCAAAATAAACTGTTAACAAAATAGTACCTGCTACATGAAAAGTGGAAACTTTTTAAACAGTCTGCTTTTAGAGCAAAATTATAAGTTTAAATGCTGCCGCTTGAAATTCTTCTACAGTCCTTTCTGACACAAAGATAGAACTACCGTAATGGATAAATATTTGAACCACACTTTTTGCATACATATTCTACATAACAAATATATAAAATTATATACCAGTGACAGCAGAATCCAAGCTAGTCTCCTCATGTAACGCGTTAACTCGTGACTCTACTAGCTAAACTTATTTTCCACAGCATGTAACAGAAATGAATCACTATTACAAGATTCCTCCTCTAGAAAACTGTAAGGAAGAGGAAGGAAACGTATTCATACTTTTAGTGATCTCTTTTTTTCATAACACTGTTATGCCCCCTAGAAAATATATCACTCTGGCCCACTTATTTCACATGCCTCAGGTTCCCCAGCCCAGCTCAGCAGTCCAAAGAATTCACTCTCTCCACTAAGCCCCAACTTCCCTATCGCAGACCAGTCAAAAATGTGATCTTTAACAATCTGCATTCTGCATGTTTAGTCTGATAATCCTTATGCTCAGTGTTAAAGTATTTGCCTTTCCAATGGTTGCAGGGACAAAGATAAGGACATAGGGTTGCCACTTTTAGTCTCTAAACCTTCAAAGGGAGTACAATAATATATGCATTAAGAGTGAAGTGAATAGAGGTGGTGATATACAAAACTACACTGAAACTTCTGAAACAAGATGGATCATAAGACTAAGGGTGAATAGAGGGAAGGGCCTCAATGACAGGGTACCTTTAAGACCGGTATTAAAGAATAGGAGACTATTCAAATGAAATATGATATGATATGATATTCAAATGAAATATGTTCCAAAGACATGCATCTGGAGCATTTCTCCCCGGGCCTCTGCTGAAAACAGGCTCTGTGGAACCTAGTCGGACATTCCCGGTCAACAAATGTTAAATAAATTAAATAAAAAAAATTAAAAAAAAAAATGATCCACTAAACAAACATCTCTAGGAACACTAGACACTTTGTATTTAGCTCCACAGATGAGATATACACCTATAGAAGATTCACTGCATTATTTCATCTATGGCATGTCTCTGGTGTACTGCAGGAAACCAGAGTACCTGGGTAAAACCCACACAGACAGGGGGAGTCATGCAGACTTCTCACAGAAAGTGTCACAGCCAAAAACTCAGACAAACAGGCCCTATGACATGGCAGTGTTCCTCATTGTGTCACTCTGTCAATAATTTGTGGTGTTGTCACACATCCTAGCCAAGTCACCAAAGACAGCCACTTACGGTATGTAAGGAGAATGTCTGTCTGTGGTGGAAAGTAAAATAAATTACAGTCAGTTTGCTGCTCTTATATACACTTTAACATCCCTCCCCCTCCCACACACAAATGTGGACATGTGCTCGCTTGTGTGCACATCATATGCATAAGCCTGCCAACGTGCATTCATACTCATCAATGCTTTGCCTCCTTTAAAACTGCCCTATATGCATATCTGCTCTCCAAATAGACTTAACTGTTCAATACCACCATCTATTACCTAATTCCAATAGTCTTTCTATCCACTCTTATTTTCTCCTTCACATATGCTTCTCTACATACTTGTACATACTTCTCAGATCAATTTATTGCTAAATTCCCATCTCTCTTCTTACCTAATTCAGCTAATAAGCTCTATCCCAACCCCTCTTTTGTATTTTCTTCCTACTTTATATCCCCAATACTGCTATTTTTTTAGCATTATTTCACCCACCTCATATTTTTACCCATTTTTCTTTCCTCTATTCTATATTCCGTATTTTGTATTCCCTTTTCTTCCTCTGCTAACTTACCTTATCTGGTCTCTCACCCATTGATGAATATACTCAATACACAAGCCTTGTAGTACTATATTTGCTACATGCATTTTTTTCTGTATTTGTCATGTTAATGCACTAGCTTATACCTCTAAGTGTGCCTTCACTTGTATAGTATTTGATTTGTATTGTATTTCTTTGTTCTACTTGTGTTTCATAATGCATTTTCTTGTGTTTTTGCACACTGGGTGTTCTCCTCGGCCTTCCACAAAAAAATTGTTCCTGACCCAGAAGACTTTCCCAGTAAACAAATGCCAGTAAATAAATAAATAAGGTATAGCAATGATCATTTTAAGCTGATTTCTTAGCATGCTAGACCCTTGAAAGTTTCACAGTAATCAAACAGCAGCAGAGCTTTCAGTCATAGCTTTCTTAATCCTCTTTGCAGTGACTAATTACATAAAAATAGCCTTTCCCTGTTTTTTGCTTACGTTGCAAGCAGTTTTAGAGGGTCTTCTCAAAGATTAGCCGTTCATTTCCACCTCTTTCAGATGCTTACCTTCTTTTTTCTCTTTACATTTTTACTGTGAAATTAAATCAAATTTAAATCAAATGCTGATACCAGCAGCCAGCAGCATCCCCCACAGACACAGGCAATAACAGATATGTATCTGGGTCTCAAATTCACCTAATTATACGGAGCATTCCTCAATTTTAGGTTTTAAACTTTCTATCTTCTACCCAATTCCACTTTGAAAGGGTCAGGTACACATTTCCCCTTTATGAAAAATATTCTTCTCCCCGTCAGTAGTTACAATAAGATGGCATTCCAAAAACCTGTAAATAAATCGCTATAAAAGAATATTTTTCATTAAAGCGAAATGTTTTGGATTGCAATTTATTTACAGTTTTTGGAATACCATCTTAGCTGCTGGTTCAGTGCTGAGAAAAGTTAAGTAAATAAATCTTACATGTGAGAGGCGCAGCAAAAACGGTAGCATCAACTTACTTTAAGGTAAAGCAAACACTTGTTGCAAGTGGTGAAGAAAATAATAAGCCAAAATAAATTAAATCCACAGCAGTTGGGAGCCCGCTTGGTGAAGCGGACCAGGCCGCTGATGATCCACGCCACGCCGTCCAGTCCAGAAAAAATTCAGGAAGCAAATATCAGCCAATAGATGCGCCTGCCTCTAGCTCGTCATGAAGAAAAGAATGAGAAACGGGCATGAGCTGCATTATATACTGTCGATTGGCAGTAGCCAAGGAGGACATCACTAATACGTGTCGTCAGTTGTGGGGGGAGGGTGCAATGCTACTGTGTACAAACGGGCGTCAGGCGCAATGTAAAAATTGAAGAAAGTTTTACTTTTTAACTTTGGTTTGTTTTGCGGATTTGGCGCCCTAGGCGGTTGCCTAGTTCGCCTATGCCTAAGGCCGGCCATGAATAGATTGGTGCAGATTATTTATAAAAATATTAAATAGAAGAGGCCCTAAAATCGAGCCTTGTGTGATGCCTGTAGGGGTATGTAGGTAAGGAGAGATAGAGTTTTGTCATTTAACAGCATGCTGCCTATCTGACAGATAGCTTTTAAACGGGTCTATATTACGTTATCAAATCACTAAATGCCGAACGGCCAAATACTCGAAATGGCCATTCATTGAAGTGTGTTTTGTGGGGTCGTGGTACAGTGGGGAACGGAATATTTACCTTTTCCCCACTGTAGTGCAACCTCGGAGCTGGTATATATAATTAGCGGGGGTGGGGTGGGGGGCACAGCCCCCCACAACAAACGATTCGATGAACGGCTGTTTCATGTACTTAGCCATTCGGCATTTAGTGATTCGATAATGTATTATAGACCCCTTTTAAACCAGTTTAGAGAGTGAGAAGATAACCCTGTAGAAGAGAGTTGAGTCAGGAGAATAGTATGCGATATAGTATCGAAAGCTTTTGAGAGATCCAGAAGGAGAGCTGACACTGTATGGCCATGGTCACAGACTTTGTTAATGATATCCAAGAAGGAGATCAAGGCAGTTGAAGTACTGTGCCCTGGACGGAATCCATGCTGGGTTGGAGAGAGAATGTTGTGGTTTAGAAGGTGACAGATGAGTTGTTTATGGACACATTTTTCCAGTATTTCGGAGAAAGGGGATATAATGGCAATGGGCCCGAAGTGTGAGATATCAGAGCAGGGGCCACCTTTATGAAGAGGGAGGATTATTGCTTTTTTTCATAGGAGGGGACATGGGATTCCTGGATAGACCTGTTGATTAAGATACTAATTGGATAGGCTACAGCACTGGCAGCAGTTGTGAGGGATTTGGCAGGAATATTGTCGGTGGAATTATAGCAGGGCTGTAGGTTTTGGTAAGTTTCTTTATAAAGGAAGTGGAAATAGGGGAGAGATTAAATTCTTGTAGAGAGGTTCCTTAATGCAGTTGTGAGTAGGGATATTAGGGGTCAAGAGATTTTGTACTGGTGGAGGAGGGGGGGTAGGTATAAGAATATGGCTAATTGTTACAGCTTGGAAGAAGGAGGTCATAAGATTGTTTATCGTGTCTATGAAGCAGGAGTTGAATTTAGAGGCGATAAGGTCAGGTGACAGAGTAATGGCAGGGATTAGATTTTGTACCAGAGTGTAAGAGACTACTGATAGAAGACCAGAAAAGTTTGGGGTTATTTTTCCTATTTGTCTGTAGGTTCCAAAAATATTGTTGCTTGTCTTTGTTTATAAAGGATAAGGTTAGAGGGAGTTTTGGAATTGTGCCAACATTTCTAGGCTTTGTTCCTATTTTTCATAGTTTCTCTAGTATATTTTGATAGCCAGGAAGCAAAGTTGGATTTAATTCTTCTACATCTTGTGGGTGCTAATCTATGCAGCATGTTTAGAAAGGAGTTATTGAAGTAGTGGAGGGCATCATCAAGGGGAAAGGTTTTAAGACAATTCCAGTTGTGGTTTCTTAGGGTACTGTTGAAGGTTTGTGGACAGAATTTTGATAGGTCTTGTATTACCTGGTATTTATGGATTGTTGGGACTGATGAGCAGTTACAATTAGTGAAGGCTGAGAAGTGGTCATTGAAGGAGTTTGCCATAGTGCCAGAGACAGGGTATTTGGATGGGTCTGAGACTAATATCCAGTCTAGAATTGAGCCTTTATTAGTCGTGGCTAAATATAGTGAGTGTATTGATTAGCTGAGTAAAGTGAAACAAGTTTATACTAGAGGAAGACTGGTTAGAGGAAGTAGAAGCCCATTCGATATTCATGTCACCTAAAACAATAGTTTAATTTTTTATATTAGAGGAAACCCAGTATAGTGTATCTTCTAAAACTGGGATGTTATTTCCTGGGGGAATGTAAATGACTATTATGCACAGTTTTTTGAAGTTGTTGAAATCTAAGAATGAGATTAAGATCTCAGCATTTTGAAAATGTGGAAATGAACCAGTAAAATGGGCTAAATTAAGAGTATTATGGTAGAAAAGGGTAACGCCACCTCCTTTTTTATGTTGTCTGTCTACTCTAATTATATTAAAATCAGGAGGGAGAATCTCGGTGTCTTGTATGGAGGGTTTTAACCACGTTTCAGTGTCAGCAAGGATATGAGTTTTATTTTCGGTGAGTGAAGCATGGAGCTCAGAGCTTTTGTTACAGATGCTTTAGAAGTTTATGGTAGTTAAGTGGAGATTTTATGCCAGTTTAGGAAAGTTACAATGTTGAGGAAAAGGTGGGGTTTGAGGCCTTGGGTTGGGGTGAATGTCGCCAGAAGGTATAAGGGAAGAAAAGAGGAAATATAACCTGCGGCTAGAGTTTGATAGCTTACAGAGAAAGATAGGAGGAAAATGTGCTAGTAAAGTTTGTTTGTAGTGGAGGGAATAATTAGAGGGGAGAAGGAAAGGTTTATAACAGAGAAGAAGAGTTGAGAAGTAAAGGCTAGGGCTGATATTAGAGCAATAGACAGCATTAGAGTTAGTACGTGGGGAATATAATTAAGACTGGTAGTAAGAGAGTAAGGACTCAATGCTGTGAGGTGTGAGAAGAGTAGCAGACAAAAAGTTAGTGGGAAGAGGATTATAAACTGTAAGAGTAACGAGGACATGGCAGGGAAAGCCTCTGAGCGAGGGTGAGGACCTAGGATAATTAGTATGAAGTAGGTAGGTAGATATGTGGATGATGAGAGAGTGAACATAACCGGGTGTAATGGGGTGTGGCTATGTGACTACAAATGTAATGGAGGAGGGGGTGGGTGGGAATGCGGGTAGGATAGAGGAGCGAAGTGAGCCCAGACCAGGGCTACACCTTGTTCTAAAGGAAGCCTGCAAAAAACAATGTAAGAAGAGCTCTGGTAAGTCCTGAGCTTGTATAAGCATGATAGTAAGGTGGGAGTCCAGCCTAGCTGGCAGGCGACAAAATAGAAGTAAAGAATAAAATGAAGTTAAGAAATATATATGGCTATTCAAATGGAGTAAAGCCTATGGAGAAAAATGAAAAGAGACAGACTGGCAGCCCCGGTGATGCGCAGCTCTGTAATCGATGGGAGCGGATGTTAACAGTTTAAGAAATCACTGTATAAATATAGTAGCTAACTACTTAGGCATACATGAGATTTAAGATCTTAACAACTTCTGGCCAGTATTGTTTCTAGTAGCGCTGTAGTATTTCGATGGCAGGTTTCTTAAAGCCAACCGTGTTGTCTTGGATGTTGGCAGTCTGGAGGGGAAAGATGGGCTTTACCACCTATGGAAGAAAGGGAGAGCAAGGAAGGTTAAATGAAAGTTAGAGGAGCAGCTATCTATCTAGAGTCCCATGAAGTGAGGGAAGAACATGCAAGGAAGAGTGTATAGAGAAAGACACAAGCGGGTTAGCGGGAAGGTTGAGAGGATAAGCAGAAAGAGGCAGACAGAATATAATAATAGGGTAGTGACAGGGATAGCTTAAAATTGTAGAGAAGAGAGGGAGAGGTATTAACAGACAGAGCTGGGTAGGAGAGGGTAAAAGTGTTAGAAGATGAAGCTACTATAAAGGTGAAAGAAAGAAAGAATAAGCTGCAGCAGTCTATAACAGAAAAAGGCCTATAATGAAGTCTGCACACTATATGAAATGAACTTATAATTGCAAATGCTACAATACGAGCACTTTCTATAGCAGTATTATAATAGTTAAAAACAAATCAGGTGCTCTCTACAGCAGTACTCAAATAGGTAAAAACAAATCAGGGAGCAGTTGGGCGCTCTCTATAGCAGTATTAAGATAGTGAAAAACAAATTGGGCACTCTCTACGGCAGTAGTAAAAATGTAAAAAACATATCAGGGAAACATTGGTTCGATAACAACATTCAAAATAGTTAACTCAACACAGTTGCTAAGTATGCCGCAATTGTAACATGGTACTGAGCAGTTTAATGTGAGTGGATAACAGCTAGAAAAACATTCACGGAATGCACTTTAACAAAGCAAACAATGCTATGCTATTTAATACAAGTGGACATTCTGGTGATACATTTGCAGACATCTCTAAGCAGTATTGTTACAACTTAGTAGAGTGACACACAATTACTATAATCTCATTGATTCAGTGTAATTAAAAATATAAAGCATTTAAGAGTTTAGTTCAGCTGAAAGGACAGTGTCACTAGTCAACTGTGTTCAGCAGGCAGATTAAGGACTATCAGGTTATTACACTAAGACTTTGAATGTGCAACTAATTCAGCATAGAACTGCACCAACTGTAGGTTCCTGTACAGTGTAGCATGAAAAGCAATTAACATTAATGGCTTGTACAACAAGAAAAAATAACCAGTGTACCTTAAAGATGCCGAAGGCGGAGATAAGTCCAAATCGGCCCCAAAATCAGTGCAAGCACATCCTCGGTGACCAGAGGTTCTAATGGGGATAAGGAGGTTCTCTGGTTCTTGGCTGGAGTGCCTTCTGTGTGGAGTCTGCATGTCCTTCCTGCACTTGTGTGGGTTTCTTCTGGGTGCTCCGGTTTCCTCCCACATTCAAAGGCATGCATCTGGAGCATTTCTCACCAGGCCTCCAATGAAAATTGGCTACATTCCAAGCTGGACTTTCCCAGTTAACAAATGTTAAATAAATAAAAAATAAAATAAATAAATAAGCAAGAAAGAAAAATGGTGCAGAACATCAGGGATAGATTTTTAAACTTGCAGAGGATTTTGGGAGCAGGTTATGCAGGTATGTGAACAGGACTAATAGGGCAGACCCACGAGAACTCAGGTGAATGGAAGATTAGAGTATTGCAGTACACCTTGTTCTAAATGAAGCCCACAAAAAACAATGTGGGAAGAGCTCTGGTAAGTCCTGAGCTTCTATAAGTGTGATAGTAAGGTGAGAGCCTAGCCTAGCTGGCAGCAAACAAAATAGAAGTAAAGAGTAAAATGAAGTTAAAAAACATATATGGCTATTCAAATGGAATAAAGGGTATGGAGAAAAATGGAAAGAGACAGACTGGCAGCCCCGGTGATGCGCAGCTCTGTAATCGAGGGAAGCGGACGTTAACAGTTTAATAAATCTCTGTGTAAATATAGTAGCTAACTACTTAGGCAAGAGCACATGCATGAGTTTTAAGACCATAAGAACTTCTGTCCAGTACTGTTTCTAGTAGCTTTGTGGTATTTGGATGGCAGGTTTCTTAAAGCCAACCGTAATTAAGAATGTGATTAGGTAGTTAGAATAACACATGTGACTGAAACTATATAGTGGAGGGGAGAAATGCAGTGTTTTGTGTCCCAAACATTACATACTATAACTATAACTGCAACTCCAAAAATGTTGAAAAGGCTAATAATTATTCAGATTTTATATCGATCCTTTGTTTACTGGGTCAGTGACCTTTTTTTCCATGGAGACTGGAGGTGATGTTTATACAACTAGGTGAAATGTGCTCAGTGTATCAGTTTTGATAAGTGCTGTAGGGGAAGTGTATATCCCAAAGAGTATCTCTTTTCTGGAACAGGCTGTCTATCCAAGAGAAGCAGAGCTCCACCATAACCCAATTTAAGTGTAACATGGACAAATGGATGTGGAACAGGAAATTCACCACTGGTTTGACACCTATGTCTCTAATGGAGACAAGAATCCTGTAAATGGTTAATTTCCTAGGGCCCTACTTGTAAATGTTACATCTCCCAAGCCTCTGTTTACACTTATCAGTGGTACCAGAACTTGTCAGAGATTTGGGATGCATGGCTAGATAATCCAAAAGCAACACTTAGATGCATGGCTAGGCTTATTGGTCATTAACCTAGTACACACCTATGAAACTATCCACTTGAGCTACAACAGACAGCAAACAAAACTCTTGACATTATTAAAGGTAGTCCCAGACAACAGCAAAGAGTATTAGTTCAATTTTCTTTAATGGAACGTACTGAATAAAAATGAAAAACAACAAACACTGGCAGTAGAAAGGATTAGCTCTTTTGGCCGAAGCCTTCTTCAGATCCTAAGAATAATCCACCAATCAATGACATTAAATACACGAATGAGCCAATCATGGGGAAGTAGAAGGCACTTCCTTGAAGCAGAGATGAATAAAAAAGCCTCTCCCAGCAACCAATCAGACAAGCAAGCGATTCTAAAGTCACCAATCAGTTACTAGCCAATCAGATGGGCTATAAACATAGAAACACCAATCAAAAGCAAATCTGTGCAATGTTCACTTTTGTCAAGCACTATAGCAGCATAGAATAAAATCTCATAATGATAGCCTCTCAGTCTAAAATAAAACAATCCACTATGGTGAGTTGTAAGCATTTCATTAAAAACATTTCATGAAAGAATGACTCTTAGTAGCACTACAAATAATAGCGCCATAACTCTGTACAAGAAACAAGCTCATAATCACTGGATGATACATAGATAATCATTAGTATAAACCTTGTTCCTTTGTGGAAAACTAGACATATGATCTTCTAAAGAGAATAAAACAGTCTTCTTTACACCACAGAGACCTTCATCTCTCGTTTTATTCAGATATAAAGGTGTGTTAACCATAACGGAATCAAAAGTTCTTCCTTATAGTGAGAACCAATAGAACCTTTTCTCTGTATTACAAATCAAACAAAGGGATGGTGCTGAAGCCTCCTGTCAGCCAACATATAGGGCAGGATTCACGATGGCTTGCACGGAGTCTAAGAGCCGTGTAAGACTCCATGCAGCCATCGCGATCCAGGAACAGCCCGAAGTCCCATGTAAGAGAAAGCTAAAATGACTCTTACACGGGCAGGGCGTGGATATGCTAATCACCCCACTTGCAGCCGAAAGGCATGCAAATGAGGTAGATTCGCAATCCACGAAGCTCAAACCAGCCCATGTAAGAGTCGTGTTAGCTGCATAAATGTACTCAGTTGACAACTGAGTACGTTTCTGCAGATAACACAATGGAGCCATGTTAGCTCCAAATAAAGGGTGCATATGTGTCAGGCAGCATGCCAATGGCCAAATATGTGGCCATTGGCAAGGTACTCTGATGCAAATGTGAGAAAAAATTATTTTTTTTTTTTGGCGATCGCCAATGTTTAAACGCAGCGCAGCCCTGCGCAAACGGGCTGCACTGCATAAAACATAAAGAGTAAGGTTATAAACCCACAAATGTGGGTTTTATGCAATGCATGGATATACAATGCAGGGACCATCAGACCAAAAACAACATGGCCACCGTTTAGTGGTTGCTAAGGGGGGAAGCTGAGTCTAAGACATGTAACTAAGCATTAGTAGGCAATCCTATGTAAATGAGTGTTAGGATACTGAATCCCACTGTCACATAGCAAATGAGCACATTCCGAGTAGTGTAAGAGTTACATAAGGAGGAGGAACAGAGTAGGAGATAGGTGACATCACAGGGGGGAATGGCAGAAAGAAATTCAGTTCATTGGAGGTCAGTGTTACGTGACAGATGTCAGACACATATCATGGAAAGAGGAGTGCCACAAGATAAGCATGGGAAAGTCAAGAAATGGAAGGTGTACACTGTTGCCAACACCAAAGTTTCTTGCTGGGTGTGCATGCGCACATGTGCGTGCCAGGAGGCACGAGTAGGGCAGTCTGCGCGCGTGTAAAGTAGACTGAGCATGTTAGAGCCTGTAGGCAGACTTGTAAGACTGTTTGCGCTGGTGTGCACACGTTTTAACCCGAATAAGTAGATTCTAAACTGTGTAAGCATGTGTGCGCGCGTGTAAGCCACTGTGAGCGTGTTTCCGCTGGTATGCGCGTTGCTCCCCCCTGAGGAAACAGAAAGGAAAAAGGAAGCAACAAAAATAGTATGAAGCTAGCAGGGAATACTGCTGGAGCTAGCAGGTGAAAACAATTAGAAGCAGAAAATTACACAGGCAGAATACTAGCCCAGCCCAGCACTTAAAAGTCTGCAAACAGCAGTGCAGTATGATTCTCTCAAGAGACACTGCAAGACAGGAGTAAGCTATTAGAAGTGAAAACTGAAAAAGCTTCGCTCAGACCAAAATGCTAGGGGCTGCCATAGCTGTCATAAGGAGACATAGGTGACTTGCTGAGGGTGGTGACAATGCAAATGCTGCCAGACAACCCACAGTGAGGAGACGGAGAAGAGTGTACAGACCCAGGGTCACCTACCAGGGGTTACATGAGCTGGAGATAGTGGAGCGCTATAGAGTGGACAGAGACCTCCTGCAGCAAATTGTTGAGCTGTGCAGGCCATGCCTTACACACAGAACCAACAGAAGGGAACCCATCCCAGTGGAAACCAAGGTATGTGTTGGCTTAAGAATACTAGCAACAGGTACCTTCCAGAGACCAACGGGTGATATGATGGGGATCTCACAGGCATCAGCATCCAGGGTACTGCACCAGTTCCTGGATGCCATGTCAGCACATGTCGGAGATCATGTATATTTCCCCAATTCCCATGAGGCATTGGCCAGCAATATGCGTCTCTTCCAGCAAATAGCGGAATACCCTGAGGTAGTGGGTGCAATAGACTGCACGCATATACGCATCAAAGCACCAGCTGGTGAGCAGGGTAGGGCCTGCATTAACCACAAGGGCTTCCCCTCCATCAACTGCCAGGTCGTGTGTGATGCCCAGGGCATAATAATGAATGTGTATGCTGGCTGCCCTGGAAGCTACCATGATTCCCATATCTGGCATCTGATGCAGCCGTACCAGACATTTGCCAGTGGGGACATCCCACATGGTCACTTAGGAGGGGATGCTGGATATGCACTGGAGCCGTGGCTGATGACACCCATCAGAAATGCACACACACCTGAACAGGAATGCCATAATGAGGCACACGCACAAACACGAAATGTAATCGAGTGTGTGTTTGGGCTGCTCAAGTCATGGTTCCAGTGCCTGGACACATCTGGTGGAGCCATGCAGTACTCACCAACTACATGTACCCAAATTGTCATGGTATGTGCTATGCTACAAAATATGATTCTGCGAAAACAGCTGCAGCAGGATCAGCATAGGGCTGGGCCAAACAGCCCCCCACCATTGCCAAGGCAATCACAGGCAGAGCGTGACTCGGAGGAGGAACAACCTGAGCCTGCCCTAGTAGGCAGAAGTAGGCATGCCCAGTATGCCTTGGCCTTGGCAAAGCGGCAACGCATAGCACATACACTGGCTCAGTAGGGACCCTGGAAATGATACCTCTCTCCAACTCACACATATAGTAAAAGGGACGCCTAAGTTGACACAACCTGCTTTCAAACATGTACAGGGAGTGTAGTATGTGCATCCAACATAGGCAGCCCTGCAGCACGACCTGAGGCATGATTGCCATGTGTTAAGCAATGTAACACCATGTAGTATATGCAAACTTGATGACCCTGACTAACATCCTACCCTCACCAAGCATGATGCCACAATATGAAGATGAGATGATCAATTGCAATAATTGGCTGAAGTATTGCTGTTAGTCAAAGGGGATACAATGCGTGCCAGCCTGGGATGACATGCTGAGCATGACATGATGCTCCACCTGCTAGGGGTGGTGTGCACCTATCAGTCCTGGCCTTATGGATACTGGCAAAGGCTGTTGTTACCCCCAGTGTGCCTTGAATAGGTAAGGCTCAAAACACAAACCCACCTCCATAGGTATCACAAGGGATAAGAACCTAGATGTAATGCTACCCAATGCCAGAAGTCTAAACAGCAAGATGCATGCAGTCTAAACTCCCCTTAGCATGGAGAATGTTGATATCTGTTCTGTAACAGAAAACTGGGTCAAGGCTCACAACAGCACCCTAACACTACCAGGTTACACCTCATACTCTGCTTTACAGTCCCAAAACATGGAACAAGCTACAAAAGGAGGGTGACTAGCAATAATTGTCAAGGATAACCACACCCCCATGTTGGTACCACAACAGGAAGCAGCATGGACTAGCCATGGTCAAGTAACAGTGGCTAAAACTGCCTCCCAGTTTATAGCCTGCTACAGACTACCGTCCTAACACCAGGAACTGCACTTGGCCTATGTTGGAATACATGAATATATCAAGCTCTCCAAACCACATTATATTGGGTGACTGAAAATACCCAAACATAGACTGGGGGCATTATTCTAGCTCCAACACCCTAGGACAAAGGTTCCTAGAATCCATAAACCAAAATGCTCAGGAACAAAGTACCACTCCCACAAGAGGGGTAAGCATACTGGATGTGATAATCAGCAACATGGGTACTGTATGGCCAGATGAGAAGTGTATCCCTCACTGGTAAGATCAGACCATAGAGTAATCACACTGGATATACACATCCTGACCACAGTCCCTGGCCAGAAAACCACAGTGAAAAACATGTGTAAAGCAAATGTTGCACTCCTCCAAACTGATGTGGAATCCAGTAAAGGCCCTGTGCCTGTACAAAATATGGGCCACACCTCAGAACCCGTTATACATGCATTCCATGAACACTGCCAGGAATGCATGGATTATGCAATCCCAAATAAAACCAAGACACAATGCCATACACGCAGGCATCTGGCATGGTGGACCCCAGCCATTACCAAACCATGCAAGAGAATGAGGAAGCTACTACATGATAGAGCAAACCTAAAAAGGGAAGTAATCTCTGATCAGTATTATGGCAATAAAATATGTCCACTCATACAATCCACTAAGGCCAGCTACAACAAGTTGAATCTGTGAATCTTGAGGCAATGTTACACCTGCCCCATGTACACAGACAACCCTCTCCTCCCCCCAAGAAATACAAATATATGTGAGAGATGCAACCATTTATCCAAACCGGAGGCTGAGCTCTCTCAACTCAGTACTGTCAAAACTAGTCAGGAGGAGAAGGTAACCACACAAACCCAGTCTCACATAGACCTATCACAACTGCAAACCAAAGACATAAACACAGAAAAACATTCCTGGAGGCTCTAATTACAAACACATCACATCAACAGAGGCCTCCAAAGCAGACACCCAAGCAACCACTACCTCCAAACATAGCACATGCAACACATAGTACACAAAGCTGGTGTGCCAAACAGTCACAGGCCAGAAGGAGAAACAACATGCCTGATACAGTTGTAATAGGTGACCCCATAGTCAGACACACTGCTGACCCGCTCACCAGACTGAACAAGGGAAAGGGTACAGTAAGCTGCCTGTAGACTGCTACAATACGCCACATAACACAAGCACGCAGGTCACCCCAAAGCAAGTACAAATATGATGCAGTCATTGTCCATGCTGGTGTGAATGACCTGAGACGTACCTCCCCGGACTACATGAAAAGAGACATAGATGAGCTCTCCGATTATGTAGGCCAGGCCGGTATGACTCTGACCTTGGGCAGCATCCTACCTTCACCAAGAATGATGCCACAGTACAAACACAGAATGATCAGCTCTAACAAGTGGCACAATTACTGGTGTCATTCCAAGGGGATCCAATGTCTGTCCACTTGGGATGTCATGCTTGACAAGCCACGCTGCTTTGCCAGGGATGGCTTGCACCTGTCACCCCTGGGTGTCTGGATATTGGCTAAGGCTATTGCCACCTCCATAGAGCCTTTTGTAGGCAAGGCTGAAAAGACTAACCCACCTCCCTAGAAAACATAAGTGGAAAGAAACATAAGGGTAATGCTGCCCAATGCCAGACGTCTAAACCTCAAGATGCATGCTCCCGAGGCCCTCCCCAGCATGGAGAACATCGATGTCTTTGCAGTGACAGAAACCTGCAGCAAGGCTCCTGAGAGCACACCAGCACTACCAGGTTATACCTCGTATCATGCGTCTTGGCCCCAAAACCTGGAGCAAACCATAAAAGGAGGGGGAGTATCCATATTCAGCAAAGATACCCACACGTCCAGGTAACTGACAATGCACAAAGCATCAGAGACCACCCATGTGCAACTAGCCATAGGTAAAACTGCTGTACAGTCTGTAGCATGCTACAGACCACACTCTCACACACAGGAACCCCACTCAGCCTTCCTGAAGACACTGGACAGTATGAATGTCTCACCAAATACCAAACAAGGTACTCACAAATAACCACATAGGTGGTAATCCATTACGTATGGAAGGAGTAATCAGGGACCTAGGGACACAAGTGGACAGTAACCTGTCATGTGACACTCACATTGCCAACGTGGCTAGGAAGACCTTCTATATTGGCCACCTTATCATGAAAGGAATCACATCTACGTCAACAGAGGTCATTGTGCCCCTATACTGTTCTCTTATCAGGCCCATAATTTAGTACAATGCCTCATTTGGGATGTACCTCACCCGACACCTGCAGCAGTTAGAAAGACCTCAAAGGTACCTCACCAAGAGGATAAAGGGTCTCAAATATATGTCATATGCTGCCTGGCTGTAGACACCCCAGCTGTATGCAGTCACATACTGCCTACGCAGAGGTGTTGTATGCCTGTTGTACAAGGCCATGTCCAACACAGGATTAATGGACATGCTCCACCCCAGAAAACCCAAATCCATCAGAGCTGTGAGAGCGAGAGATGTCAACCTCAACACATAATGAAATAGGATGTGCTGGAGGGACAGATACATAACCCAGAGGCTCCCTACACCCCGGAACAGAATCCCACTCCATGTTAGGCAGAGCCCCTCACTGACTCTCTTCAACAGGAATCTTGCCAAGTGGATGGGTGATCGTAGATGTACACTGCCGGTCTTCACTGTGTCACGTCTAGACAGAGGCACAGTAAAGTAAATCCTAAATGGCCATAATATTCACATAGCAAGGGGTGGTGAAAGCCACACACACACTGGCTAGGCTTATAAATGCCCTAGGGCAGATAGCCTAGTATGAACCTATGAACCTATGAAGATACAAATTGTACAGGACACTAAGGATAATCACAAGGCTTTCTTAACTGATGGTAGGAACCTTGTTGGGAATTCACAGATATGCTCTGAATCACTCAAATAATACAAACAATATACCAAACACACACACATTGCCAACATCCAACCTGACAGGTTCAGTGCAAACCCCCCCCCCAAATGCCAAATATCTATCCGAGCAGAGTGCTGGCCCCCTGACATTGCAGATGCTGAGGTAACAGCCAACATCTACAAAGCAAAACACACAGCATCAATGGTACGAGATGGTGTCCTGGGCTGAGTCCAACATGGACTCCAAGAAGAATGGAACACCATATAACACTACTGCTCAATGTCAGCCTTACCACAGGATATGTACCCAAAGAGCAGTGTACAACAACAGTGGTCCTTCTCCACAAAGGTGTTGCCTGAATGGATACTGCAATCTACCACCCCAGAATCCTGACAAGCTTGGTCTGCAAAGCTATGGAAAGGATCAGCATGTACCTCAGACATAAAGATATTGGAGACCTACTGACACTGGACCCTACCCAGTGTCGCTTACTTAAGTGCAGATCCTGCCCCTTAAACATGTTTGACTCATTTGAAACAGTCATTAAGGCCATTGATGAGGGGAATGTGGTCCACACAGCCTAGCTGGACCTTGCAAAAGGCATCCATACAATACCCCACATGTCCATTATAGATAAGCTCACCAGCTTAAATATAAACCCCTATGTCAGTAGAGGGGTTGCAAACCAGCCCAAGGACAGAACTGACATGGTCAGAAATGCTGCAGCCATGTCAGACTACAAACCAGATACAACTGGCATCCCACAAGGCTCAGTCCTGGGACCTCCCTTGTTTGGTATATATGTCCCATAGGTACAGGCCAACATGGAAGGACTGTGTCTGAACAAGTTTGCAGAGGACTACAAACTGGCCACCATATCTGACACTCCAGCTGACACAAGCATCCCACAAAAGGGCCACATAGAAACAGACAACTGGTGCCATAGCCATGTCAGCAAGCTAATTGCAGAAAAGTGTATAGTCATCCCCTGTGGATATACAGTAAGTGCTCACCAATTACCACATAGGTGTTAACCCATTAAGTACTGAAGAAGTAATAAGAGACCTGGGGACACAAGTTGATAGATATCTTGCATTGGACAAGCATGTGGCTGTAGTGGTTACAGAAACATACCATATACCCACCTAATCATGAAGGTAGTCAGATCTAGATCAGGGGAGGTCATTGTGGCTCTGCAGTCATCGTTCATCAGCCTCACAATTGAGTACAATGGCCCCTGTGGGATGTACCTCAGCAGACACCTCCATCAACTGGAAAGACCCCAAAAGTACCTCACCAGGAGTATCAAAGAGCTCGAACAGATGCCATGTGTTGGCTGATTAAAAAAACTGCAGCCTCACAATTGAGTACAATGACCCCTGTGGGATGTACCATAGCAGACACCTGCAGCAACTGGAATGACCACACAAATACCCCACCAGGAGGATTGCAGAGCTGTAACAGATGCCATGTGTCGCCTGAGTAAAGTAATTGCAGCTCCACACAGTGCCATACTGCCTGGTTGGAGGTGGACTGTGCCTGATAATTACAGCCATGACCAACCTGGTATCAATGGACATTTGGCACCATGTAAACACTGAATGCTGGTGACCTATGCAGCTGACAGGCCTGAACCCCAGCACAGACATAAACAGGACATGCTGTAGTGATTGGTCCACAACCCAGAAGCTCACTCCACTCACGACTAAACTCCCACTACAGGATATCCAGGGAGTCCCTCAGTGACTGTCATCCAGAGGAATCATGATGACTGGATGGGAGATGGCAGGTGTACCCTGGATATCACCTGTATGTCATGGGTAGACAGAGGCACAGCACACTAACCGTGACATATGTCATGGCAAACACCAGTAAATGTGTGTTGAAGGACAAACACTCTCTGACTAGCATTACAAATGGACTAGGGCACATGGCCATTGTTTGTCACTGTCCACACAAGTTGTGGAATACAATAACAATGTCGGACAATCATGTACTAAGCTGTCCATATCTGAACAAAATGCAACATGGTCATATCTGCACAACTGGCCCTCAACCAGTCTGGTGTGCTCACTATAAACATTACAAGCAGTGATAGGACTGAAACCGATCATACGACCCTGCAGGCACAGCATAATGCCTGTTAGGTTCAGACACACAGCAGTTGGGCAGTAAGAACACAACCTGATGTCCAACACTCAACTGTACATGTGATATATAGATGGCATCCACACACAAACAGAAATGTGGTGGTCCACAGATCCAAACATAAGGAAAGGTCACACTGGGCATGCTCGCACACTTAGATAAATGAGATGTGGCAGTCAAGAAGCCATACAGACTGTGAACTGGGCATGCTCACACACTTAGGCCATGTCACAGTTCAGCAGTTGCACACACATATCTGGCATTTCTATGTGTTAACACAGGAACCTCCCACAATACAGACATCTGCCCAGTGCACACAGTGAAGTTACAACAGAGACATAAGTAAAGTACTGGATCCCACTCATATGCAAACATCTCCTACAGTACACACGTTGTTTATAGAGATAGGGAAGGCTATGGCAATAAAGACCCACAAACAGTATATGAGCAACAGATACGTGCATCTGACAGGTAAACATATGGCCATAGAGTGCAATACCTGACCGTTGTCCCTAGGGAATACAGAAAGCTATCCACAGTGTATTTGGCGTCTGCCTCCACAGTACAGTAGGCCACTGTGCCTGTGCTAAGTTAATGCATAGATATGCTCTCCCCCTTACTGATGGATAGTAACAGATGTACATACCTCTTCATCCATAATGATGTCAGCACACTATACATATGTCAGGAGCAGAGATTATACCCAGTAATGTGTATAGCACGCTCTGCTACTACATCTCTAACAAGTGTCATAACATAGTTAGGTAGGGGTTTGAATCCTGCAAGTGCCCAGTGTGTGTGTGACTGTGTATGGGGGAGTAGGTGTGTGCAGCTCTATGTGTATGAGAAATGTCCCTTTTGGCAACTAGTACTACACAAAACATGCTGCATATTCCACTGTCTAAACACTGATGATGTCAGCACCCTATAAGTACAGCAGGAGAAAGCAATCCCCCCCCCCCCAGTAATGCAAATAACATGCTCTGCTAATGCGTCTCTCACTAGTGTTATAACATAGTGAAGTAGAGGTTTGAATCCTGCAAGTGCCCAGTGTGTGTGTGACTGTATGGGGGAGTAGTGTGTGCAATTCCATGTGTATGAGAAATGTCCCTTTTGGCAACTAGTACTACACAAAACATGCTGCATATTCCACTGTCTAAACACTGATGATGTCAGCACCCTATAAGTACAGCAGGAGAAAGCAATCCCTTCAGTAATGCAAATAGCGTGCTCTGCTAATGCGTCTCTCACTAGTGTCATAATATAGTTAGGTAGGGGTTTGAATCCTGTAAGTGCCCAGTGTGTGACTGTGTATGGGGGAGTAGTGTGTGCAATTCCATGTGTATGAGAAATGTCCCTTTTGGCAACTAGTACTACACAAAACATGCTGCATATTCCACTGTCTAAACACTGATGATGTCAGCACCCTATAAGTACAGCAGGAGAAAACAATCCCCCCAGTAATGCAATTAGTGCACTCTGCTAATGCGTCTCTCACTAGTGTTATAACATAGTTAGGTAGGGGTTTGAATCCTACAAGTGCCCAGTGTGTGACTGTGTATGGGGGAGTACTGTGTACAATTTTATGTGTATGAGAAATGTCCCTTTTGGCAACTAGTACTACACAAAACATGCTGCATATTCCACTGTCTAAACACTGAGGATGTCAGCACCCTATAAGTACAGCAGGAGAAAGCAATCCCCCTAGTATTGCAAATAGCACGCTCTGCTAATGTGTTTCTTACTAGTGTCATAACATGGGTAGGTAGGAGTTTGAATCCTGCAAGTGTTCAGTGTGTGGGTGACTGTGTTATGGGGGAGTCGTGTGTCCAATTCCATGTGTATAAGAAATGTCCCTTTTGGCAACTAGTACTACACAAAACATGCTGCATATTCCACTGTCTAAACACTGATGATGTCAGCACCCTATAAGTACAGCAGGAGAAAACAATCCCCCCCCAGTAATGCAAATAGCACACTCTGATAATGTGTCTCTCACTAGTATCATAATATAGTTAGGTAGGGGTTTGAATTCTGCAAGTGCCCAGTGTGTGTGTGATTGTACATGGGGGAGTAGTGTGTGCAATTCCACGTGTATGAGAAATGTACTACACAAAACATGCTGCATATTCCACTGTCTAAACACTGATGATGTCAGCACCCTATAAGTACAGCAGGAGAAAGCAATCCCCCCAGTAATGCAAATAGTGTGCTCTGCTAATGTGACTCTCACAAGTGATGTAACATAGTTAGGTAGGGGTTTGTATCCTACAAATGCCATGTGTAACTTTGTCACACAGTTTGTCCATATGTGTGGGGTGGTGTTCCCAATATTGCACAACATACATTATATCAGTAATGTCAATGCACATATGATGTATGTGTGTGCCACCTACACATATGTACCTTTGAACTGCAAGAGTTCCCATGTCCGAAGCCTGCCTCATGTGAATACATGGAATATGCATCAGACAACTGTATGACTGGGGTGTTCTGTGCATTGGCTGCATATGGTATGTGACTATACAGTGTGGGTTGTAGATGGTGTCATCCCACCAGCGAGGGATACATGATTGGTCTGGAGCATATAGTCCACATGTTGGTGATGAACAGGTGCAGCATTTTGTCACCAATTGTGGGAGTGGTAACACGTTGTTACATAGCAATGCAGGGAATGAATGATAAGACACCTTCAGATAGGGTCTTGCAGCTAGAATAATGCTCACACTGTATGTTTGGGTATTTGCAGTACAACCATATAATGGTGTGTGTAGAGACCATCATATTCCCAGTGTTGTCAGGAAGGCCAAGTGGGTTTACTGGGTATGGGAGTGTGGTGTGTGCCAGGCTATGAACCTGAAGGCAGTCTAACCCACTGTGTGTTGCACATGGAGAGGCTCTGATGCTTTGTGCAGTGCCACCAACCTGGGTGTGTGTGTATCTGAGGTGCCTTTGGATACATCCCCCTTGTTCTGTTTTGGAGCATGTGTAGGGGATGACAAGCATGGTATCAGGAATGACCTGGCACTGATGGTGTTCACCTGGGAGCCTTGTACCAGGAGTCTGTTACTGCACGGATATTGCTTTACCCCATGCTAAGGACAGTTTCCACTGCATGCATCTTGAGGTTTACACTGCTGCTGTTGAGTAGCATTGCTATTAGTGTCCCATCCCGTGTGCTACCTGTGTAGGTGGCTATGTAATGTCAGCCTTGCATACAAAGGCAGTATGTGTGTAGCAACAGCCTCTGCCAATATACAATGGCCCATGGGTGACAGGTGCAAGCTGTCCCAAGCAAAGCAATGTAGCATGTCCAGCATGTAATCCCACACTGACAGGCATTGGATCCCCTTTGGATGTCACTGAAAGATACGTAAAGTGCAGAAACCGATGATCCTGTCTACATATTGTGGCAGCATTCATGGTGAGGGTGAGAGGCTACCCAAAGCCAGGGTCATACCAGCCTATGCCACAACCTCAGAGAGCCCCTCCATGTCCCCTAATATGTAGTCCAGGGAGGTGCGTCAGAGGTCATACACACTGGCACAGACAATGACTGAGTCATACTGCTACATGCCTTGGAGTGACTGCTTTGCTTGTGTTATGTGGTGGATCATAGTGCCCGATGGGCAGCTCAGCATGACTGTCACCTTGTTCAGCCTGGGAGTAGGACCACTGTGTACGTGTCAATAGAGGTACCTCATACAACCGTAGCAGGTGTGTTGTCTAGCCGTATGGCCTGACACTGTTAGGCACACAGGCTTTGTGAGCTATGTGTCGCATGTGCTCTGCTCTGGCATAATGTTTGTTTGTGTGTCTGCTTTGCAGGTGTCAGCTGGTCAGGCAGGATGCTATTCTGAGAGCCCAATAATGTACCTGTGTGTGTCTGTGTTTGGATTGTGGTCATGGCAGGTCTATGGGAGACTGGTACTGTATTCACTGTAGTATCCCACTCCACCTGACAGGGAATGCCAGTGCTGTGTAAACAGAGCTTAGCCCCCAGTTTGGCTATGTGGTTGCATCTCTCACATGTGTTGTAAATGTATGGGAAGGGGAGAGGGTTGTCTGTGTACATGAGGCAGCTGTAACATTGCCACATGACTCACAGATTCACCAACTGGACCTGAGAGTAGATTGACAGGTGACCTTTGCACATGCTACCATAGCATTGTGACTCCCACACTAAGTAACGACACATAGGGCCAATGGGGAACAAGGTACTCAAGGTGACTATGTGAGGGTGTAGGGCTCCTGAATTGTTAGTGCTGGCATATATGAATGCTGTCTTGAGCAAATGTGAGGTACATCATATGCAATGTGTTACAGGCAAGCTACATGCAAACAGGTCAAACAGTGACATTCTGTCAAGTGACACATGGACATCAGTACAGTAAGCAACACAGATGTCACTAGGGATCCACAGAGGCACTGTATATCTGCATTGCAGGTGGAATCAGTGTTTCAGGAACATAACAGGCAAACATGCATACAAACAAAGCTACAGTCAGCAGGCCTGTATGTAGACTATACTACAACAAACAAGGTGTACGACTTCCAGTATGTCACAGTGCATATATGCAGGCACTCTAGGCCAGTACCCAGACATTCCCAGGTCAGATGGGCTGGGTCCAGCCGCAACCCCCACAAGTGTATAGACCACGTATCTTCGTAATGTTGAATAACTGGCCTGATACCCAAGTGCTCATACCTGTAATAATACACATCTCAAATAACAGACACTGAGCCCTCACTCAGAGTTCCAGACATAGTATGATGTAAGCTACCTGTCCTGGCACCACAGTATCCTTGACATGTATGGACACTCTCCCTCCTGTCATAGTTAGTTCTGTGTTTTGGTGCTGTTATGCATGGTATGAGGTGTGACCTTGTAGTGCTAGTGTGCTCTTGTGAGCCCTGAACCTGCTGTGTAGTACTGCACAGATATCAACATCCTGAAACATCTGCATTGCAGAGTCGTGTGTGGACAGCATGCAACTCGCAGTTGACATGGCCATCATTGAGTATCAATATGTACATTGTTGTATCCCCTGTGCTACCTATGTAGGTGGCCATCCCTTCACAGCCTCACCACCAGTATGCAAAGATGTGCAGACAGAACACTGTGGTAATTAGTATGGGTGTACAAAACAATACAATGACATTCATACTGTAACTGCATCAGGCATGCTGGTATATACCCACAATGCTATAATTACACTGTACTGTTGTCAACATCATACTATTACAATACGTCTATGTAGTCACCCTGTGCATCAGCACCATGTTAACCTGTTCCTGCACCGATCTTACAGATTGCAGGAGGTGGCACAGTTTCATCATATGCACAGGGTGTGTACCTGTTATGCCTGAGTCTGCCACTGATACAACCAATTGACATGTCTGTGTGTGTGTGTTGGTGAGGGACAGCAGTACAAGATGGGGCAATGTTGATGCAGTGTGTGCGTGTATGCGGTAGCCCTAGGTGTTATCACTTTGCATTTGTGTATGAATGCACACAGTCCCACCTCATGGCTGCCATATACAGGTGTTAGTGGACAGCCGCAGACTGTATCTGCCAGGACATACAGATCACTGTCTGTGGCCACGGACACGGTACCTGTGCCTGGCAGGGGTGCTACGGACCATATCAGGTACCAATCCAGACTGGGTACTGTCATCAGAAGCAGGTGTTCGTTGACTGGAGACAGGTCCCTGTTGGGACTGTCCAGCACCACGTGCACGTGGTCTCCTGGGGCGGTCGGATGACAGCACAGACCCAGCATTGCTGGGGCTGCTGCTGGCACTATGTGAGCGGCCGCGGCCCTGTTGTCGTCCGCGACGGCTGCCGGATGCTGCTGTTGCTGGCATACGGCCACGTCGATGCCTCAACTGTCCACCATTGCCCTGGCTCATGGACATATAGTTGTGGAACAGATCTAATGTGTCCCCCCAACGTCTGTCAATGACCTTGGTGAAGTTGCAGATGGCAGCCGCAACATCACGCATACTGTCACTCATGGCTGTGTGACATGCTCTCAGCCCCCTCAGACCCTGTCTGGTGTACCGTTCCATACGTGACTGTGCCTGCATTACAGCCTGGAACATAGCTGGGGTTGAAAGACCTCTGTGGGCATGTCTGACAGGGGCAGTACGCCCACGGATGCTCCCATGAGAACCCATGGACGTCTGCCTGTGCGGTACCATGTCAGGGCCCTGGCCATGGCTGCAGTGTGGGGATGCATGTGCCACCGGTACCACATTACCCTGGTCAATGCCCACTGTATCCTGTCCATCACCTAGGGACATTGGTGACAAAGGATGTATTGGCAGGATGACTGTGCGCATAGATGGGGTCGACAGCTGTTTAGTGTCACTTGGCTGACCAATGACGGACCCTGGCACACCTACCTGTGCCATTACACAGGTATCATCATCACTATCCACAGCAACTGATTTAGGTTCCCTGCTGCATGACACCAGAGCAGCACCAGAACCTGTGGGAGTAAGACAGGAAACACAGTTTGCAATGTGTACACAATGCCACCACTGATGCACACATGCACACATGCACACATGTGCACATGCACACATGGGCACATGGGCACATGCACACATGCACACATGGGCACATGCACACATGCACACATGCACACACCTCAGTATATGAGATATCAACCCACAGACACAAACACACCTGCAATCAAACACATTGCACTACTGCTTCAGCCTATTATTACTATTAGTATACAGAGTAGTGAAGGTAATGGTATTACACACTCACCAGCATGGATAGGCTGCCTTGCTGTTACACCAGAGGGACCTGCGGAAAAGAGACATTCATCGTCAGTGGGCACAACTGTGCCATTGATACTGTGGGCATGTTACAGTTCAGAAGTGCAACAGTTAGCTTCCACAGGTGTACTGCAGATAATGAGGTTATCACTAATGCACAATAATTACCAAGATAGCAGCTACAAATCGAGGACAGACCCCCACACATGCATAACCTAACAGTGTACAGAATGGTCACTATACACATGGCATGTTACCTGCACGCTCTGTGTCCTGCTGCTGTGTGGCTCCAGCCTCCATCATTACACATGTATGCTGTTGT
Organism: Protopterus annectens; assembly: GCF_019279795.1. Classification (NCBI taxonomy): domain Eukaryota; kingdom Metazoa; phylum Chordata; order Ceratodontiformes; family Protopteridae; genus Protopterus; species Protopterus annectens. The sequence goes on along the minus strand of NC_056751.1, from coordinate 717,581,767 downwards.
TGCTGCTGCTGTGCTGGAGCCACAACACTCAGGAGTAGTCCCTCCAGTCTGGTGAGGGGGGGATGTCTAGCCACTCCACCACCTGTGGCAAGCTGCTGCCTGTGGATATCTGATGCATGCTGACGGACATTTCTAATTAAATCACTGCAGTGATGGCGTACCTGCTCATATGTCCGGTTATGTGTGCCTATGTCATTTACCCGACAGACCAGGTCTTGCCACAGTGCAGCCCTCTCCTGCTGGTTCTGGCTGGTGCGGGAAAAGAGTACAGCGAAATCCCGCACCAGGCTCTGGTGTATCTCCTCCTCTTCTGCAGCGGAGTAGACTGGGTTCCGCTGGTGAACCATGTCCCTGAAAAGGAGAAGGGAAATATGTCAGCAATATCTGTCAGCAGACTATAGCACACATAATACACATTATACTTGACTGCAGTGATATAACTTAGGCACCATATATAGCATCTGTCTGTCTATTGGGGGATACACATGTACATGACCAGATATCAGTGCTCATCCGACAACTGTGCAACAGTACCTGGCACACTCCATACAACAGACTAGTATACTGCAGCAGTCAACGCACTGTTTCAGGTACAATACATGACCCCACACTGGGGGTTTGAATCAAGATACTGTATGGGGAACATTATCAGCCGATGCACTGCACACAATGCACGTTACATATTTCACTGGTACTGCACACTACTCTTACTTGCCATAACCCTACCTACGCCACAGTGACATACAGGGTAACACAGCACAACATATGGCAATGTAGTATGTGTTGATCGCAATACCCCACACACCTGTCTCTGGCCTCACACCATGGACACACACTACCATGACAGACAGACAGTCATGGTGAGCAATCACACCAGTACACAACATGCACCCAGTCACTAGCACACTCATTCCACCTCACATATTCCGTTTGCAATGTGTTAATGGGTGTGCATTGCATCCTGGGTAGGTAGTGTGCTTTTGGCCCTGGGCCTACAGCAGCATACTGTTATGCTATCCTGCCCCTTGTGACACATGTGTTATGATCGTACCTGCTCCTTACAAACAGTTACACAGGGTGACTCATATGACATATTACCTATCAGCATAACATTCAGCAGGGGTATGTCTGACATCTACTCATGGGGAGGCTTGCTTCTTATTCTGTGTGGTCTACTACAGGATATGTCATATCTGTGGGTAGGGTCCCATACCTCCACCATGTGCTCTATACTGCAGTGACAAGGATGACAGATGTAGGTAATTTGTGTTGTGGATGTTGGAGGTGTTACCATGGTTGGGAGACAACTGTCATGGGTGTGACCGAACTATGTATATCCAGCAGTGGTAACCTCTATGTAGGTAGTCTGTGTGCGCTCTGTGGTGTTTGAGTGCATTGACACAGTTACTTGCATATGTCTGTGTCCTTCACCATATCTGTAGCTGTCATGGGAGGTACATACCATGTAGGACATTGTGGGGTGTGGAGGGGTACAGTGACCTACATGTCCATAGCTGACACACCATGTCCGCTGACACATTCCATGTACAGGTATTACAGGACTAGTGTGCCACTGTGTGTATCGATGTGGAGCCTAGTGTACACTTGTTGACCCTGTTCCCCCCTGACACATGCAGTGGTGGGCAGGCATGTACATATGTGGTGGTTACTGGTGTCAGTGTTTTTGAATGGGGTATGGTACTCCAGTATCCACACTGGTGTTCACTCCATGCCTGTGACACCAGGCACCTGTAGCAAGACATCTGCACACATGTGCCTCACACAGTCTATATATGTATATATATATATATATATATATATATATATATATATATATATATGTATATATATATATGTATTGATATATTTATATCTGTATATGGATATATATCTGTTTGTATATATGTATATATCATATGTATATCTAGATGTAGATATATACATATAGATGTGGGGAGAGAGGGGGAGAGAGTGAGAGAGAGACACAGGGTGAGTGTGAGTGTGAGGGTGTGGGACAGAGAGTGAGAGAGATAGTCATATACAGATGTCTGTTGTCAGTCAGATCTATCTGTATATGTGTAAGTCTCTACAGATATCTATATATGTATGTGTGTATTACATATATCTGTACATACATACTCTACCAATCTCGATGTCTGTGCAGTACGTGAGAACCTGGTTCAAGGCTCCTGAGAGCACACCAGCGGTACCAGGCTATACCCCGTATCATGCATTTTGGCCCAGGACTTGGGACAAAACGGACAGGGAGGGGGTGTGTCCATATTCATGGAGGACACACACACCTCCAGGTTAGTGGCAACACATGAAGCATCACAGACCATCCAGGTGCAGATAACCGTAGGCAAATCTGCTATACAACTGGTAGCATGTTACAGACCACCCTCCCGATCTCAGGGACCACAGTCGGCCTTCCTGTAGACATTGGAGGATATGAATTTCCCACCACACACCATCATATTGGGATAGTGCAACTACCCTAACATACACTGGGTGCATTATTCTACCCCAAACACCCTAGCCCAAAGGTTCCCGGTATTCACTATGTCAAATGCAATGGAACAGCTAGTCACCTCTCCCACAACAGGAGAAAATATACCAGACCTGATCATCACAAACATGGGGACAATGTGCTACACACTGGAAGGATACCCCTCACTAGTCACATCTGACCACAGACTAATCACCCTGGATATACATATCCCACCTCCTCCACAACACAACAGACTACAGTGGGAGACCTCTCACATGCCGACTTTACACGTCTTATACCTGAGTTGGTATCCTGAATGCCCACTGGGCCAGTGTAATCCACTTCCCACAATGCAGACACCCTCACATATGCTTCTACAGACATCTCCAAGAATGCATGGATCATGCAATCACAAATGGAACCATGACCCTCTCCACCAAGGGCAGGCGTCCTGTCTGGTGGACCCCAGCATTGAACAACTTGTATAACAACAGATGGTAGCTACTGCACGGCAGAGCATACTTCCATAGAGCTACGGCATCTCTCATCAGCAGTAGTAGACAGATGGGTTTTGTCGTACAAACATGCAAGGCCAACAATGAGAGGGACATCGCTATGGTCACTACAGATAACCACAAGGCCTTCCTCTGCTATGTTACACACCTGGGTGGGAACCCTCAGTTGTGTTCACAGTTAGTTCACAGTGACATACGCTAGAATGAACACACAGATAATGCCAACAGTCTGGCAGACAGATTCAGTGCAGGTTTCTACACTCCCTCACCCACACATGTGGAATTACTTATCCCAGCTGACTGTAACCTCCCTGTCATCTCGGATGTCCAGCTGGGAACGACCCTCAGCGGAACTGTAAACACAGCAGCAATGGGACCCAACGGAATTGCGGGTTGCATGCTACGTGAACTGCAAGAGGAGCTACACATGCACATTACATGCTATTCAGCCATAGCCTTATTACAGCATATGTACTTGGACACTGGCATACAGCAACAGTAATCCCACTCCACACAGGAGGCACCTCTACAGACCCTGGTAACTACCGCCCCATACGCTTAACCAGCCTGGTCTGCAACACTATGGAAAGGATCATTATGGTACCCATACACAGAGACATTGGGGACATAGACACTTGTTCCCACCCGGTTTGGCTTTGTAGAGGGCAGAGCCTGCCTTATGAACCTGGTTGACCTTTTCAAATCAGTCACTATAGCCATTGCTGAGGGCAAAGCGGTCCATACAGCCTACCTGGACTTGCCTACAGCATTCGACACAATACCGCACTCTGCTATCATAGACATGATCAGCAGCTAACATGTAAATCCATATGTCACATGATGGGTTGCAAACCAGCTAATGGATAGAAACCCTATAGTCAACCTCACTGGTGCCATGTCAGATTCAGAGCCAGTCACATGTGGTGTCCCACAGGGCTCTGTCCTGGGACTACTCATGTTCGGCATATCATTCTCAGATGTGGAAGCAGACATGGGAGGGTAGTGGCTGACAATGTTCAAAGATGACTGCATACTAGGCGCCATAGGCAATACACCTGCTGACACATACATCCTACTGACAGGCCTCATGGACACCAACAACTGGTGGCAGAGTCATGGCCTGACACTGCATGCCACATAATGTATACTCATACCCTTTTGGACGGACAAGGTACCTACATATTATCACATAGACAATAACCCACTGAGTACAGACAAAGTAATCAGAGACCTGGTGACACTGTGCAATGCTGACCTCTCATTTGACACCCACGTTGCCAAAGTGGTTGGATGGACTTCCTAACTTGCCCACCTTATCATGACATCAAAAGGGGTCATTGTACCCTTATACTCCTCCCTTATCAGGCCCATGACTGTGTACTATGCCCCATTTGGTATGTACCTCACCTGGCACTTGCAACAGCTAGGGGGACCCCATGAGTACATCACCAGGTAGATCAAGGGTCTGAAACACCTGTCATATGCTGCCAGACTAACGTAACTCATGCTCTATTCCACAGCATACTGCCTACGTAGGGGTGATCTGTGCCTGATGTAGTAGGCCATGTCCAATCTGGTAGTGATGGACATGTTCCACCTCATACAATCCAAATCCATCAGAAGCACGACAGCTATGGATTTAAACCTCAGCACACATATGAATAGGACATACTGTAGGGACAGATCCATCACTAAGAGGCTTCCCATACTGTGGAACAGGATCCCAGTTCATGTTAGGCAGAGACCCTCACTGACACTCTTCATGTGCATTCTTGACAAGTGGATGGGAGATCATAGGTTTACAGCAGGGGTCATCTCTGTGTCACTACTAGACAGAGGCACAGTACACTAATGCTATTTTGTAGGGGGGTCTTCACTCTGTCACTACTATACAGAGGCGCAGGTTTCTAAATCTATTCTATACACTGTCTGCAGTTAGCCTAGTACTATACTATTCCACTGTGAAACTATATCTGTCTATGTATTTCTACATCCCTGTCTATCTATATATACACATATGCATATTATATATATATATATATATATATATATATATATATATATATATATATATACATACATATCTCAATATACATACGTATACACATGTTTTATATATATATATATATATATATATATATATATATATATATATATATATATATACTCCTTTTTAGGTCCACATATGTATACACACAGTAGCGTACTGCTGAGCACCCATTACTGTACCACCTACTTGTACATTGCACTACAACCTACATTGTTATGTGCACATAGCTACCATCACATACATATGTATGTGGAGCCTTCAGTGACAGTTTCAGTATGTCCCCGTCCCTATGCACATCCTCATATACATAGATACAGACCAATAACACATCTGGAGGGTTCACAGTATGTAGAGTATTATAGTAGTACTTTACATTACCTGTGTTTGTTGCAGCTGTTTGTGTAGGCTTGCAGTTGCTTGGCCAGCTGTCTGCCTCTTTGCCTTGATGTTTCCGGTTTGTTATTTCTTTCTCTTTCTTTCTTTCTGTCTTTCTTTCTTTCTTTCTTTTTTTTTTTTTTTTTTTGGTTTTCTCTCTCTCTCTCCCTCTCTCTCTCTACCTCCAGCGGGTGCAATGACAGTATTGCATGTGTGGACTGGGAGTACAGGATGCTTTTGTAGGTATCTGCACATGTCCATGTGATGGCTTCTGCACCAATTGTTAGCCAGCATTTACTAATTGCATGCAGCCTGTTGTGTAGTGATTGCAGTTCTCACTGTGACTACAGGCCTGTGCTATAAAAAGGTCTGTTAGGTAGGCGTAGCCCTTTCAGATTATCAGGGTGGGGACCATGCTGGTTTGTTGTGGACACTGTTCTGTGAGTGTAAGGGTTGGTATGTCTCTCATATTTCAGGCTGTGTTGTAGACACTGCAATGCATGTTGTTCTGTAAGCTACTGTTAGTACATTTGGCAGGGTGTCAGTGGGGCACAGCTGACATTTGTTTTCACATCAGGGACATCCCTGTAACTCAGTCACAGTTGCTATGTCTGCACTCTTAACTATTCAACTATGGCTGTGTTTATCCTGCTCTGAGTATGTGTGTGGCTTTCCAGATGCTACTGTGACATTATTACCTAGTAGCTACCAACTAGCATGCCTGTTTCTCAGCACACAGTACTATTTTACAAATCCACTAGATTTGACAGTAAATATACATGACATGCTTTGTGTGCTAGACTTGTATATTCCCTTTAAATTAATCCCTACTATTTTATGATATATTTCTTTCAGCACAATGTTCTTGTATAGCACTCATGGCTTAGTGGTAAGTCATGCAGACTACTGTTTCCAAGGACCTGGGTTTGAGACTGAGGGAGGTATTTTATTTTGCTGCTGAGAAAACTACAGGCCTTGTCATTCAGAGTGACTAAGGCACTTTTAAGCAGTTGTAAGCGGGTTAGCACTGGTTTGCGTGGAGGTCACGCATGCGCACTGCCGCTTAGCTTCGCGCACACCCGCTTACTACTGCTTAAAAGTGCTTACTCTCGCGCACACCCGCGCTATTTTCTTTGAAAGAAAAGAAAATGGGGAGATAGGAAAGTGGTGAAAAAGGGGTCACAAAGAGGGTAGGACAGTAGGGAAACAAGCTCGGGTTTTGCAGGAGGGATGTAGGTAAGGCCCATAGCTGCCCATTTCTTCATCAGCAACAGCTGTAATTTGGTGTCACATTTGAAACCTTCCATCCCTGAGAGAGGTGTAAGGACAACAATAATACTTGTTGTGCAGCCAGTTGTAATTGACAGTTTACATGTCCAGCAGACATGTGTGCAAAATGGGCAGCTATGTATGGGGCGTAATTTTTTTGTGGGTACAGAGTGCCCTTTTTTTTTTTTTTTCAGGTGAGAGTGGTATATCAGGTACAGGAAGTCAGTATAGCTGGGGAGGTAGCTTGGGAAGGTTAACAGACAAGACAAACAAGATGCATCCAGGGGCGGTGTATGACACATGTGGGGGGGTTACACAATTGACGGGGATGGATGTTTGGCTATCTCGAGCCCATGAGCCGACAGATGGCAACAGTGGAACTGAGATCCCCACCCATGGGCAGTTGCCACTGTGCCTTCACTGCCCAGGATGGGGCTGTGCTGGGGGCTGTGTAGGCCGGGCAGCAGGCATGCCCGTGAGTTGTGCCACCCATGCCTCAAGCTGGCGTAGGGGCCCAAGCACAGCGTGCCAGATCTCCCTATGCACCACAGTCCGGACACTACGGAGGGTGAGTGGATGTTCTCCTCCGGCCACGCTTGCAGAGGGGGACGAGCCCCATCCTCTGCAGCACTTCCACCCGCAGGTGGCACAGGGCCACCGGAGGAGGGTCCGGCCTGGGCACTACTGCCAGGTGCACTCGCCAGCTGAGGTGAGAGAGGTGGGTCCGCTGGAACCCGCCTTCCCTGTCGTCCTATGTTTTGCATTATGTTATGACAGTTTGGGTTAGTAACGTACAATACCATTCACAATTAGTTGTAACAGCATGCATTAGTATTCCCATTAACCAAACACCCATATATTCAAGCCATTGAACAGCAAGCATAACACATGCATAATTTGAACAGCAATACACAATCCAACAACATACAGGGTTGATTGATGGCAACAGCCATCAGGTTTGGATGTATGAACAGGGCAGATGCATCAACGTACATGCAAATATGTATGAACCAACAGGACAAATGTCCAGGGTTGTTAATTGTGATTGCACATACCAATTTCACGTGGAATGGATTATATGTGATTATAGGGTAGGGTGAAGAAAATTTAATTAACAACTTCAAATACCAATACATATGCTGTACATTTCTACTAGCTGCAGATATATACACACTACAGTTCTGCCTACAGTTTCCTATGTGATAACTACTTCAGGTTGGTGATAGGAATGTTACTGCTACATCAACATACATTTCATTTTTATTCATACACATTCATATCTGGCTCTGTTCAGCTACATCATCCTGCTACATTTGCTTTATATAGCTATAGACAACTGTGGATGTTTGGTATTTCAGACAACCATACTATCTGCATATTGCAGACTGAGAGCAACATATCCAGATTTTGGGACACACATTCCAGCTGCAGTACTGTTTTCAACACGTTACTGTTTGGTTCTGCCTGTCACATTCATTTCATTCTGTACTGACTGCAGTATACTTTGTTCAGTAGTTATTACTACTTTATTGGTGGATTCATACCTCTTTCTCACACTTTCTCACTTGTTTTATTTTTACAATTCAGGATGGTACTTAATTCTAGGCTTTATTGACATGTTTTACCTGTAGTTATAACAATCCTTTCCAACAGTCTCACTTATGTCATGTTTCTGTATTTCAACAGGGATATATTTCACACGTGTTTTACTCAGCTTCTGCAGCTGTACGTTTCAGCCTGCTGCAGGTTATGTACTATTATATTACAGGTGGGACATCTTTATTTCAGACTTGTTTCATTTTTATGTTTGGATTACAGGCTGCATCACACTTTTGTAATCAAGCAATACTTGCAAACCCTCTTACACTGTTACTTGCACATTTTATTAATTAGTGACTACACTGCACTCTTTTGCTAACTGTCATACTTATGTATTTATTTACAGTTACAGGGAGAGAATTACTGACCTGCCTGGTGGCGCAACCGCACCATCCTATTGCCATAGGCTCGACGGTTCGCAGAATGGACACCTGCAGCTGTAATATAAATAAAGTAATATTGGAATACACATCTCCGTAATATCAGCTAGGTTAATTTCTTACATAAATAATTACATGTAACTTACTCAGTAGTGGGGCGTTGGGCATTTGCCAGGCCTCCTGGATCCAACGGTTCATTTGGTCCTGCTTCTGTCTCTTCAGGTCCGCATGGTGGTGACGGACCTGCTCACCAGTCCTTGGTATTCCTGTGGCACTGGTGAGATCATGTGCCAACCGGTCCCATGCCTCAGCCCTATATGCTCCCCACAGGACCTGGCCCTGCATGAGTTGAGCCCCATGATTATGGATGAGGAGCCAAACCATATATTTGGACTCCTCAATGCCCCACCTCTGTGCTCGGAAGCAACTACCCTCACCTACACCTGACATCCTGGCTGCAAGTCGGTTCTACAATCGGTTATGCTGTGTATTTCCACCTATGGGGCTTATATATGCCATTTTCCCCGCACTTATCTGTGATTGGCCATTTTGGAATTGTATCAGCTTCACAAAACCTGCTTTGTCATGCTCCTCTTTCTATTCATTCCTATATATATGCTATTACTGCATTTCTAAGTGCAACTGTCATGGCTTAGTGGTTCAGTACTTTGACTATGGTGCATGGTATCCTGGGTTCAAACCGGACCATTGCTTTTAATATTTTATGACTGTCTACACAGGCTAGGAGGTGTGTCTGTGTAAAGGCAGTTTTGATACAGCTTGCTCACCGTTGCCCATCGGTTAGCTTGTTGGCGCGGTGCGCAGCTCAGCGCAAACGGGTCACGCTGGCTTAAGCGCTGTTTGGCTGTCAGCATGCATATTACGCTCAGCTCAGCTATGGGCACACAGTTTCAAAGTGTTAAAATGCTGCTCAACCCCGGGCACTCATTTTACACCTATTAAACCACTGCTCACCTACGGGCACACATTTTACACCTGTTAAAACACTGCTCACCTACGGGCACTCATTTTACACCTGTTAAAACACTGCTCACTTACGGGCAGATATACTCAACTTGTTAGAGTGTAGTTCAGCTATAGGCACATCTGACATTTTTTTTATTTTTTATTATCTCACATTTCTTCAAAATACATGGCCCATTTCATTACATTTTCCATAAAATATAATTTTATATATGTACATATATGTCAGGGAATTGTTTTGTGCTTATTTCACTAAAAATAAAAATTGATGTTGTGGGGGCTCGAACCATGACTGCCTCCTCTTCAGCCAACGTCTCTTCCACTACGCTATTGCTTCTTGGCTTACTTTGCATATTTAGTTCTTATATGCTTTTCCACTGACTGCTAACTGTGGCTAAGCGTCGGGCACACCCGCGCAAACGAGCGCACTCACAGGCAAACATCTTTACAACTTATAAAAAAAATTATTATATGTTCATTTCTACATTTTATGTTCAAAGTCTGTGGGGGCATGTGTTGTGTTGTGTTTATTCACACTTACACGGACTCTGTCGTGGGGGTTTACTTTCAGGGCTTTTACTCTTCTGGGGGCGTGTCCGTTTGCAGGGCTCGCCCTACGGACACGCCCCCTACTGTCTTACACGGACCGTGTTAGCCTTAGGTGTGATTCAGCATGCCCTCATGCATATGCATGACATGCTGACGTCACACCGTTTAACTGCAGCCTCCGTGTAAGCCTTGTAACTCTTACACGGAGGCTTCATGAATCCTGCCCATAGACATATTCATATTGTTTATATTCTTTATGAAATGTTCACAATCCACTATTGTGAACCTCAGAGTGTTGGGTTTTGCATGACTGCTATAGTGTCTATGTTACCTTTGTGATTCATTGGTTGTCCTGCCATATTCATCCATCTGATTGGGTTATGGCTATGACTGTTTTATTCTCTTTAAAAGATTATACATCTAGCTTTCCACAAAGGAACAAGGTTTATACTAATGATCATATATGTATCATCTAGCAATTATGAGCTTGTTTCTTGAACAGAGTTATGGTGCTCTTATTTATAGCGATACTAAGAGTCATTCTTTCATGAAATGTTTTTAATGAAGTGCTTACAACTCGCCATAGTGGATTGTTTCATTTTAGACCAAGAGGCTGTCAGTATGAGTCTTTATTCTACGCTATAGTGCTTGACAAAAGTGAACATTGCACAGCTTTGCTTTTTATTAGTCTTTCTATGTTTATAGCCCATCTGATTGGCTAGTAACTGATTGGTTTCTTTAGAATTGCTTGCTTATCTGACTGGTTGCTCAGAGAGGCTTTTTTATTGATCTCTGCTTCAAGGAAGTGCCTTCTACTTCCCCATAATTGGCTCATTTGTGTATTTAATGTCATTGATTGGTGGATTATTCTTAGGATCTGAAGAAGGCTATGGCCGAAAATGCTAATCCTTTCTACTACCAGTGTTTGTTGTTTTTAGTTTTTATTCAGTATGTTCCATTAAAGAAAGTTTTGAGAATTTTATCAAGGTTGTCCATGGTGGTATGTCCGTTCTTTGAACTAATACTTGAGCTACCACCAGCTGCAGATAGGACCTCCATTTAACATCCCATATAAAGGACAGGACACTCAGAAGTACAAGACGCATCCATTACTGCACTGCAGTGCCAACAGTGCAGTCACCTGGAGTGGGAAGAGAACCCACAGCTGCCTTGTATTCCAGTACCAAAAAAGCAAGTGTGCTACCCATTAAGCCACTGTCACTGGAGTAAATAAGATCCTCCCTTAGAAAACTGTATAAATCTGTCACTTCCTACAAAACATAACAAGGAGAAGGTAAGGGTAAGAGCAAACTGGTCTGCTTGTCCATATGAATAAATAAGCAAGATAATAAAAGGAAAGACTTATTAGAATATATAGCAAAACTAAAGGCTCACAAATAAAGGTCAACCTCAAAAGGTCATCCAAGGTACTAGAAAGTACAATCAAGAAAACAAAGACTGCCCATAAACTTAGATTTGCACCGGAAGCAAAGACAATTACAAATCCTTCATTACTTACATCAGGACATTATAAAATAGCACCCAGCATTGCTTTGAACTTATTCATAAAGACTCTACCAGCTCTAATGCAGTGGACATCACCAATATATTAGCAAATACATTTGGTGAAAATTACACCCCTGAGACATCTATACAAATTCCATGTATACCCAGGGGATCTCAAATCTCATATCATTACAAAAGAACACCTGTTAAAAGTATTCTTCAAAACAAAACATACACCCTCTGTAAAACCTAATAACATTTCAGGCTGTCTGCTGAATAGCATTAAACATGTATTGGTGGACCAGCTCCTACCGCTATTCAGTCTGAGATTATCCACTGGCTTTTTCCCCAGTATTTGGTGCACAGCAGTTATGATGCCCTTTCACAATGACAGCCCCACCATGGACCTCAGGAATTACAGACCCATTATTATGATACATCTCATCTGCAAGGCCATGGAACAGGTTAAAGTACAATATAAAAAATCTTATAAGAATTGACCCCCAGCAGTTTGGCTTTGTTAAGAGAAGATCCTGTCTTCTGAAGCAGGTAAATTTTTTGACAGAATAATGCAAGCCGCAGACAGCCATCATGTTGTGCATACAACGTACCTTAACCTCACCATGGCATTTGATACTGTATTAAATACCAACATTACTAACAGGCTAAATATACTTCAAATTGATCCCTATACTTAGATTGATAGCTAACTGGCTGAAGGATAGAACCTACACTATGCTGGGGCCTCTACTATTTAGCATGTACTTCTCTGATCAACAAATCAAAATGGAGAACTCTGGTTTATCAAGTTTGCAGATAGTTGTAAACTGGGTCTAATACTTAAATCTCCTTCTGATATGTAGAAGCTACTAAATGAATTTACCCATGTTAGTAGCTGTCACTCTGAAAACAGGCAAAACTTTGCTAAAAATGCAATATTGTTGCACTTGGCAAACTAGCCCTCCACCCAGCTTATAGTGAAAAAAACCCACTCCACTCCAAAACAAAGATGTTGTGAGAGACCTTGGAATATGGGTAGGTAACATCCTCTCCCTTGATTATAATGTTACAACAGTGTCTGGCACAGCTGATCACAAAGGGTATTTCCTTGATTCAAAGAATTTTTATCCCTCTGTATTCTGCACTGATTAGGCCTGTCATCAAATACAATGCCCCTTTTGGGATGTACCTTACAAAACATGTGAAGCATTTCGAGAGAACCCAAAGCTTCCTGTCAAAAGAGCTCACTAGCATAAAGGACCTGAGCTACCAAAAGATGCTGGAGACATTGTCCCTGAATTCAGTGTTCTAATGACTCCTTAGGGGCAATCTGTACCTTGCCTTCTAGGCCATTAGGGATCCAGCAGTCCAAGGCCTCTTATTTCTGCACAAATCAGCCTGCCAAACAAACACTAGAACCAGAGATCTGAACCTGCTTCAGCAAATAAACAAATCAATGTGGAGAAGCATCTTTGTCATGCAACTACTCAACAGGTTGCACACTCACCTTTGCTGGTTGAAAATCAGAAGGCTGTGGGTTCTACTCCTACTCAAGTAAGTGGATTAATGTTTACATTGCTGATACTACAGCATAGTCTTATGTTTTTCTTCAGATGAGATGTTAAACTGAGGTCCCATTTACCTGAGTTGATGGTAGCTTGAGTGGGTGTAAAAGATCCCATGGCAATTATAGAAAAGAGAAGGGGTACTTTATTTCTATTTATGCAAGAAAAATAACCATTACAGAAATATCACAAAAGTACAATCATCTTAAAAAGAACTTGATAAACTACATTAAACTATATTCTCCCAACTCTGTTTCCCATAACCATTTTTTTTCCAGTTTACACAGTATTAAAGAGCAGTCCTAAAGTTTGTTATATAATAGTTCATCACATCAGGTGAGTCAAAGCATTCAAACAGCACTAACAATCATTTTATCATATTCTTCTCTCTGTTGTACACACACAATATGTACTGTATATTAATATTTCTAAGGAGACAGTATGAAAAATAGATAGCAAAGCATTCCAAAATCATTGTATCCTTTCAAAATAAATAAGAACGTGTTCCATTATTTCTTCACAATGACATAATTTATCATTATTTATTTGTCTTTTGTTAACCGGGTTCATCCATGGGGCAGGAAGCCCATTTTCAGTGGAGACCCGAGGAGAAAAGCTCCACACAAGAATACAAATGACAAAGTTAACATTAAAATAATATGAATTTGGATACAATAAATATATACATTCATGCTATATATGCAAAAAGAGTACAATGGATCAAGTATTCATGAAAAAAGGCATAAATGACAGCCTCTGTTCTTTACTTTTATTTCACTAAACCTTTAATTACTAGTTTACCCAGCATTAGTGTCCACAAAAAGTCTTGTATTTAATGTATTCTAGAAAATCTAAGCTGACATTCTGCAAATGTTCACAAAACAGTGGTAGTGTGAGTAGCCCATGGTTTAATATAATAAAAAGTATCCATTATGAATTAATACCACAACTTTCTATGTGATAAAATATTCTGGAAAGATATTTTCTATTCAAGACATTTTGAATGATATTGTTTAGCAATATAATTTACTACAATTCTACATTTTTATTAAGGCAGAATCCCAAACATTAATATATTATCCCCATAATTTCCACCCTATTACATCAGTATCTTTAAATGAAACTTTCCATAATACTCAATATGAATGCAATGAAGCATGAAACAAAACAGGTTGTGTATACCTAATCCACCATCACTTGGTTTGCAATACACTATACCCCTTTCTGGGACTCAATCTACATCTCATAAAAAATAAAAAATAGATGTTTTTCTTTATGAAAGGGATATACATTACCCACATAGCCAAGTTTACCAAGAATAACAGAATGTGAAAAAGATATTCCCCCGGATTCACTAATCTTCTGTGCAGGACTAGCTTAGTCCTGCATGGAAGTGCCCGTGTAGGAGGAGGATGGTAGCATGCCATGCATATTAATGAAGGCACGCTGCCTGACCTCCTAGGCTTACACGGAGCATGTACAAGTGCAGGGGGCATGTCAGAGAGCAGAGCTCTCAGAATAAACACACCTCTGCAATGTAGAACAACACAAAGTGGAAATAAATGAGCAAGACTGCTCATAGGTGTCTGCATATCCACACCAACAGTCCCCCATGTGTACAACAGCAACAGGACATAAAAATCAAAAGAAGAAACCCTTTTATTTTTTTTTTAAAACTCCGAGTACAGCTAACTGTAGGTGCATGGGTGTGCCCATTGCTTAGCTACGGTTAAAGCAGCTTAAAAGGCTGAAGAGGATAACAAGGAAGATATATGTACATCAAGCAGCCTAGCAATAGTGTAGTGGGCAGAGCATTCACCTGAAAAGCAAGCATTCCTGGTTTGAGTGCCACTGCAGCACAGTTTATTTTACATGGCAAAGCATGGTATAACTAATATTTTTATTGCAAAACCTACTAAGTAACATATGTTTATGAACTGGAGTACTGCAGGAAATGCACATGTGAAGAGTCAGTATCATAATGAATAAGGCAGTAGTAAGCAGAAGTAAGCACAGATAAGCAGTAGTAAACATATGTAAGCACTAGTAAGTGTGTTTAAGTGCGTTTGCATGAGGGTAAGCACTGCCTACACAGATTAAGCAAAGGAGAAGCTAACTGGGTGTAAGAAACTGTGACTAGAAGGTACAAGTGCTTACCTCTGTGCAAACCCACTTACAGCTGTTTTAAAGTGCCTTAATCACTCTGTATCTAATGGCCGGTGTTATGCCCAGCAACAAAATAAACAGCCTCTGCAAGGCTTGAGCTCAGGAGCATGCACACCATACACAAAGTAATTTGCCACTTAGCCAAGCCAGATATGCATAAAAAAAAAATCTGATGTTTTCAGAAACAAAACATCCAGCCCAGTCATGCAACAGTACAGGGAATATATACCTACATATAGATGTATGTGTGTGTGTGTGTAAATATATTACTATCTAAATGGATACAGCATATCTATATATGTAGTTTTATATATATATATATATATATATATATATATATATATATATTTATATATATACAAATATATGAACATATATACATGCAAATGCCAACATCTACACATATATATGTCAACACCTTTATGTCCACATATACACAACAAGTTATATATATATGTATGCAGATATATATCTCCATAGGTATATACGGACATAGTTATAAATATGTAAGCAGATATATATACCCATATAGGTATATATGGCCAGACATCTGTAGATAGCAATGGTAGATTAACAGAAACATATATGTCCACATGCACCGTTAATGGGGTTGAGAGGCCCCAAACAATATACGTCTCGTACGAATTGGCATACGCCCCAGCCAAACACGTCCGCCCTGCATGAGACTACCGAGTTCAGTTTATTGTAAGTGTTTAATTTAAATAGGGATTTAAATTAGTCTTCTTTTAAGTTTCACATGTTTATATCACATTCCCCTCTCCCCCACCCACAAGGTGGGCTGACCAGTACAGGCCCATCCAACCCAGACCATCCTCAACACATATATTCATTACCCACAGCCCCCCCCACCGCACACATGCAGCCACCAACCCTTCCCTGATTACCGGCCTGTAGCTACCACACCACCACACATTGCCCACCCTCCACTACTCCTCCCCTCGGGGCTCATCCTGTAAGTTGTCCTGACCCAAATATCTTAGATCTGCCACATGCTGTAGTCCATGGACATAGCCATGCATACCTTTACAGCCATGCTTTTAGAGGAAAGTAGAATACCCAATTTTTGGGTTGTCCCGCATGGGACTAATGTTTCCCTGGTAATATCAATAGACTTCACATGTGACTTTGTTTACACTAATAGTTTTATTTGTAGGTATCGCAAAGCATACGTGGCACACAAGGTTGCCCAGTATGCACACAAAACCTAATAGGAATGTCTAATTCAGGTATACGGGAAACACACGATCCTGGTATACACATGGCACTACGGGTTCCCCTCCTGATAACTAAATTATTGCCTAATGAAGATGCACTGCTTTAAAGTGTCTTAATCAGTCTGTATCCAATGGCCCATGTTCTGTCCAGCAACAAAATAAACAGCCTCTACAAGGCTCAAACCCAAGACCATGCACACCATACCCAAACTGATTTACCACTACACCATGCCAGATATACATAAAGCTGATGATGTCAGTAACAAAACATCCAGCCCAGTCATGCAACAATACAGAGAATGTATACCAACATCTAGATTTATGTTCATAGGTTCATAGGTTCATAGGTTCATACTAGGCTATCTGCCCTAGGGCATTTATAAGCCTAGCCAGAATGTGTTTGGCTTTCGCCACCCATTTTAAATTTATTTTGCTATGCCCTTTTTCGAGGTTAGTATACTGTGCCTCTGTCTAACAGTGACACAGAAGTGATACCCGGGGTAAACCTACGATCTCCCATCCACTCATCAAGATTCCTCTTGAAGAGAGTCAATGAGGGACTCTGCCTAACCTGGACTGGGATTTTATTCCAGAGTGAAGGGAGCCTCTGGGTTATGAATCTGTCCCTCCAGCATGTCCTATTTATTTCAGTGCTGAGGTTCAAGTCTCTCGAGCGTGGCTCGATGGGATTTGGATTTTCTGAGGTGCAGCATGTCCATTAATTCGGGTTGGACATGTCTTTATACGCCAGGCACAGATCGCCTCTGAACAGGCGGTATGCCACTGAGTAGAGCTGGAGTTTCTTTAACCGGGCAGCATATGGCATCTGTTTGAGCCCTTTGATCCTCTTGGTGAGGTACTTTTGGGGTCTTTCCAGTTGCTGCAGGTGTCTGGTAAGGTACATCCCAAAGGGGCATTGTACTCAATTATGGGCCTGATGAGGGAGGAGTAAAGAGGCACGATGACCTCCCTGATCTAGATGTGAATCCCTTCATGATTAGGTGGGCTATATAAAATGTTTTTCTAACCACTTTGGCCACGTGGTTGTCAAATGAGAGATTGCTATCAACTTGGGTCCCCAGGTCCCTAATTACTTCTTCTGTACTTAATGGATTACCACCTATGTGGTAATTTGTGGGCACTTTGTTTTGCCAAAGGGGATGACTATACACTTTTGGCATTTAGCTTGAGGCCATGGCTCTGGCACCAGTTGTCTGTTTCTATGAGGCCCTTTTGGAGGATGCTTGTGTCGGCTGGAGAGTCGATTATGGCGCCCAGTTTGCAGTCATCTGCGAACTTGGTCAGCCATAGTCCTTCCGTGTTGGCCTGTACCTCCGAGAAATATATACCGAACAAGAGAGGTCCCAGGATTGAGCCTTGTGGGACACCACTTGTAACTGGTTTGGAGTCTGACATGGCTCCAGCGATTCTAACCATGTGGGTTCTGTCCTTGAGCCAGTTTGCAATCCATCTAATGACATAGGGGGTTATATTTAAGCTGGTGAGCTTATCTATAATGCCCGAGTGGGGTATTGTATCAAAGGCTTTTGCGAGGTCCAGGTAGGCTGTGTGGACCACCTCCCCTCGTCAATGGCCTTGGTGACTGTTTCAAAGAAATCAACCAGGTTTAAGAGGCAGGATCTGCCCTTAACAAAGCCGAACTGGGTAGGATCCAGTGTCTGTAGGTCCCCAATATCTTTATTTATGAGGTCCATGATGATCCTTTCCATAGCTTTGCAGATGAAGCTAGTCAGGCTTATGGGGTGATAGTTTCCAGGATCCATTGAGGCACCACCTTTATGGAGAGGGACCACTGTTGCTGTACGCCACTCTTTGGGCACATATCCTGTAGTAAGGCTGAGATCGAACAGTAGTTTTATGTTTGGGTTTAGCTCTTCTTGGAGTTCATGTAGGACGCAGCCCGGGACACCGTCTGGTCCCATTGATGCTGTGTTTTTTGCTTTGGAGAGAGCGGCTCTTACCTGAGCATCTGAGATGTCAGGGGGGGCAGCACTCTGCTGGTATAGATATTTGCCCTTTTGGTGGGGAGGAGGGGGGAGTTTGCGCTGAACCTGTCAGCTAGGATGTTGGCAATGTCTGTGGGTTCGGTGTATTTTTTGTCATTTTGGACTAATTCTGAGCATATCTGGGAATTACCACCCAGGTTCCTAACATAACTAAAGAAAGCCTTGTGATTATCCTTAGTGTCCTGTGCAATTTTTCTCTCGAAGTTGGCCTTAGACAATTTTATGAGTGCCCGTAGTTTTTTGCTAATACTGATCAGTGATGCCTTCCCTTTTTGGGATTTTGCTCTATCATTTAGTAGCTTCCTCCTTCTATTGTATAGTTTGTTTATGACTGGGGTCCACCAGACAGGACGTCTGCCTTTGGAGGATTGGGTCTTGGTTTTATTTGGGATCGCATGATCCATGCATTCCTGAAGGTGTTCATAGAATGCGTTTATAAAGGATTCTGCGGTCTGGGCCGTATTTTCCACAGGCTCGGGGGCTTTGAAGGATTCCACCTCGGTTTTGAGGAGTGTGAAATTTGCTTTAGAGAAATTATGAGTGTGTGTAATTATATCCATAACTAAACTGATACTACATACCTATATATGTAGCTATATATATAGTGTCTGAAATATATACATAGATATAGATATATATGAACATATATACATGCAAATCTGCACATCTATATATATATATATATATATATATATATATATATATATATATATATATATATATATATATATATATATATATGACACCACCTATATGTCCACATATACATAGCAGGTTACATCTATGTACGCAGATATATATCTCCGTAGGTATATGCGGGAATAGTTAGAAATATGTAAGCAAATGTATATATATATATATACATATATATATATATATATATATATATATATATATATATATATATATATATATATATATATATATATATATATATATATATATATATATATATATATATATATATATATATACCTATATAGATATATATGGGCGTAGATAGCAATGGTAGATTAACAGAAAGACATATGTCCACATGCACCATCAATGGGGTTGGGTGGTCCCAAACAATATATGTATTGTAGTAATTGGCACCCCCCCCCCCCTCAAGCCAAACACGTCTGCCCTGCAATACACTACCAAGTGTTGCAGATCCCATAACCAGGACCTGACATGACATGGGCACAAGATGTAAACAATACTACATCCCACCTGTATGATATCAGGCTTGGTATTGGTAACATATCATGCAGTACAGTCTGGCTCACATGGGTGATTTAAAATGTGGAGACTATCAACATCCCCAGGAGACATATACACAGACACATATATGCAGATACAGATATTTATATATATATATATATATAGATATATATATATATATATATATATATATATATATATATATATATATATATATATATATATATATTTATATTTACATATATACAGATATACATGTGACTACACATTCACACGCAGAGATATGTACAGTCAGATACATATGTAGGAGGTGCACAAAGTACGGAACAGACCCTATACCTACAGTTCACACCTGAACAATTGCACACTGTATGGGCCACCCATACAACTGACAATAATTGCCTGCAACATATACCCTCAGAGAGGTCATAGGAAAATACACCATACACAGGTTTTCAGGATTGGAAGTCCTTTATTTGTGTACTATTACAGTTCTATATACTATTGCTACTGTACTTGGGATTGTCCTCACAGACATGGTGTGTGTGTGGGGGGTCACATCTGCTTTCCACATGTATGCCATTGGCTACAGACAGACATCCTAAGGACATCATAGTAAAGTACCGCTGCTTGCACGTACAGTCCCTGTCAACTGCAGCAGAGATATTGGCCAATATGTGTGGACATTCTGACACACTCTGTACAGTCCAGAGGTATACACAGAACCTCTTAGTGCAAAACATGTGTACCATGCCTGACAACATGGATGTTAACAGTCATGTTGGTGGGTATAACACATAACAACCGGTATACATATGCCACCATAGATTATATATTCACACACGCCTGTCTGGCCTGACATGTAATACCCACTGTTTCAGGGGTGCCATGGCCACATACTACCCATTAGATATTGATATACATTGGTATAGCATCCCACTGCTCTGTATGACATACATGACTATTAAGGGAGGCCCGGCCGCACTACATCTGGCAAGTATCTGCACATGACATCTCACTGGGTAAGTACACTAAGCTGCTAGGCATGTAACAATGCACTGTGCAGGCTACAGGCAGACTGGATCAGCACCGGACTACACCTCCTATGGGGGAATGCATATGTACCCGCATATATAGCAGGCTGTACAGGCATGTCACAACACAGGGTAAGATACACCTGCGTGAAAGTGCATAACCACAACCAATGAGAACAGACCCACAGCCACATACAGCAAGCTAGCATAACATTACAGTATATGGACTATCTGTTCAACACCATCCTCATATGTGCCACTCATGCACTATCCCTACATATACTGGGCCACTACACAGTTTGGTGTGATGGCTGACTGTGGTATGGGACATGTGTTTGTATGGCCCTACAAACATGTAAGCCAATATGGTAATATACAGTGAAGCAGCATGTAACATCAGATAGGACAGGCCCTAGGACGATGACAACTACCACAGTCTGTACACAGGCCAAGGTACATATTAACAATACACACTCTGTCAACATTCACCATATGTACGCAGGCCTCAGTACTGTACAAACAACCACAGTATGTCCAGGTTATGTCATCAATTATAACCTCCACTGTACATTACATGTGTAGCTATCTGATATCTATCTCACTGGCTTGTTTTCAGATATGATGACACTACTTATGGTGTACAGCACATATGCACCTCTACATGCATGACATATGTGCAAAGGTTGACAAAAGTTGACAGATTTGGGGCTGGAAGCACATACACAGGGCCAATATTGACATGTTGCTGTGATAGCCTCATACATTTACTGTTGTAACAGGGTTAGTTGCAACATGCCCTATGAGGGATATGAAGTCTGTAACTGTCACAACTTTCATCATCTACAGACTGCAATCCTCGCAGTACTTTCTGCAGTCCACAGATAGATACTCAATGGGTAGCACATGACACCAAAGGCACAACACACTGCCCAGTATGCAGATGACCCTGCAGATGGGGATTCCTCATAAACATAGAACTGATATGGCAGGTATTGAGACATGTGGGGCAGCCATATCCAGACACACACTGTTAAACCAACAAAATGCAGTATAGTAGCACTTACAGTCTGTAGTCAGGTCAGGCACATCCCCCTCCTGTGTTTTGCCCTTTTTCCACAGTGTATGTTGTTAGAGGTACATCCCCAGTACATCTGAGATGCTGTTTGCCAAACAACGGATCTAGTTCCTGCTCACAGTGAATGAAAATGGCCAACACCAACATGATGTTCCTAGATACTGGAGTGTGTTTCCATGCAATTGGCTATGGGAATGTTACCACAGCTGTTCCACATGCAGTTGTCTAGGGGAGGGCTGCAATTCATGCAGAAGCCATCAGTTGATTATGAGCATCAAGTAAAATACACATGCTGCTGCCTAAGCAGAGCAGGTGTAGGTCTACACATCCAACAGAGAGGGAGTAGGAGAGGCAGACAGAGGCTAAGACAGGTAAGGGAGGGGTGGGAGAGTAAAACTTAAACATGTTTGTGTCACACACCTACCAGCACAGGGTATCAAACCCCTGATGACCATGTAGTGCTATCACAGTTCTGTGCAGTTATTGGATGCACCACATGGGTTACCTGTTGTGGAGCCCTCAGAACATATATGTGATGGTGAGTGACATCTGCAACAGGGATATGGTAGCTATACAGAAGGTGATGTACATGTGCCTGTCCACACGGACAGGTGCCAGCATCAACACAGCCACACTCTCATAGGGATGCACACACATTGGCACACTTGGCAGGGCCAGGAGTACAACTCATCAGTAGTGGGATTGCCACAACACATCACTGTGCAGGTATCACATGCACCAAACTAGTCATATGGAGGTTGTATGGGCAAAGGGTATGAGGAGGTGTCTGACATCAGACAGCATGTTTCAGTACACCCATTAGGGTTGTAGTGAGTGTGGATGTGAACATACACACCATACAACACACACACAAACACACAGGGTGCCAGTACTGACATGCATGGGTGCATGTATGCACAGATGTGTGGTGGTTGACTGTTTCAGCAAGCTATAGAAGGGTAGACGATGAGTATACCTTGGCATCAGGCCACATGACAATGGTCTGCATTGTGGCTCAGGGCTGTAGTTTCTGCATTTGCCCACACAGGTGGGTACTGTATCTCCCATCCAGTCACCTGGGTAACTGTTGTGTGTGGCCAATGCTATGCATCAATTGCCATGTATTTGTTCCTTTGTCCATGACATGGATGGTGTCTGGGATGTGCACACCTCCCACATGCATGTACAGTGACATGTGGAACTGTACCTGGGGTGTCTATGTTGTGAACACAGATTATCATCAGATGTGCCAGTCTTGCCCACCTGTGGTGGGAACTGGTAATGGGCAGCAGGTTTACCCTGCACCTACACTGATAGCATGCTAACAGCATTCCCTGGTGTCAATGGCATCTGTCCTTACAGGGCATGTTGTCAGGCATGGTATGTCTGTTGTGGGTCACATGTGAGTCCATTGGGGAACATGGGGGAGGTGCACTCTCTGCATGTACGTGCATATTGAAGAGATGAACAGGGTGACATGCCCTCTGTAGCCCACTGCTATCACTCCATAGTTACTATCAGTGGCCAATATGCAGTGTACTACCCACATATTGGCTGTTGCCTAATCATGTGTGTGTGCATGAGACATGGGTTGAGAGTATGTACTGGGTAATACTGGGTTTGCTAACTGTGATTGCCTGGCCTTGATGTCACATGTATGGGTATGGCTTTGCACCCCAGCCTCTCAGCTATTTCACACACACACTCACACACACTCACGCACTCACACACACACACACACACACACACACACACACACACACACACACACACACACACACACTCACACACACACACACACACACACACACACACACACACACACACACACACACACACACACACACACACACACACACTCACACACTCACACACACACACACACACACACACACACACACACACACACACACACACACACACACACACACACACACACACACACACACACACACACACACACACACACTCACACACACACACACACACACACACACACACACACTCACACTCACACTCTCACACACACACTCACACACTCACACACACACACACACACACACACACACACACACACACACACACACACACACACACACACACACACACACACACACACACTCACACTCACACACTCACACACACACTCACACTCACACACTCACACACACACACACACACACACACACACACACACACACACACACACACACACACACACACACACACACACACACACACACACACACACACACACACACACACACACACACACTCACACACTCACACACTCACACACTCACACACTCACACACACATTCACTCACACACACTCACACACACACACACTGACACACACACACACTCACACACACACACACACACACACACACACACACACACACACACACACACACTCACACACACACACACTCACTCACTCACACACACACACACACACACTCTCACACACACTCTCACACACACACTCACACACACCTGTCATGTCTGGGAGTAGAACCCCTACCTAACTAGTTTTTACACTACAGCACTACACAGTTATAGTACGCACCATGGACATTATTTGATTACTCCTTCCCCAAAGGTGTATTTCACAATGAACGACATCAACAGGATTGACAAAGTAGGGCATTTTAAATGTACTGTGAGTGACTAACCTAAAATGCATTGCTCCCTACACAGACAGTGACACACACACAAAACATCCACAACCGACACGTGTGGGCATAGAACCCCTAACAGGGGGTCTATATCACACTACAACATGGAGCTGTTATAGGACGCATCACAGGGATTACTAGAGAACTCCTTCCCCAAAGGTGTATTTCACAATGAATGACATTAGCACGCCTACCAAAGTAGGCCATTTGAAATGTACTGCGAGTGACTAGCCTAAAATGCATTGCTCCCTACACAGACAGTGACACACACACAAAACATCCAGAACCAACATGTGTGGTTATAGAACCCCTAACAGAGGTCTATATCACACTAGAGCATAGAGCTGTTATAGGACGCAGCACAGGGATTACTAGAGAACTCCTTCCCCAAAGGTGTATTTCACAATGAATGTCATCAGCAGGACTGCCAAAGTAGGCCATTTGAAATGTACTAAGTGTGACTAGCCTAAAATGCATTGTTCCGTACACAGACATTGAAACATGCAAAACATCCAGAACTGCCATGGGTGGGGATGGAATCCTACCACAGTTCTAAATCACACTACAGCAGTACACAGTTACAGGATGTGCTACAGAGATTACTGGACTACAACCTTCCCAGAGGTGTATGTCTAGGTGGGTGACATCAGCAGCCTGGTCAAAATTAAGTATTTGAATTGTAAAGAGCGTGAGTACCCTAAAAAGCATTGCTCTTTACGCAGTCAGAGACAGACAGCCACACAAACAAATACACACACAGACTCACACACACACACACACACACACACACACACACACACACACACACACACACACACACACACACACACACACACACACACACAGTTGCCAAGTCTGGGTTTAGAACTTCTACCTAACTACTTTATCACACTACAGTAGTATGCAGTTATAGGATGTGCTAAGAAGAGTACGGGGCTACAACCTTCCCAGAGGTGTATTTCTAGGTTGATGACAGCTGCCTTGCCGAAGCTGAGTATATGAATTGTAAGGAGTTTGAGTAGCCTAAAAAACATTGCTCTCTACACAGTCAGACACGCACTCACAATTGCCAAGTCTGGAGTTAGAACTCCTACCTAACGAGTTTATCATACCACAGCAGTACACAGTTATGGAAATGCACTGCAGAGATTACTGGGCTATAACTCTCCCAAAGGTGTATTTCACATTGGATAACCTCCGCAGGCTTGTCATATTAGGGCTATGGGGAGAGCGGTGTGTGCATGGGCCATAACCCATTCATCTAGGGGTTGACACGTCACATGCGGGCACACACGGGGTCAAATGTCACAGGTACGTGTATACAGCTACTAGATGACTACTTCCTTGTACAGTCATGTTGCACAGCTGGCACATGCACCACATAGTCTGTAATGCTGACAGATACTGGTGGCTAGTATCTGCAATGAGTGACATCTGCACCTCATGTGTTTGGGGCCCTTTGGCTGTGATGCTGGGTGGACAGGCCTGGATGGCTCCTTGTCACGGTCACCCTCTTCCACACATCTATGTCTGTCTACCTTTGGCTTATTATAGTGTGTTGTCCTTACATATATGTCTGTATTCCTATCCACTGTGTGTGCAAGGCACGAGTGGTGCATACTGACAAGTGTCTGCACTAACAACTGCAACTGCCAGATATGTCTGGTCCACTGGTGTTTGCAGACATGGCCTTCATGTGTTTAAGTGTGTACACATGCCCAGTATGACCTTTCAGTATGTTGCTGACTGACATTGCCTTCATTTCTCTGTGTGTGAGCATGCCCAGTATGGCCATCTGTATTGCATGTGTGGGTCAAGTCCAGGTAGTTTGTACTGCAGTGCCGACCTTTGTGCTGTACACCGACAGGTAGCATGCTGTGTCTGCATGGTATCCATCGATCATTTGGCATTGACTGTTGCTACATTTCTGCATAGCGGGGGGGCATCTGACTGTTTCTACATTTCTACACAGGTTTGAGGGGGGGCACACCTGACTGTTACTATATTTCTATGTAGGATAGGGGGCACACCTGACTATTTCTACATTTCTACACAGGATTGGGGGGGCACACCTGACTGCTACTATATTTCTATGTAGGATGGGGGGAGGGCACACCTGACTATTTCTACATTTCTACACAGGATTGGGGGGGGGGCACACCTGACTGTTTTACTATAGTTCTATGTAGGATGGGGGGAGGGCACACCTGACTATTTCTACCTTTCTACACAGGATTGGGGGGGCACACCTGACTGTTACTATATGTCTACGTAGGATGGGAGGGCAGACCCGACACTTGTACAAATTTGCTAGGACTGTACTGGTATGTCGGGTACTCCATTTCAGTCTGTAGTCTTACATATCATGCTGGCTAGAGGCATAACATTGTACTACAGTTCTTAGCTTTTAATTACCTGCATATTAGTTTCTGACTTCCTAGCCTTCACAACTGACATCCCACTGCCTGACCTGCTGTAGTCTGTCTGTGTAGGCCTGGGGGGGAGGTTACCCATAGGCCACATTCAGAGGCCATAGTACAGCATTTGTTTGTGTTTGTCTACACCTGTCCTGCTGGCTGTGACTGTTGTTGGGTATGTGACCCCCCCCCCTACTGGCATGTGTGAGTCACTTACCTTGTGGGTGTTCCAGTATTGAGGGTGGTGCTGCAGGGCTGCCAATGTCAGATGCACATAGTACACTCCCTACACATGGTTAGGCACAGGTAGTATAATGTTTGGCATCCCTTTTACTGTATGTGAGAGTCAGAGAGAGGTGTTATTCCCTGGGTCCCTCCTGTGTCAGTGTATGTGCTATGTGTTGCCTCTTTGCCAAGTCCAGGGCATACTGGCCACTCCTCCTTCTGCCTACTGTGGCAGGCTTAGGTTGTTTCTCCTCCGAGTCACTCTGTGCTTGTGCAGGCCTTGACAATAGTGGGGGGCTGTGTGGCCCTGTCCCATGCTGTTCCTGCTGCAGCTGTTTCTGCAGGATCATATTGTGTAGCAAGGCACATACGATGACAATTTGGGTACATGTAGCTGGTGACTACTGCAAGGCTCCACCAGATGTATTCAGGCACCAGAACTGTGACTTGAGCATCTCAAACACACGCTCTATTATCATTCTTGTTTGTGCGTGTGCCTCATTATGGAGTTCTTGTTCAGGTGTGTGTGCATTTCTGATGGGTGTCATCAGCCATGGCTCCAGTGCAAATCTAGCATCCCCCATTAGGTGACCATGTGGGATGTCCCCAATGGCAAATCTCTGGTACAGCTGCATCAGATGCCAGATGTGGGAATCGTGCTAGCTTCCAGGGCAGCCAGTGCACACGTCCATGATTATGACTTGGGCATCGCACACGACCTGGCAGTTGATGGAGAGGAAGCCCTTGCGGTTGATGTAGACCCTACTCTGCTCACTGGGTGGTGCTCTGATGCATATGTGCATGCAGTCTATTGCACCCACTACCTTTGGGTATTCTGCTATTTGGTGACACATATTGCTGGCCAATGCCTCATGGGTGTTGGGGAAATATACGTGCTCACCGACATGTGCTGGCATGGCATCCGGGAACTGGTGGAGTACCCTGGATGCTGATGCCTGTGAAATCCCCATCATATCCCCAGCTGGCCTTTGGAAGGTACATGTAGATAGTATTCTTAGGCCTACACATACCTTGGTATCCACTGAGATCGGTTCCCTTATGTTAGTTCTGTGTGTGAGGCGTGGCCGGCACAGCTCAACAATTTGCTGTAGTAGGTCCCTGTCCACCCTATAGCGCTCCACTATCTCCAGCTCATGTAGCCCTTGGTAGGTTACCCTGGGTCTGTACACTCTTCTCCATCTCCTCACTGTGGGTTGCTCAGCAGAATTCACATCCTCACCACCCTCAGCCTCTTCCACAAGTTCTATGATAGCTATTGCAGCACCTAACATTTTGCTGTTGTGAGTGTTAAAAGTTCCCCGCTTGTTTACGCTGGTAGTGTAGAGTGTGGGAAAAATCTGAGGGGTAGGTGTTTGCATAGTTTATAGTAGTGTTTTGGGCTGGGCTGGTCTGCTGCCTGTGTAATTGGCTGGTTCTGATACGTTTCACCTGGCAGTTGTTAGTACTCCTTGATTACCTTCCTACTGCTATTTTCCCTTCCCATTGCCCTTCTGTTTAAGCCAGTGTGCGAGCCACACAAACAGAGTGTCAAATGTGCACACTGATGCTATTTCCTGGTTTAACTTCTTTTTTTCTTCCTGTAAAACCCGGTGCAAGGCACACACATCCACTTACACTTTGTAAAGAGTGCTAGGCAGGTTTAGACACACCCCGTAGCTTAGCTGTGCTAAGCTAGTAGCAAACCCGAGCCACAAGGCTCCAATTCACTTACAGTATACCTGACACACACCCCCATGATGTCACCTGCCTGCTAGGCTTGCACCCAGCTATTCATACTCTTAACGCTGCTGAGACCTGACTCACATGCTGGGGAAAACTGGGATTCACTATCATTCCCCTCATTTGCATAGCATTGCCTGCTAATGCATAGTTACATGTGTCACACTGAGCCTCCCCCCTTAGCAACCACTATTCACTGGCCAGGTTGTCTTCTGCCTGCCATTGACTTGCATGGCAGAATACTGATTTTAGTTAGAATGCTTATTTTAGGTTTATTTTCTTATTTTCCCCCATCCTGTTTAAGCACCACTGCCCTATGCTTAAACAGTCGAGATCGGCTAAAAAAAAATAAAAGTTGATTTTTTATTTTTTGTATTGTTTGCAATGCCAATGGCCTTATACTTGGCTATTGGCATGCTTCCTGAATGATGTGCAGCCTTTATTTGGAGCTGTCATAGCTCCGTTTTGGATTTTGCAGAAATGCACTTGGTTACTAACCGAGTACATTTCTGCAGATAGCACTAGTCTTGCACGGACTGTTGCAAGCTTCCTGGATTGCAAAATTACCTCATTTGCATGGATTTCACCTGAAAATAGAGTGATTTGCATACCAGGGCTTAGTTTGTGCAAGATTAGTGCAAGAGCGCTCGTGCACACCCCTGCAGGCTGTTCCTGGATCGCACGGTAGACATATTGCCTGCGTGGGCTCCTGCACCAATCTTGCACTCCGTGCAAGCTTTTGAGAATCCGGGGGACTTTCTTCACATAGGATAAGGAAAATGTTATTAATAATATTGTTTACAATATTTAATAATGCATCCCAATGTATTGTTGTAAAAATCTGTATGCTATGTGTGTGAAAGGAGATGTTAGAAAAACGGAAGATATTCCACACTCTTCACATTGCATAGTACTAAGGAACAATCCTACTCTACGCAAGGTACATTCTAAAACTAGAAATAATAAATCCCCTTCATTATTAGCAATAATGTTTATGTCATCAGCATAAGAAATAAATAATGGTAAGGATACTTTAGTTATTCTGTTCACTGAAGAGCTTAAACCCTGGCCAGAGAACTCAATAAGAACAGCATTCGTAATTAAACAAAATAACAGGCCATTGAGGGGGCACCTTTATAGACTGGAATTTTTCAGTGCAAATGTCCATTAAGTAATGGTCTGACCCAAGAATTTCTATAAATCATTTGCAAATCAAATATAATACAGCTATGGATTTTAAAATCATTTAAAATGTCCCTTAAACTAGAATGTATACTGTGTCAAAAGCTTTCAACACATCACAGGATAGTAAAAGTCCATTATTATGCTGAATACTAGATATTATTTCTCATGGCAATGCAAAGACTTCTTTAATAGTCCTTCCACATATTCCAAAAACCCTGGATGAAACAATTTCACAGCAACTTTGGTTAATCACTCATGATTAACCTGGCTTACAAGACATCCCCAAACCCCATACTTATGAATTTCCTACATATTTGAAAGTCAAAGAGTACCAGAAATACAACATACTGGAGAGATAGATGTGTGTCCCACAAACTTCCCCACCTATGGAATAGGCTTCCCATCCCTGTGAAGCTGAGTTTGTCTATTACCCAGTTTAAGTGCAACCGAGACCAGTGGATGTGGACTAGGAAAGTTACACTGGGCCTGGCACCCATGTCCCTTAGGTTCATAGGTTCATAGGTAGGTACTAGGCTATTGGCCCTGGGGCCTATACAAGCCCAGCCAAAAAGGTACCCTGGCTTTTGCCACCCAAGAAAATTATTTTCCTGTGCCACTGTCGAGCAGAGCCACAGAGGTGATCCCTGGGGTGAATTTCCTATTTCCCATCCAATCATCAAGATTTTTCTTGAAGAGTGCTAATGAGGAGCTTTGTTTGATATAGATAGTAGTTTATTCCAGAGTATGGGAAGTCTCTGGGACAGGAATCTATCCCTCCGGCATGTTCTGTTTATTGTGGTGACAAGGTTTAGGTCCCTAGAGCGTGTAGCTCGGAGGGATTGGGATTTCTTTAAGTGGAGCATGTCCAACAGCTCTGGGTTTGACATAGCTTTGTATGTTAGGCAGACATCACTTCTGAGTAGGCGATATGCGATAGAGTAAAGCTGGAGTTTTTTGAGATGGTCTGCGTAGGGCATCTGTTTGAGGCCGGTAATCCTCTTTGTGAGGTATTTCTGTGGCCTTTCCAGTTGTTGAAGATGTCTTGTGAGGTACATACCAAAAGGGGCGTTGCACTCTATAATGGGTCTAATGAGTGATGAGTAGAGGGTAACAATAACCTCTTTTTTTCTGGATGAGAAACCTTTTGTGATGAGGTGATTTCCTGACTACTGTGGCGATGTGATTATCAAAGGAGAGACTACTGTCCACCTGTGTCCCAAGGTCTGTTATTACACTTTTGGTGTTAAGTATACTACCGCCTATGTTGTAGTTCATGGGTACAGAATTTTTACCAAAGGGGATGACAATGCACTTTTTGGCATTGAGCTTGAGACCACGGCTTTGACACCAGGCATCTGTCTCAGTGAGGCCCTTTTGTAGGATGTCCACATCATTAGGAGTTTTGATTATAGTTCCTAGTTTGCAGTCATCTGCGAACTTCATTAGCCAAAGACCTTCTGTGTTAGCCTGTACTTCAGACGAGTAGATACCAAACAGGAGAGGACCCAAGACTGAACCCTGTGGTACTCCACTTGTCACTGGTCTGAAGTCGGATTTGGAGTCTGCTACTTTCACAGAGTGAGTTCTTTCAGTGAGCCAGTTGCCAACCCATCTTGTGACATAGGGATTTATACCTAGTTTAGTAAGTTTATCTATGATTCCAGAGTGGGGGATGGTGTCAAAAGCCTTGGCAAGATCTAGATAGGCTATGTGAACCACCTTACCATTGTCTATGGCTTTGGTGACTGCTTCAAAGAAGTCTATCAGGTTTAGGAGACATGATCTGCCTTTTACAAATCTGAACTGGGTGGGGTCCAGAGTTTGGAGATTACCAATGTCTTTGTTTATAAGTTCCATGATGATATGTTCCATGGCCTTGCAGACCAGGCTCGTCAGGCTAATGGGGCGGTAGTTCCCGGGGTCCATGGTGGCTCCCTCCTTGTGGAGTGTGATAACTGTCACTGTGCGCCATTCAGCAGGCACAAAGCTTGAGGTGAGGCTATGATTTAACATGGTACTTAGGTGGGGTGTCAGTTCGTTCTAAAGTTCATGTAGAATGCAGCCTGGGATGTTGTCTGGTCCCATGGATGCTGTGTTCTTGGCTTTAGAGAGTGTGGTTTTTACCTGTGCAGCCATGATTACAGGAACTTTGCATTCTTCTGATATAGAGATGGGCCCTTTAGGGAATGAGAGAGGGGTAAAGTTAGCACTGAACCTATCTGCCAGGATGTGGGCAATATCAGTTGGGTCTGTATATTTAGTACCATTGTGCTGTAACTCAGAGCAGATCTGAGTGTTGCCATTGTGATTCTTGACATAGCTATAGAATGCTTTGTGGTTGTCTTTAGAATCAGTGGCGATTTTGTTTTCATAACTAGCTTTGGAGGATTTTATCAGGGATCGCAGCTTCTTACTGAGGCTGACCAGGGAGCTCCTCCACTCATGGGATTTTACTCTCTTTTGCAACAGTTTCTTCCTTCTGTTGTACAGTTTGTTTATGGCAGGGGACCATCAGATTGGCTTCCTTTTTTTGGAGGATAGTGTCTTGGTTCTGTTTGGGATAGCCCGATCCATGCACTCATGTAAGTGCTTATAAAGTGCAATTGTGTAGGATTCAGTAGTCGTAACTCTAGTGTCCATCTGCATGGGTGTCATGAAGTTCGCCACTTCTGTCTTGAGAAGCATGAAATTGGCTTTGGAGAAATTTTTACCATGGTTTCTTTAATGGGGGGTGGGGACAGGATGTGGATATCTAGGGTAATTAGCTTATGGTCGGATTGGACCAATGAGGCGTTGACTTCAGATGTGGAACACCAGTCACTCATGTTGGTAATGACTAGATCTAGGATATTGTTGCCCCTGGTAGGGATGTGGATAAGTTGATCCAGGGCATTGGAGTTTATGAATTCCAGAAAGCGTTGAGCGAAGGAGTTGGTGCATGAGTAGTTTTCCCAGTTAATGGTGGGGTAGTTGAAATCACCCATTATTAGGGTGTTTGGTTGAACCCTAATATTTTCCAGTACATCAAGAAAAGAGTAGTGGGAATCCTGGGGCATGGTGGGTGATCTGTAGCAAGCATCAATTTGGATTACAGTTTTGCCCAGAGTTTGTTGCACTTGGATAACCTCGGCTGCATTATGCTGCGCAACTAGCCTGGAGGTGTGGATATCCTTAATGAATATGGACACACCTCCACCTTTGGTGTTCCGGTCCAGGTTACATGGCCAAAAAGTGTGGTATGAGTTATAGCCTGGTAGTGCAGGTGTGCTCTCTGGTGTCTTGAACCAGGTCTCAGTCACTGCACAGATATAGATGTTCTCCATTTTAAGGAGTGCCTCGAGTGAGTGCATTTTGAGATTTAGACTTCTAGCATTGAGTAGCATCACCCTCAGTTTTTGCTTGCCTGTTCCTGTTATGGTGGTGAATTTGTCATTTGAACCTTATGATAGAGATAACTTATAAGTGCCTAGCCCAGTGGCCCTCGATGTCCTGTTTGGATGTAGGACATCATTATTTTTTCAGGAAAACATGGTTAAGCTTAGAAAGGCCCCTTGAGTCATTATCCTAGTTACAATCTATGAATCTATGAATTACTTTGCAGAAAACATTATAATTAGTGCTAATAAGTGTTAATGGTGTTGAATTAGTTAATCATGTTCTATTGCCTTTATTATAAATACATTTTAAGATACCTTCACAGATAGTAATATCATTAATACCAAACTTTAACCATTCATTACGCACTTGTAAAAAAATCCTTTTCTGAAATAAAGACATTGAACTATAGTAAGAAAAGGGAATACCATCTATTCCAGGATAGGAGTCAGTAGTAACTTTCCATTGCACTCTGTTTAATTCTTCTAGGACTACATGTTTGATTAGGATTCTATCATCATAGTCAGATAAGGTCAGAAGGGACCATACCTGCTTCAAGTTTGGGTATTCTTTATACATTTTGCTATATTCTGCTGTACAATAAAAAAGTATATCTTCCAACATCTGAATATATGTACTATCAGGCAACTGTAGGCAATCTATTAGACACATCTCTTTCTAAATATTTGTACTCAAAAACAGGGACAGTATAGTTTTGTTTAAATAATAAAGCTTTTGCTATGTCTTCTGTGAGGGTCCTCAGACACCTTTCTAAAGATTTAATCAGGGAAGAGTTATTATGGTGCAAGGAATGCCTGTAGCCTTTAGCTACCATAGCATGTTCCCTTTTCCTTTCTGTCCACCATAGCATGTCCCCCTTTCTTTTCTGTCCACATATCTTTTTTCATAAAACAATAAAGTTTATTATATGTAGTTTTATATATAAGCCACCATTCAGTCCAACGGTGCAATAGCTCGTTAGTGTACACTGCTGATGCCAAGTCTTATGCTTTCCAATTTCCTGTAAGCTTTTTAACTCCTTACCTACATTTATACATAATTAATTCTTAGATAAGGAATATATCAAGGCTGCATGGTTTGATATCAAAAAGTCAGTATTTTAGGAAAAACAAATGCAGAGGAGACCACTGTTTCTGTGGTCAATGTCCCTCTAGTGTAAGTAGACCTGAAACTTGGGGTCAGAATTAATTGACCACATAAAAGGACATCTCTGAAGATTGCAATTTCCATTTTAATATTTGTTCATAGTTTTTTAATGTGTAATTTAGACCACCTACTAAAATGATATTCATAGAGACAGATGCATATAGCTTACATACATACATACATACAAATATTTCAAGCACAGGCATTAATATGCTTCTAGCCTGCAAATATACCAAAGCAGTTATTCCCATAATAAGTGTCTAGGCTGTTCTTAAAAAATATCTAAAGTAGTGCTTGCTTTAATGTAATTTGGTAATCTGTTCCATGCATCGGCTACTCTGTCAGAGAACCAATTAGTACACTTCTCATTCCTATAGAACCTTCTACATAGGTTGTCTGATGATTCTCTAGTACTTTAATGTAATTTGGTGTCTGTTCCATGCATCAGTTACTCTGTCACAGAACCAGTTAGTGCACTTCTCATTCCTATAGAACCTTCTACATAGGTTGTCTGATGATTCTCTAGTACTTTAATGTAATTTGGTAGTCTGTTCCATGCATCAGTTACTCTGTCAGAGAACCGGTTAGTGCACTTCTCATTCCTATAGAATCTTCTACATAGGTTGTCTGATGATTCTCTAGTACTTTAATGTAATTTGGTGTCTGTTCCATGCATCAGATACTCTGTCACAGAACCAGTTAGTGCACTTCTCATTCCTATAGAACCTTCTACATGGGTTATCTGATGATTCTCTAGTACTTTAATGTAATTTGGTGTCTGTTCCATGCATCAGTTACTCTGACAGAGTACCAGTTAGTGCACTTCTCATTCCTATAGAACCTTCTACATAGGTTGTCTGATGATTCTCTAGTACTTTAATGTAATTTGGTAATCTGTTCCATGCATCAGTTACTCTGTCAGAGAACCAATTAGTGCACTTCTCATTCCTATAGAATCTTCTACATAGGTTATCTGATGATTCTCTTGTACTTTAATGTAATTTGGTGTCTGTTCCATGCATCAGTTACTCTGTCACAGAACCAGTTAGTGCACTTCTCATTCCTATAGAATCTTCTACATAGGTTGTCTGATGATTCTCTAGTACTTTAATGTAATTTGGTAATCTGTTCCATGCATCAGTTACTCTGTCAGAGAACCAATTAGTGCACTTCTCATTCCTATAGAATCTTCTACATAGGTTATCTGATGATTCTCTTGTACTTTAATGTAATTTGGTGTCTGTTCCATGCATCAGTTACTCTGTCACAGAACCAGTTAGTGCACTTCTCATTCCTATAGAATCTTCTACATAGGTTGTCTGATGATTCTCTAGTACTTTAATGTAATTTGGTAGTCTGTTCCATGCATCAGTTACTCTGTCACAGAACCAGTTAGTGCACTTCTCATTCCTATAGAACCTTCTACATAGGTTATCTGATGATTCTCTAGTACTTTAATGTAATTTGGTGTCTGTTCCATGCATCAGTTACTCTGTCACAGAACCAGTTAGTGCACTTCTCATTCCTATAGAATCTTCTACATAGGTTGTCTGATGATTCTCTAGTACTTTAATGTAATTTGGTAATCTGTTCCATGCATCAGTTACTCTGTCAGAGAACCAATTAGTGCACTTCTCATTCCTATAGAATCTTCTACATAGGTTATCTGATGATTCTCTTGTACTTTAATGTAATTTGGTGTCTGTTCCATGCATCAGTTACTCTGTCACAGAACCAGTTAGTGCACTTCTCATTCCTATAGAATCTTCTACATAGGTTGTCTGATGATTCTCTAGTACTTTAATGTAATTTGGTGTCTGTTCCATGCATCAGTTACTCTGTCACAGAACCAGTTAGTGCACTTCTCATTCCTATAGAACCTTCTACATAGGTTATCTGATGATTCTCTAGTACTTTAATGTAATTTGGTAGTCTGTTCCATGCATCAGTTACTCTGTCACAGAACCAGTTAGTGCACTTCTCATTCCTATAGAACCTTCTACATAGGTTGTCTGATGATTCTCTAGTACTTTAGTGTAATTTGGTAGTCTGTTCCAAGCATCAGCTACTCTGTCACAGAACCAGTTAGTGCACTTCTCATTCCTATAGAACCTTCTACATAGGTTATCTGATGATTCTCTAGTACTTTAATGTAATTTTGTGTCTGTTCCATTCATCAGTTACTCTGTCACAGAACCAGTTAGTGCACTTCTCATTCCTATAGAACCTTCTACATAGGTTGTCTGATGATTCTCTAGTACTTTAATGTAATTTGGTAGTCTGTTCCATGCATCAGTTACTCTGTCAGAGAACCAGTTAGTGCACTTCTCATTCCTATAGAACCTTCTACATAGGTTGTCTGATGATTCTCTAGTACTTTAATGTAATTTGGTGTCTGTTCCATGCATCAGTTACTCTGTCACAGAACCAGTTAGTGCACTTCTCATTCCTATAGAACCTTCTACATAGGTTGTCTGATGATTCTCTAGTACTTTAATGTAATTTGGTGTCTGTTCCATGCATTAGTTACTCTGTCAGAGAACCAGTTAGTGCACTTCTCATTCCTATAGAACTTTCTACATGGTTATCTGATGATTCTCTAGTACTTTAATGTAATTTGGTGTCTGTTCCATGCATCAGTTACTCTGTCACAGAACCAGTTAGTGCACTTCTCATTCCTATAGAACCTTCTACATAGGTTATCTGATGATTCTCTAGTACTTTAATGTAATTTAGTAGTCTGTTCCATGCATCAGTTACTCTGTCAGAGAACCAGTTAGTGCACTTCTCATTCCTATAGAACCTTCTACATAGGTTGTCTGATGATTCTCTAGTACTTTAATGTAATTTGGTAGTCTGTTCCATGCATCAGTTACTCTGTCACAGAACCAATTAGTACACTTCTCATTCCTACAGAACCTTCTACATAGGTAGCCTGATGATTCTCTAGTACTTTAATGTAATTTGGTGTCTGTTCCATGCATTAGTTACTCTGTCAGAGAACCAGTTAGTGCACTTCTCATTCCTATAGAACCTTCTACATGGTTATCTGATGATTCTCTAGTACTTTAATGTAATTTGGTGTCTGTTCCATGCATCAGTTACTCTGTCACAGAACCAGTTAGTGCACTTCTCATTCCTATAGAACCTTCTACATAGGTTATCTGATGATTCTCTAGTACTTTAATGTAATTTAGTAGTCTGTTCCATGCATCAGTTACTCTGTCAGAGAACCAGTTAGTGCACTTCTCATTCCTATAGAACCTTCTACATAGGTTGTCTGATGATTCTCTAGTACTTTAATGTAATTTGGTAGTCTGTTCCATGCATCAGTTACTCTGTCACAGAACCAATTAGTGCACTTCTCATTCCTATAGAACCTTCTACATAGGTTATCTGATGATTCTCTAGTACTTTAATGTAATTTGGTAGTCTGTTCCATGCATCAGTTACTCTGTCAGAGAACCAGTTAGTGCACTTCTCATTCCTATAGAACCTTCTACATAGGTTATCTGATGATTCTCTAGTACTTTAATGTAATTTGGTAGTCTGTTCCATGAATCAGTTACTCTGTCATAGAACCGGTTAGTGCACTTCTCATTCCTATAGAACCTTCTACATAGGTTGTCTGATTGTTCTCTTATAACTTCTGATAAACCCAAACATTCTCAGAGGTAGTTATCTCTAAATCCCATATATACATGAATAAGGTCTCCTCTTAAATATCTGTGTGAGACACTGTACAAGTTCAGATATTTTAGTCTTTCATAATAACTTAAATTTTCACATCCATGGATGCCCTTGTATATTTCTATTTTATTCTTTCCAGTTTACTCATGATTGTTTTTATAGGGTTTCCATATTGTTATCCCATACTTAGGTTTGGGTCTAATGTAACTAACAAATAATGACTTCATCATTTTTGATTTCCTAGACTTTATACATCTTTTTATATGACCTATAGTTCTGGAACTATCATTAAACAGTTGGTTGATATGATTTGAAAACGTCAAAGATGGATCTACCCTTAAATAAATCTACAACTTCAATCACTGTGTGCTGTTTTAAATATTCACCTTTCAATTTATGTTTCCAAAAGCTTATATACTGAATCAGCATATTATTCTCCTGTTCCCAAATGGTCAATTTAGTCAAGCTCTTTTGCAAACATGCCCTGTCTGTAACACTTGCAATCACTTTACCCAGTTTCAAGTCAATATATATAGCTGTAACAAAAAAAAAATGATTGTTCACAATTTTTCAAGTTAGTAGGAGCATGTTACAGAAATAAAATGGATGAAGTCAAAGGGGCATGTGAAACAACATACAAGTATACCAGAAATAGGAATAACTGAATCTAACTACTCAATGCTAGAAGTCTAAACCTCAAAATACACTCACTCGAGGCACTCCTTAAAATGGAGAACATTGACATCTGTACAGTGACAGAGACCTGGTTCAAAGCTCCAGAGAGCACCCCTGCATTACCAGGCTACAATTCATACCACACCTTTCGGCCACTTAACCCAGAAAGTAGCACTAAAGGCGGAGGCGTGTCCATATTCATTAAGGATATCCACACCTCCAGGCTAGTTGCACAGCATAATGCATCCAAGATTATCCAAGTGCAACCAACTCTGGGCAAGACCGCAATCCAAACTGTAGCTTGCTACAGACCCTCCACCATGCCCCAGGATTCACACTCCTCATTTCTTGATACACTGGAAAGTATTAGGGTACAACCCAACATCCTAATAATGGGCGATTTCAACTACCCCACCATTAACTGGGAAAACTACTCATGCACCAACTCTTTTGCTCAATGTTTTCTAGAATTCATAAATTCCAACGCCTTGGATCAACTTATTCACACCCCCACCAGGGGCAGCAATATCCTAGACCTGGTCATCAGCAACATGGGAAACCGGTGTTCCACACCAGAGGTCAATTCCTCGTTGGTCAGATCCAACCACAAGCTAATCAGCCTAGACATCCACATCCACATCCCACCCCCACTCCCAATTAGGGAAAACATCATAAAAAACTTCTCCAAAGCCAACTTCACACTTCTTAAGAAAGAAGTGGCAAACTTCATGACACCCATGCAGACGGACAATAGAGGTATGACTGCCGAATCCTACACAAATGCACTTTATAAGCACTTACACGAGTGCATGGATCATGCTATCCCTAATAGAACCAAGATGTTATCCTCCAAAAAAAGGAAGCCAATCTGGTGGTCCTCTGCCATAAACAAACTCTACAACAGAAGAAAGAAACTGTTGCAGAAAAGAGTACAATCCCATGACTGGAGGAACTCCCTGGTCAACCTCAGTAAGAAGCTGAGATCCCTCATAAAATCCTACAAAGCTAGTTACAAAAACAAAATTGCTGCTGACTCTAAAGACAACCACAAAGCATTCTATAGCTATGTCAAGAATCTAAATGGGAACACTCAGATCTGCTCTGAGTTAAAGCACAATGGCACTAAATATACAGAACCAACTGATATTGCCAACATCCTAGCAGACAAGTTCAGTGCTAACTTTACCCCCCTCTCACCCCCTAGAGGGCCCATCTCTATACCGGAAGAATGCAAAGTTCCTATAATCACGGCTGCACAGGTAAAAAATACACTCTCCAAAGCCAAGAACGCAGCATCCATGGGACCTGACAATATCCCAGGCTGCGTTCTACATGAACTACAGAATGAACTGGCACCCTACCTAAGTACCATGTTCAATCATGGTCTCACCTCAGGCTTTGTACACACTGAATGGCGCACCCCGACAGTTATCCCACTCCACAAAGGGGGAGCCACGATGGACCCCAGGAACTACCGCCCCATTAGCCTGACGAGCCTGGTCTGCAAGGCTATGGAACGTATCATTGTGGAACTCATAAACAAAGACATTGGTAATCTCCAAACTCTGGACCCTACCCAGTTTGGATTTGTAAAAGGCAGATCATGTCTCCTAAACCTGATTGACTTCTTTGAAGCAGTCACCAAAGCCATAGATGAGGGTAAAATGGTTCACACAGCTTATCTAGATCTCACCAAGGCTTTCGACACCATCCCCCATTCTGGAATTATAGATAAGCTCACTAAACTAGGTATAAATCCCTATGTCACAAGATGGGTTGCCAACTGGCTCACGGACAGAACCCACACTGTGAAAGTAGCGGATTCCAAATCCGACATCAGACCAGTGACAAGTGGAGTACCACAGGGTTCAGTCCTGGATCCTCTCCTGTTTGGTATCTACTTCTCTGAAGTGCAGGCCAACACAGAAGATCTTTGGCTAACAAAGTTTGCAGATGACTGCAAACTAGGAGCCATAATCGAAACACCTAACGATGTGGAAAAACTACAAAAGGGCCTCACTGAGACAGATACCTGGTGTCAAAGCCATGGCCTGAAGCTCAATGCCAAAAAGTGTATTGTAATCCACTTTGGTAAAAACTCTTGTACCCATGAACTACCACATAGCTGGTAGTCTACTTAATGCCAAAAATGTGATAAGAGACCTTGGGACACAGGTGGACAGTAGTCTCTCCTTTGATAATCACATCGCCACAGTGGTCAGGAAATCCTTCTACATGGCTCATCTCATCACAAAAGGATTCTCATCCAGAAAAAAAGAGGTCATTGTTCCCCTCTACTCATCACTCATTAGACCCATTATAGAGTACAATGCCCCTTTTCGTATGTACCTCACAAGACATCTACAACAATTGGAAAGACCACAGAATTACCTCACAAAGAGGATTACTGGCCTCAAAAAGATGCCCTATGCAAACCGTCTCAAAAAACTACAGCTTTACTCCATCGCATATCGCCTACTCAGGGGCAATCTCTGCCTAGCATACAAAGCTATGTCAAACCCAGAGCTGTTGGACATGCTCCACTTAAAGAAATCCCAATCCCTCCGAGCTACATGTTCTAGGGGCCTAAACCTTGTCACCACAATAAACAGAACATGCTGGAGGGATAGATTCCTGTCCCAGAGACTTTCTTTGGAACAGACTACCTATGTCAAACAGAGCTCCTCATTAGCACTCTTCAAGAAAAATCTTAATGATTGGATGGGAAATGGGAAATTCACCCCAGGGATCACTTCTGTGGCCCTGCTCAACAGGGGCACAGGAAAATAATTTTCTTGGGTGGCGAAAGCCAGGGTACATTTTTTGGCTAGGCTTGTATGAGCCCTAGGGCCGATAGCCTAGTACCTACCTATGAACCTATGAACAATGCTAAACTATTTCTGTATAGTATTGCAATACCACTACATTAAATGGGCAAAGGACCATGGAATTTTATGAACCCACAGTATCTGTGCCTGATGCTGTTGGTTAGTAGTCAACAAATGAACATCCAAAAACAGCAAATGTCTGCATGGATACTCATACAACTTTCCAGTATAACTAAACACCTTTTTCATTAATAATACTGTTAACATTAAGGAAATATGTAAAGTTATCCCCCCCCCTTTTTTTTTTTGCAGACTGTTTGCTACACTTCTTCAGTTTTAATTTATTAACCCATTTTCCAGTAGTATTAGAAGCATTGACATCATTGTCACTAAGCTCATTTTGGATAAAAAGCATGCCTGACTGGCTAGTTTTATCCCCTTCATCTGTAACATTAGAACTTTGTGTAACTTGTTCACCTATAACTTTCTTCACTCACAACATTACGCATATCTGCCTTTAGCTCTGATATTTCAGCAGCAATTAATGGAACCATAATACTAACAGGTAAAGGCTATTGCTTTTCTGACAATTTAATTTGAGGACAGCCAAACAAAAATAAATGCTCAGTTTTCTTGCATTTTCTACAGAATGTTTAACAGTTATAAATAGTATGACCAAATTCCCTACAATGAGCACATTTTCTCTTGGACGTTTGTATTAAATGTTCAGAAGAGTCACAATGAAAACAAGTCTTTGTTTGTCCCTTATAATACACAAAGGCCCTGTAACTAGAGATAGTGAGCACAATAGGAATGTGCTCAGGAAGTTTTGTAGTCATTTTCATTTTTATCGCCTAAATTCCCCAAGCACTTGTCCATACTTTCATGTCATCATACATTTGTTATGTCCAAAACAGAATGGCATAATGTAGAAAAGTGAGACTGAATCTGAGGTAACTTCATACTGGCAGCCCTAAATTACAAAATAATACATTTTTTCTGTATATTTAAACCCACGGTTTCTTTAGTAGTAAATCCAAGAGAAGAAACAATTTCTCTCAAACTGCATACCTGTTAATTACGTCATTGATTTTAGAAGATATTTGTACCATAAGTAGTTTCCTTGCCCTTCGTAAAACAGAAAAGTCAGTGGCAGAAGTATATTTAACCCCCTGAGATTATGTTCTTGGAAATATACTGTTCCCAGAAGCAGCAATCTCTGTACCTACAGATGGAGTCAATGTAATATAAGATGAGTCAAAACGTGAACCCTGACCTTTATCCTCTAACAAAGGAAGGAAGGCCTCTTCTTTGATTCCAAGATGCAGCTTTGCAAGTAGCAGGTTAATCTTCCTTCAATAACTAAAGCAGTTTTTCATTAGATAATCCTCCATATTTAAGTTCAATACTTTGAACCACATCTTGACCAGAAATCTGTTCATCAGACTCCATTCTTTTTCTGGGCTGTAATGTGACTACCCACCGACCTGGCACTCACAGGAAGTAATGAAAAGAGAAGGAGAAGTTGCCCGATGTCCTAGCCAGATTTCACCTAGTAGTATAAATACCACCCTATCTCTCCCCTGAAAAGAGGTTACTAGCCTATTGGGACTTACCGGTTCACTAAAAGGTTAAATAAAAACAACAAACTTCCTCTCCAGATCAAGTAGTGTAATGCACTATGCTTCTTTACAAAGGACTTTGTTTGGCAATTAGATGGGTATTGATAAATTCACCTCTGGTATGGATCTATCACTCCTTATAAAAAGAGATAAGGTCTAAGTGTAGGTAATGGTAAGTGGTAAATTGCCACATGCCCCATTTACCTTGTGCATTCAATAATTCTATTATTCTGGGGGTGAATGCAAAATATCCCACACAACAATCAAAAGAAAGGGTAAAAAGGATACACAGGAAAGTCTTCACTATGTATTATCTTAAAATACTTTATATATATATATATATGTGTGTGTGTGTGTGTGTGTGTGTGTGTGTGTGTGTGTGTGTGTGTGTGTGTGTGTGTGTGTGTGTGTATGTGTGGGTCTACTTTTCTTTTTCGAAATTTCATTATTTCAAAAAACAAAATTATAGGACCACTTACACGAAAGTGCAATTAAACTAAAGTGCACTTTTGCAAATATCGGTTCAACGAACCGATAAGAAACAAAACAGGAAACACTGCGGCGCTGAAGCACACTACAGTGGGGAAAAGGGAATGTACCTGTTTCCCCACTGTACTGCGATCTCAGAGTTAGTATATTTAAGTAGTGGGGGTGTGGGAGGCGCAGGGTGTTTCCTTTTTGTGTTTTCTATCAGTTTGTTGAACCGATATTCGCAAAAGTGCACTTTCGTTTAAGTGCAGTTTCGCGTAAGTGGTCCTCTACTTTTCTTTTTTTAAATAATGAAATTTCCACAAAGAAAAAGTATATATATATATATATATATATATATATATTCATTTGTATGTTGTATGTGTGTGTGTGTGTGTGTGTGTGTGTGTGTGTGTGTGTGTGTGTGTGTGTATATATATATATATATATATATATATATATATATATATATATATATATCCAAAAACCTCCGTAAAACTCAGAATTATCCAATAGCAATGTCGAAAAAACACACTGAGAGCCAGTAATTAGCGCTTTCATCCCTCTCTCTCTCTCTCTCCCTCCCTCTCCCTCTCTCTCTCTCTCTCTCTCTCTCTCCCTCTCTCTCTCCCTCTCTCTCTCTCTCTCCTCTCTCTCTCTCTCTCTCTCTCTCCCTCTCCTCCCTCTCTCTCTCT
Organism: Protopterus annectens; assembly: GCF_019279795.1. Lineage (NCBI taxonomy): Eukaryota > Metazoa > Chordata > Ceratodontiformes > Protopteridae > Protopterus > Protopterus annectens. The sequence goes on along the minus strand of NC_056751.1, from coordinate 717,536,976 downwards.
CTCTCTCTCTCTCTCTCTCTCTCTCTCTCTCTCTCTCTCTCTCTCTCTCTCTCCTCTCTCTCTCTCTCTCTCTCTCTCTCTCTCTCTCTCTCTCTCTCTCTCTCGTATTATTCCAGTGAAAATGAACCCATTACCACTGCCTACTTCACTGGAAAAGCCCTAGGTCCTGAAATAATCAGAAAGATGGGTTCATATTTGGAGAGACTGATTTCCTGTATTATAGATTAGTGCACCCTGTACCCTGGGTGTTCAGGTAAGAGAATTAAATAATCCCTGTTCCCCTACTTAGAAAGGTCCCTGGAATAGGAGGGTGCAATGTCCTCTGGGTGCAGTTCTCTCCATACCATTTGTGGTGCCAGGATTATAAAAATGCTTGACTTCTCTTTTGGTGCTCTGTTCTGTCTTATCAAGCACCAGGTTAATCTCTCCTTCTAAAATATTGAAATTAAGTGTATTCATAACTCTCTGCCAGTTCTTGAAAAAAAAAAAACACTCCTGTTATCTTCATTAGTGGCATAAATATTGCCTATGGCCCAAGACTCTTTATTGATTTTCCCCTCCCACATCAACTTTCTATCTTTACTGCTGCTTACATCTCATAGGATTTCTATCAACAGGAACTTTTAGAACTTAATCAGCACTCCCCTTTTGCTGACCCATGGCTTATGGTCAACATAAATAAGTGGAAAGTATTTGGATTTCAATTTCTGGGACTCCTTCACCTTTAGTTTGGTTTCCTGAAGGCAGACTATCTGGGTTCCCTCCTTTTTGATCTATTGTTGCATCTGCACTGTCATTATAGGATGGGAAGTGTCACCCACTTTCCAAGACATTTCAGGCCTAGCTGAAGGACTTTTGTAGGCAGCCATGGGCTAATCAAGGCACTGCTTTCTACACTTTTTGGTTGAACAGATGTCCCCTTCAGACAATCAAGGGGCTTTCCAGGGCTGATAAACCCTTACATGTCAGTGACATCTATGCATGGGAAAGACAGTCCCTGGCAGCTGAGGGAAGATGAACCCTACTAAGGCCCTCCTCCCATCTCAGGTTAGCAGTAAACTAAGCAGTAAGCATTAAGTTCCAAATAAGCAAACAGGTAAACATTTCCCTTGTAAGGATCACATAACTGTACACTCAACATAAGTAAACTTGAAATTATATTAACATCGATATTAATGAGTCAGCTGCAACTGCCACCAGTGAAGATTGTTTATGTTGCCAAAAAAAGATTATCTTATCCAGATTGCAACTGCTAAATATTCTTAAACAACAAAGCATGGGTAATTAAAGTTCTGGGTGAAATACATATGATGACAGCTGCAAGGTTCCTTGGGTGACAACAGTGCTTACCTTTTCAGCAAGCTCTAAGCAAAAATAAGACAAAAAAGTATTGAAAGACAAGCTGTCCTAAGGATCCCCTAGGTAACATAGACAGAACTCAACAAGAAAAACAGAAGAGAAGGAGATTAGGTTATTGTCTTCACTACCACAGCCAAGAAGGGGCAGAAATAGAAAAGAGGTACCCATAACCAAAACCACAGGGTTAAACAGAAGTAAAGTTAAAAAGAAAGAGCCTAGCAGTAATTACAAGTAGCTACAAAGGAGATGGAATTAGATTAAATAAGGGCACACTCAAAGGAGTATTAGGTTGTGTACAAATAGGCATATGACTCTCACCCCAGATCTGGGGATCCAGGCCATATGCTATAAAGAAAGAGATACAAGATTAGTGGCTGCATGCTGGTGTTACAGTAGCTTCCCTTGTATTAACTAAGACAGAAACAGTTCAATATTAACTAATACAGAGACAGTTCTTAGTGCAGTCATAGGTAACATTAGAGATGTAGCTTGTTCCCGGATAGTACAATCTTGTCAGTGTGCATAAGTCATAATGGCCTTGTGATGCGGAAAAAGGTAGGAGAGAACAAGGCTGAAATAATAAAGAATGACAAATAGTTCAGCCATCCACGGCACTCCTGTACAACTTGGCTTACCCCTCTGCTGGGCTGCATTGCTCTTCTGCAGAATCTGAAGAACCTCAAAAACAATCCTAGCTATGATTTGCCACTTGATAGAGAGATTTTGTCCAGAGAGGTCCTTGCCTATTTCATCTGTGAAAATCTTCTTGCCCCATAAGCATTACTCTACATTCTTGTATGCTTGGCCTTCCTTGGTGGTTTGGTTGTTGTTGTTGTTCTTCTGCTCTGGGCCTGCCTGACTTTTGATAAATTGTTGATGTTTCAGAGAGGGAGAAACTACATGATCTGATGTAGAGAGGTCAGGCTTGACCTTCTTATAGACTGAGATGAAGAGCTGCAGTTGCTGTTATCCTTAGAGCTGCTGGCATTCTTGTGGAGTTGGATCTGGACACCAGTATCATTACAGGTCATACACTTTTTGAGGGGTCTTAATATTTTATTGGGGGAAACTGGTCTCTGTCATTTGGATCTCACCATTTCCTACTCCATTTCAGTGTCTGTCCAACATCCATCCTCCACTGATCCAGCAGTGCCTTCCCATTGTTGTTCAACCCCAACCAGACAGCCATCTACTTCTTGAATAAATCACAGCATCATAATTTTCCCATTTCTCTCCACTGACAAAGCAGCTGGGAACAGCAATGAGACTTTAAACTGATAATCCATCAATTGCTTTTTAAAGTGAACCATGTTTTCCTGCAAACAAAAGAGCTGTGTGGAGAAGTATATGTCTGGGGTTGTCTGATTTCTTCCATTTGGAACCTACCTGATACACCCCTACTATAGCAGGACATAAATAATTCAGTAGGTGTATCTCCTTTTTGAGTAGGTGATCGCAGAAAGAGCAGAGATCTATATTCACCACCATGAGCATCTTAATATATGCTAAACCTAACCTTGCCGTGACCCCTAACCCAACACCTTACAAAAAAAAGAAATGTTCCTGTAACACTACCAGTGCATAAGGCAAATTAGAGACACGTTATCTAGGGGGGTTAATGTAAAGACTGGAAAAGGAAATAGTTTCTCTTTTTCAATCTTTTGCAGGTTCAGAGTTTAGGGTTTTCAATATTATGTATGTTTGACCTTATTAATTTTGCTGTTTTGTATTTGCATTACGTAAGTTCAGTCATACATAATGGAACAAATATATATTTCTCTTCCACCTCTCATCAGTACCACTAGCAGACTCTCTGCCTTCAAAATCCTACTTCTCTCACACATAACTTCAAAATGGGAATGCTCTTGCTCCCATCCTACATAATTTTCTTGACCTTAATTACTCTCCACAAGCTAATATATCTGTAAATAGCTCCTAGTGTCTTATAACTCCTAATAATAACTGTAGGAACTATCATATTTTACAGGAACTGTACTTCATTTGTAATGACGTTTACTGCATTATACTAACTAGCACCTCATAATGCCATTCTATGGCAAAATGCTACTTTGTTTTTTTTAATTCTCTCTTACTTTTGTAATTTTTTTATCTTGTATTCTTGTGACGTCTTGCACTTATATTTGTATCTTTGTATTCATGTATTTTTTTCTGAAGCTTTTCTTCCTAGGACTCCATTGAAAATGGGCTCTTTAAGGGCCAATTGGACCATCCTGGCAAACAAACTGCAAATAAATAAATTAAAAAAAAAAATATTTATATGTATTTATACAACAACCAAGTGCAAGCAAGGAGAAAAAAACAGCTGCACATTACCAAAGTATAGAACAATAACTAAAAAGATGAGCCTTCTTCAAATCAAATAAAAAAACTTTTGTTAAATGCCTTTCATGGTATAGCTTTGTCCCCCAACAGACTCAGCTTGGGTGTCACTAAATTGCTTTTTCAATGTCATGTGACATTACCAGCAAGTTTAAATGAAAATTGCTGGATGTCCACAAGCCAAAAAAACACAAAAGATCAATTAATTAATGTAATATAAAAAAGTCATAACATGAAGTCAAATATTTTTTTTTCATTTTAAAATAAAGACTTAAGAAACTTGCATATAATAAATGTATTTCTCACATAAGAATAGTTAGGAAATAAAACTTATCATATAGAAGAGGAACTACATCTAAAATGAAATCTACTGTAGTAAAAAATACAATAGAAAAAAACATAATCTATATTGTAACAAAAAATAAAATAGAAAATAAAAAACATAATTTAATCCTAATTAATCTTGCACATTAAACAAAACAATCTTCTTTCCACATCTTTAATATTGTAGATTGCTTCACTTGTACTGTAAAAATAAAATACAAATTATAACTCATCATTTAGCCCTCCACTTCCTTTCCTTGTGCTCCAGTAGTTTATGCTTCTTCACAATATGTGTCTTGTCTATAGCAGTAAATGAAAATAAACAGCTAGAACCTGTAGAAAATGTTTGTGTCATGGACTCCTATCATACATCTTACATCACTCGAGTGAAGTGGGATTCTGAACTTCCAGTGATGAGATGTTTGGACAACACACTAGCATACTATATAAAATATATGACCCAAGGAGCACTGCATGTAATTACTTGCCTGATTTGCAAAAAGCAGAGTAGAATTAAAAAAAAACACAAGTGGACTTTGAATAATCCTACAAAGGCAAACATGGATGGAGTCCCAAACACAAGTCTACTAAGCGATTTTGTTCTTTTTATTTTCAATAGAACTTTGTCAGAGTTAAAACCAAGTACACAATCCAAGTTTAAAAGCAGTATCATATGAATCACATGATTATCCGTAACCAATAAAATACTTGGCTCTGTTCCTTCTTTTCTTCTTAAAGTTAGAGTGTATTTTAAAACATGTTCAAGAAATATAACCAGGTACTAACCAATCAGAAACGTTGCTCTCTATCTGAGATGGAACAGTGTTGCTGACAAAACGTCTATTATAATATTTCTAAAATGAAAACATATTTCTGTAAATATGAAAATCATGGCTACTAGAAGCAACAGTATTTAGCATTTAAAGTCTTTGTGCCATAAGAAAACATTCAGTGTTTACTGTTTCATTAAGACCAGAAAACTTATCTGCCCATAGTCTTATTTGCCACCGGGATTCACAGCATTCAAGTAGGACATTGTAATTACCCACAAATTCTTCCATACTGACAGCATCTACTAAGAAAAACTGGAATTTATTTTTTTTTAAATTAGTGCACATTAGTGGGTGTTTGGCTAAAGAATTACTAGTGCCTTTTTTCTTTATAGCCAAATTGTGTTCATAAATTCTTCCCAAAAGTTTTTTCACAGTTTTTCCAACATTTATCACCCCTTTCTTCATATGAAAGGGGTGTTGACTTTTCATGTGTGGGCATTGATTAACAAAGGTCTCTTTTCTAAAGATTTTACTTGAAAATTGAGAAGCTCCTACCTCTAGGGAAACTGTGATGTCCAAATAATTGATGGCCTTTCCCACGCCACTCATTGTGAACTGTAGAAATGGAGTACTGGAATTAATTAAATCAAATAATTAGTGTAGTTCTACTTCAGTTCCTTTCCCTAGAAAATGAGGTCATCTACAAGTCTCCTGTAAAAGCCTGCCTTTTCAAACAAGGGGTAAGGTTTGAGGTATAGCTGCTCCCACCAAGCCATTACCAGGTTAGCAAATACAGGGGCTACTTTTGCCCTCATAGCAACTTCGTTTTTTTGTTTATGGTATTTCCCTTGAAACTTGAAAAAAGTTTTCTAAAACCACTTCCAACAAGACACAAATAGTGTTTATCATGTTGTCAAAGTCAGAAAACTTTGTAAGATAACTTCTGATAAAGTCAATGCCTGTGTCCTTCTGGATGCAAGTGTATAAAGAGACTACATCAAATAAGACAAAGGCACAATCATTGTGCATGTTACGATTATCACTTAGTAGCTCCAACAAGTGCCATAAGTCTTTCAGGTAGAATTCAGAGTTTTGGACAACCGGATTTAGAAGATGGTCAAGAAAGACTGATATTGCCTCTGTACTGTAGTGATAAGCCGCTACTACTGGTCTAAACATAGGACTGAACCTAAAATAAAAAACACAAAAATCACAAACTGCACCAAACTGTTTGTACTCTGAAGAAGCCATCAGTTGATGGTGAAAGTGCTTAGTATTTGGGAGCCTTCAGCTTCAGCTCTTCATTAAACAGTTTGGTGCAGTTCGTGATTTTTGTGTTTTTTTATTTTATTTTATCAGTCTTTACCCTGTTGGGTATAGTTTGTTTTAATAGGACTGAACCTGTCTTTGTGTAGTTCAGGTGTACTAAAGAGTCTAACTATTTTGAGCTGATCTTTTCTCAGAAATGTGTATGCCTCATGGTCAAAGTATGTTTGCACAACAGGTCAAACAAAATTGTGTCGCTGTTTGAAAAACTCCTGTTTATTTTTTCAACTATGATAACCGAGTACATTTCTGCAGATAGCACTAGCCTTGCACGGACTATTGCAAGCTTCCTGGATTGCAAAATCACCTCATTTGCATGAATTTCTCCTGAAAATGAGGTGATTTGCATACCAGGGCTTAGTCCATACATTAGTGCAGGAGCTCTCCTGCACATCCCTGCACGGCAGACATATTGCCTGCTAGAGCTCCTGCATTAATCATGCACGCCGTGCAGGGCATAGAGAATCCGGGGCATTGTTTTTATAATGTTCTGGGTAAAATACCTAATTTGATGATGTCTCATTTACAGCATAGTTTTGGCTCCTTGTTTAAGCCCTTCTAATAGACCGTAAACATCCAATACCACCACTGTTAATTTGTGTGTCAGGAACACCAATTCTTCAGGAACTTGATGCATGGAAAGATCCAAATTCCCATATTGTGGAGACTAACTTCCAAACTTGATGGTTTAATGCAAACACAAACAAAAAGCAGAGTAGAATTAAAAAAAAAAAACATGTGAACTTTGAGCACATTAGTGAGCATTTGGCTGAAGAATTACTAGTGTATTTTTTCTTTTAGCCAAATTGTGTTCATAAATTCTTCTTGACAGCTTTCTCACAGTTTTTCCAAAATAGAACCCTGGGCAGGAATCACAAAATGCCAAGTAAACAACTCCTTGTGAATCACAATTGTATATGTTTTTCACCCAAAGGTTTAAATTCAGTGCCTTGATATGAACGTTAGAAGTGCTGCTAATAAACTGGCCCTGCTTGCACCTGCCACATTTGTAAGTACCACATGTATTTGTTTCTGATGGTGTAGTTTGATGGTGTTCTAACATGGATGCCAGGTTATGAATTATTTTGTAGGTAAATGAAGGGCTGTCACCAATAATATTGGCTAATTCACCATTTCCTAAAATAATCTTCCAGTTATCTCTCATTATGTCTCTGAAAAGATGCATGTCACCGGAAATAGGAAGTGGAAAAGCCCTGGTGGATTTAACCAATAAAGTATTTGTGGAAGTCAACTCATCTTCCCTATTTGCCATAGTCACTAGCTGATTTTTCATCAAAATAGGTTTGGCTTTTGTTTGATCTGAGCAGAAGTACTTCCTTGATGATATCTGTAAGCCAGACAATGTCGTAGCCTTTTTGGAGGAAAAGCAATTTTTAAATATTTTATTTCTTCTTCAAAATGTTTGTTTTACTGGTGAGTCTACTAGATGTGATGAATTGTCCTTTTATCACCCCTTTCTTCATATGAAAGGGGTGTTGATGTTTCCTGTGTAGGTATTGATTAACAAAGGTCTCTTTTCTGAATATTTTATTTGCAAATTGAGAGGCTCCTTCTTTTTTTAATTTCTCAAAATCTTCTGGGTTTCTAACACTGTGATGAGAATGGACCCCATTCCTAAGTCAAAGTATGATTAAAGTTCATGAAATTAGTATTGTTTTACTCTTTGATGTCAGCCTAAAGTGCTCTTCACAGCACCCGCAATCTGCCTAGTAATGACTCCTTTTGCAATTCGTATGGACTTACATGTATTGGTAGCATATCTAAATAGGATTGTAAACTCTTTTTTATAAGACCCGTTGCTCCAACTACTATTGGAACTATCTGGGTATCTTTCCTCCACATTGCTGTAGTTTCTACTTGCAAATCCTGATATTTTATGACTTTGTGTCTCTCTCTGTATGCAGGGCACTGTAGTCACTGGGTTTGGCAATTTCAATGACTGATGCTACTTTTGTCTTCTTTTCTTGGCCCACTATATCTGGTTTTCCAGCATCTATCTTTTGAACTGTTGGCAATGGATGATCCCATGTGATATAGACTTCATCATTTTCTATGATGCTTTGTGGCTCATGTTTCCAGTGTTTTCCAGCCACTTCAATACCATACTATTTGCACAATCCCCAGTGCCACAGTCTCGCCATATTATTATGCCTTTTAGTATACAGTCCTTCTGCCATTAGTAGGTCGCAACCAGCAACGAGGTGTGCAACTGTTTCCAGTTCTGTTTTACAAAATCTACATTTGTCTTTTTCTCCCACATGTTCAATGGACTTTGTAAACCAATGTGGACTTAGCCCACTGTCTTGTGCCACCAATATTAACTTTTCATTTCTTGGTTTGAATTTGTGTCTCCTTAACCATTCCTGCATTTGTTCCTGATCAACATGAGGTTCTTCCAAAAATTTTCTATACTTGCAACTATACTTATGCATTTTCCACATTTCTTGCCTTCTCATCTGGTACTTGACTTTATATTCTTTCTTTTGTTTTTTGACACATTCAGTTGCTCCCTGGTTTTTATCCACTTGTGGTATGATTTCCATTCCTGCTTGATGCAGTTATATGCTTTAGCTAGCCTAAGCAGGGATGTCATCTTAGATTTATTCTACTCATGTTTCAAAACTTTCACTACATATGGGTCCTGTGAGGTCAGCAGATATATGTGGAGTCCTATGATTGCAGATCAATACATAAATCCATTTCAAGGAGGCCCATCCCTCCTTTGGAATGGAAAATATATAATCTTGGTATGCACTGATTTTTATAAATCATTTGTTGAGCATGAATCATCCTTCTTGTTTTCCTATCTAATCTATCCAGCACATTTTGGGGCCAGTCAGTCACTCCAAAACTGTAAGTTAGGACAGGAAGAGCAAATTGGTTTATAGCTTGAATTTTGTTCCTAGATTTCAAATCTGTTTTCAGGATTAATTTAAGTCTTCTGAAGTACTCCTTACTAAGTTCTATTCACATTTGTTCATGTTTTATTGTTGATCCTTCATCAATTCCCAAATATTTATACATGCCCTCTTGCTCAAGTAACTTTATATCACATTCTTGTCCCAAATTGATGTTTTCTTGGTGCTGCAGTTTTCCTGATTTAAAGGTTGTTTTTGTACATTTATCAAGACTAAATGACATTCTTATATCATCTGAAAAAGTTTTGACAACTTGCATTTGTGCTGTCAGTTCCACTTCTGATAAGCTATACAGTTTCAAATCATCAGCAAAGAAAAGATGAGAAGTCCTTGTACTTTGTTGTTTTCTAGGAGCCATATTATAACCATAACTTTAGCTGTTAAGTAGAGATTTTAATGGATTAAGGGCAAGGCAGAAAAGCAGAGATGGCAGAGAGTCACCCTGGAATATCCCCCTTTGGATTTTTATCCCTAGAATAATAAGTTGTTCTTTATCATGGCTTAATTACAAAGTGGTCTGCCACTGTTTCATGGTCACTGAAATGTAATTGATCAGTGAAGGGTATATCTTATATATTTTAAGCATTATTTTATCCATGAATGTGGGATACTATCAAATGCTTTTTTGTAGACAGTCCAGGTCATACTTAAATTATTCCCCTTTTTACAGTCCTCAGTCATGACTTAATTTAACAACAAATGATCCTTTGTTCCGTAATGACTTTCTTTTATTGCCCTTTTGTTCTATTGCCATAACTGAGTTTTCTTCTAAATGACTATATAGTCTATCGGCATCAATTCCAGTGTATAGTTTATATGTCGTTGGAAGGCAAGTTATTGGTCTATAATTTTTAGAGTAGCTTGCAGGTTCACTCTTAAGTAGGAGCATTGTTTTTCCTGTTGTTAGCCAAGTCGGTGTCTGTTTGGAGTGCACATATAAATAATTCTTATTCATAGCTGAATCTTTGTGCAAAGATGTTAATACTTTTAACCAGAGGTTAGGTACTGCATCTAGGCCTAGGGTTTTACAATTAAAGGCTTTTCTTAACTGTGTTTCAATCTCTCTGGCTGTTACTTTATCCCATTTCATATCCTGTACCTTTAAACTTCTTATTCTTTCTTTTACTTCTTCTGTCCATTCAGTATCTTTGTTATGTTCCACACGATCCTCAAAGATACTTCTCTAAAATGTATCTATTTCTTCTTTTTTGGTGGTCTTTCAATTCCTTTTACCTTATTTCTCAATTCTCTATAAAACGTTTTTGGGGGGTCATCAATAAATTGCTTCTTTTGTACTTTTCCTTTATATTTATCTACTTATCGTCTAAGTTTTTCTGTCTATGCTGAGATTTTTAGTTTATTATTTGCGATAGTTTATGATAGATTCTGATCCGTTCTAATACTGTGCATTGCTTTTATCACATCTATCTTTCTGAGTATTTCTGTTGATCTGCTCCCTATTCTATACTCTTCTAATAGTGATACTTCTTGACTTAGTTGCTTTATATTTTTCTCTATTTGATACTTCCATGATGGTATTCGATTTCTCCCCTTCCTTTCCCTCACTACCCTGTGTTCTTGTGGTAGAACTTCATCAATTATTAATTTAGCTGCACAGTAATATATCCCATTTACTTCTGTTATATAGCCTGAATCTCTATGGACAGTCTTAATTAATGTGTTCTATTTGTTTTATCAAACTTCTGACTTTTGGAGTTTTATTGACCTTCTGCATTCTATTTCTTTCATTGATCTTAATATGTCTATTTCTATTAAGTCAAGCAAATCTTCTCTTAGCTCGGTTTCTTCTAGACTGAGGGCACATTTTTTTGTTTTTCATTTCCTGTGGGCATTCTATAGAAAGTTCTATAGCATCTTCCTGTGGCACATTCTCTTCAATTTCATCCTGTTCCATCTGTTGCTCTGTCATATGAGAACTCACTGGCCTATCACTCCTCAACATTAACTGCATCAGAGTTTCCACAGTTTCCTGTTCCTTCCCTTGCTGTCCAGTTTCAAGTAGATGTTTATACGGGTTTTCTGTGGAAGGCTCCAAAATATCTTCATAGGGAACCTTACCAACTGCTTCCCATTCCACTGGTTTCACATTAATTTGAAGTTCCATTGCTCTGTCCTGTTGTGGTGCTTGCTGAATAAGATTTTCTACACTGAATCCTTCACTTTGGAGGTACTTTATGACCTCAGTTTCTATTTCTTTAACTTCTCCATTACTGATCTCCTTTTCTACTTTTCCTCTTTGTCTTCTTATTTTTTTGTATTGTAAAGTTTTCCATGTCTGGATTCCTTTGTCTGTATTACCTATATGGAAACTGTGATGTCCAAATAACTGATGGCCTTTCTTATACCACTCATAGTGAATTGTAAAAATGGAGTACTGAAATTAATTGTCAAACAATTGATGTAGTCATTTTCAATTTGGAAAATCTTATGTTAAAATTTAAAACATGGCAATACGAAATTTTATATCTAGAGGAATGTAATCATGTTGAATAAGTGCCACTCGGTATAACAATATATACATTTCCAAATGGTATAAAACCAGGAGACAAATTATTTTGTGAACTAGTCAAGTTATTTAATAATACTGGAATCCCTCTGATGAAATTACTGGTGGAAGATTACAAAATAAAAGTTTGCCACCTAGAAGAAGAGATGCGAAGTTTAGATGGAAACGTAAAAAAATACAATTGTTTCCTACAGCTTAGTAGCCTATACAGTGGCATTTCAGCTAAAGCCATCAGGTAAACTGCCAATGTCATTAACAGGAAATGTGGCAAAATCCAGAGAGACTCGGATGCTTACAGTTCAGGGTCAGCTTACCTCCTAAATGATAAGGCTATCACAATCCATAAGCCATTTACAGTTCAGTTAGCTAACACAGCTGAGCCAGAAACAGATATCAATTTAAGAATCAAAGTCAGATTTACAAAGCTAGGCCACTACCAACCTCAGCAACCAAACCAACCTCCTGTCCTTTCACCGGTTACTTTTATCTTGAATTCCTCCAACAATATAAGGACTCCACTATGGCAGAACAAGAGGAAAAAATCAAACAGGTGGAGGGGGAAAAACGAAAATACAGAGGTCCTTAATTTCAGCAACATGGTCCTGAACAACCATCATTTATCAGTACTTAGGAAAGACTTTTCATTTGTTCCTACTCAACCAGCGAAAATCACTAAGGGTTTAATTTCTAAACTGACTTGAAACTATATGTTTGGAAGTTGAATCTATAGTTCATGTTAGTTACATGACATCCCCCAGTTCAGCAAAAAACAAGACAAATTTACCTGCAGAAATACATACAGTCCTACACTTCATAATACTATTCAAGTCTTCCACGATATATATGAGGAAGACTTAAGAATGAAGTTAGGTAACAGACCAAAAACATACAATTTATTATTAGAAGAAACACTTACCTTAAAGGAACTTTCAATCAACAAAGAAATACAGGTTATGAGAGCTGACAATGGGGGTATGATAGTAATTATGAACAATGTCGACTACAACATAGTCATTAGAAACCTTGTAGCAAACAAAGATTGTTGTGAGGAAATGACAGTCGAAAAAATAAACAGGTGTTTTTCAAACATCGACACAATTTTGTTTGCCCTGTTGTGTCAAGGAAACTTCAACCATGAGAAATGCACATTTATGAGAACTGATCAGCCCAAAATGGCTAGCCTCTTTAGTACACTTAAAATACACAAAGACAGGTTCAGTCCTCCATTTAGAACAGTAGTTGCAGCTGATCACTAGAATACAGAGGCAATATCAGTCTTTCTTGACCATCTTCTAAATCTGGTTGTCCAAAAGTCTGAATTCTACTATTGTGTATCCTGTCATGATGGCAGTCACCTCAGATTTTGTTTCTTAGGGGTAGTCTGGTGTAAAAAGGATTATTCAAGAGTCTTCTCTTTCATATAGCGATACAGTTAAGATTCCAATAATCATTATGTTTCATTCCAGACCTTTAGATGCATCTTCCATTCAGGACCTTCCTAATTAACAAAGATCTGATATGCCATTTTTCATCTTTCCCCAGTTTTCCCAACTCATAATTAAGCAAAGTTTGATATGCTTATGCCATTCAGTCTTTCCTCCAGTTGTCATGCTGTTGATTATAGCAGACTGGTGGAAGGCATTCATAATTATGAGGCAAGGTTGTCTAAAGGTTTCTCTGTTTTTCCCTCAGATTCAAGGTACCAGGAGAGGTCTGATTTTCTGCAGAGAAAAGCTTTTCCCTGATTATAGTGTCACCAGTGCTGGCACTTCCTTAGCCAGTTCCTGTACATGTGATGGAGGCTCTAATCTCTGTGTTGATGTGTGATGGGGGCTCTAATCTCTGTGTTGATGTGTGATGGAGGCTCTAATCTCTGTGTTGATGTGTGATGGGGGCTCTAATCTCTGTGTTGATGTGTGATGGGGGCTCTACTCTCTGTGTTGATGTGTGATGGGGGCTCTAATCTCTGTGTTGATGTGTGATGGGGGCTCTAATCTCTGTGTTGATGTGTGATGGGGGCTCTAATCTCTGTGTTGATGTTGCCTCTCCTAACATCATTTCCTCAAGTGCTTTTATTTCCATCTTCATACGTCTCAGTGTTAGGCATACTCATGCCTATAGATTCCTCACTGGTGTCGTTATCTTCAGTTCTGGCATTCCTGGTGTCTGTGACCCTAGTGTCCAGCCCCCTAGAGTCAGGACTTCTGGTGCTGGTGCCCTGGGTCCACCAATATACACTATCACCCTTATACTGGCAATTCCTATGCAGGCACAGGCTCTTTTTCAGGCACTGTTAAAGTTTATCCTCCCAAATAGATACCAATCCATGTTTTCCCTAAGTGGCAGTCTCCTCAGCTGTCTTGTCCCCCCACCCTGACCACCCTCAACATACACACACACGCACACACACACACACACACACACACACACACACACACACACACACACACACACACACACACACACACACACACACACACACACACACAGGTTTCACTGTACATTCCTTAGGTAACAGAATGTCTGAATCCTTAGATACTGACCCATCAGTAAACATGCCTGGGAAAGCTTTGCCAAGGCAGAGTATTTCAAGTTTCCTCAGGCCTCACTTCTGAAGACAAGGGTGGCAGCTCTAGCCCTCCTGACATCTCCACGAGAAGACACAAAACTTAGCGAATATCTGTAGATAATGCAGCTGTAGAGATGTGATGGCTGTTTGAGCTCATCCCTTCTCCTCAAATGAAACTCCAGTGGATCTACTGACTTTCTTCTCAAACCTCCTGTATGGTATGACTGCTACAGGTCATACTGAAAGGGTTCCAAGATATTAGAAAAGAATCTGTGTACTTTTGCACATTTTCCAAAGAAGGCTGACTAGACCTTTTGGCACACAAGAGAATATTCTGTTTTAGGAAAGGTTCATCAACCAGATATCATTATATCTGTAGCTACCCTCCTCAGAACCCCTACACTACCAAGTCTTCTTGCCCATATTCCAGGCAGGGAGTACAGAGCAACAAACAAAATTTAGAACGTGTATCCTGACATATGCGACTTACCTGTGATGGTGCTTTACTATGTGCCACACGCTGTGCATTACTAGAGAGACATAGCAGTCAATATGCAGTATGTGGAACTGCAGTTTTCAGAGGATGTACTGAAGATCCACGGTGGTGCAGTGGTAGTGTTGGTGCCTCACAGCAAGAGGTTCTCCCGTTCGATTATCGGCAGGAGTTTGGGGAGTGCCTTCTGTGTGGAGTCTGCATGTCCTCCCCACGGTTGGTTGGGCGTTCGAAAGACATGCATAAATGGGCGTGCCTTCGTTGAAGGTTGGACATTGAGCTGGCACCTTGTTGTTCATGAAAATCTACTGCCAATCATTAGCAGACCGGAGTTCCGCTGTAGCGACCCCCTAACCGGGAAAAGCCGAAAGACGAACAACAACATCAACTGAAAGACAGTAGAGATAGAGACCAAGGCCCTAATCCTAACATAGGCAGTCTTATCATCAAGGCTATTTACAGTATCATAGACTGTGCTACAAGGACAACAAGATGCTATTTCTGTATAACACCATTCGTGACTGTGACTGACTGGAGTTTTTTTGAAGACATCTAGGTCACTTTCTTAGATTTTCATTTTTTAGGACTTCTATTTGGAGTTTCTTGGAATTTTTCTTGTTTGCAACAGAAGTATCTCAACACTTGAAAAAAATTAACAAAGAGAGCCAGACACTCGCTAGTGTAGCTAGAAATTCATCTTTAATAGCATATCTTTAATAGGATACAGAGTACGCAATGCAGCATGTGACTTTAGAATGGCACACAGCAACAAAAACAACAAAAGAGAGTGATGACGAAGGACAGTACCCACAATACCCACAATCTAGTTTCCAAGAGAAGGCATGTATCCAGTGGTTGAGTTTCACAATGTCTATGAAAAGGCTATGCCAGTGCACATTGTCCTAATATTTTTCTTGACTCTCCCTTCTGGTCTCAGTCACGGCTCAGTTTTCCCTTTACCAAAACATTTGGAAGAGAATTTCTAAAGCTAAATGGATGAGGGAGAGGTTATAACATACCATTTCTTTCCCTCATCCCAACACTTTCCTTGCCAGATATCCTACCTCATCAGAAAGAAGCAGGGAAAAAGTTGGTAAAGTTCTTCTTAAACAAAAAAAAAAAAAAAAAAAAAAAAAAAAGCAGCCAGTCAGGAGGTTTCATCAAACAAGAGAAGTTTCCGATATTATTCCTCAGTCTATAGGGTGCCAAAGAATATAGAGGACCTCATGCCTTTTCTGGATGTCAGTAGCCTAAATAACTATTGTGAAATATACATTCTGGATAGTCATGGTGCAGTCAGTCCTTTCTTGTCTGAAAGTAGGAGGCTCTTTGTGCTCTTCAGATCTCCAAGCGGCCTACATCCACTTCAAGACTGTCAATGAATCAAGGAAGTTCTGCACTTTTAGGTTAAAGGCAGACATTATCAGTTTGGTATCTTATCGTTCAGTCTCATGTCTGCCTATAGTGTTCACCAAATGCACTTCAGTAGTACTAATTCATCACAAACTGTATACAGCCAAAAGTTTCCAATATGGAGATGGCAGGCCCTTCAGTGCACACCCATCAAGTTCACCTGGTATATGAAAAGGAGTTTCTGCTGAAGTAATTTCATTCTGCTGGAGTAACACTGAGCTTCATAAAGTCCCACATACTTCCAAGTCTGGTATCTTACATTCATCACTGAGCATCATAAAGTCCCGCATACATCCAAGTCTGGTATCTTACATTCATCACTGAGCATCATAAAGTCCCGCATACATCCAAGTCTGGTATCTTACATTCATCACTGAGCATCATAAAGTCCCGCATACATCCAAGTCTGGTATCTTACATTCATCACTGAGCATCATAAAGTCCCATATACTTCCAAGTCTGGTATCTTACATTCATCACTGAGCATCATAAAGTCCCGCATACATCCAAGCTCATTATCTTATATTCATAGGGTGCACCTTGTAGACCACACTATGTTGAGTCTTGCTGCTTCAGGACAGAGAGTTAATTCTTGAACAAGTAGTTTTTTTTCAGTTTTTCATTACAATCTATTCCAGCAGAACCTTGTTTGAAAGCCTTAGGTCAAATGGTGGGTTGTATTTTTATGCACCCTCTTGCTGGTTTCATGTGAAGATTCTTCACTGACAAGTTCAACTTCAGTAATACCTTCTCATGCACCAGTAATGTTTTTGGAAACCACTCCAACCAACAATCAGAAACACATTTCATATAAAGAGTCCTCAGGCCATTGTTACCATGGCTCTAAACAGTGGGCAAACTGTTCAGGGTGTCTAGTCATTGTGAAGAGTCTCATCTTCATATCAGTATCTTGAAAATGAGGACATTTGCACCATTCCTACTGGCCTTTCTGTACCCAACTGTAAGGATTCATTTTAACTTAGTCAAACAACATGATTGTTATCTGGTATATCAAAAAACATGGAGGCAGGGGACACATTACCTCTCCCTGTATTATGTAGTGGGCCGGCAACTCAGTATTTTTCAGTAGTAACATACATAGCAGTAGAAGCCAGTTCTCTGATGGAAAGACTGCAGTCATTGTCTGTAAAAGTGTCGTGAATGCTCATGGAGTTTCTAGGTTAAACAAATAATGTGTCTCCCCCACTGCAGTCAGTTATGCAGTTCCTCAACACCCCCATTAGCTGCCAAGTGCCCTAGCTTCTTTTCCCTGTTTTGTACCTGCACCTTCAGTAGGATCAGGTCAAGGGTCATACAGATGGTCAAATGGACATATTAAAGTGTTTAGTCATATTTATCTATTTTTGAGAATTGTTTTTTAGACATTAAAATTCTCTTTTCATTCTCCATTTAGGCAATTTTTTTTCAATAATTCTCACAAACACTCATCTTGACACATCTCATGGTAACATGAGTCCTACTGATGTATTTCAAGAGCTTTTGGCTTTTGATCACTTAGGAGCTTTTGGAGATATCAGCACAATTGACTACAGTCCCAGCACAATATTAAGTGTACAAATTGGTTTACCTCCTTTTTTTGCGAATGGTATGTGTGATCGTGCATTTGCATGACTCGACAGAGGGAATTACAGAACAGTTCTGAGGACAAATGTTGAAAATGGTTTGATGAAAAACATTTTCGACATTTGTCCATGTGTTTGAATAGCATAATGCATTTGCATTATAGTCATTTGAACCTCTGTGAGGTGGCATTGCGTATTTTTTGCTGTTGTCCTTTCGATTGAATGCATGTCAGACAACAGACACATGACATAATGGAGGTAAACCGTACAAATTATGTCCATGACCAGGTACAGGTGTCTGAGTGAACAAAAACTTGCACATGAAGACATGGACTTTGTACACCTATTCATGTGAATGAAATCAGTCCATCACAAGCACCAGCAGCAATGTTCTACAAAAGCCAGCCAACTACATCTGCACATCTGAAGTTGTGGGTCCTGGCTGGCCACCTGAAACACCCTTCTTATACCCTGCCACTGTCATCAACACATGTACTCTGTCATATAGATGATTAACTGAAAGTGCTATTTATACAGGTGAATTGGTGCCTATGGTCATAGATATATGATGTCTGAGAATACAGTGCATATAGAAAGGAAACATGTTGCTAAGATATACATATTTCAGTCACAGGTGATAGGCAAAGGAAACCAAATTCTATTTAAAATTGGAAAATGTCAAGCAAACTCATAATGATGATCTTCATACATAAGTACATATACATACATGCATACATATATACATACATAAATATACATACATATGTAGCTCATGTACTGCTGCAGCAATCCTACTAAGACAGAAAAATATGTGTTATGGTGTGGGGGAACTGAACCATCAAGCATCTTCACAAGTCGAGGAGAGAAGATTTAGCAGTATGAGCCACTTGGCCTACACAGAAGGAGCCATGGAGAAACACAGACCTAACGTTGTATCAATCATACCTGTAAATTTGAGCTATGCCAATACTGACAAATGTGGCACTGATGTATAAAAGTTGTACACCATTTTTTTTAAATCCCTACTACTGGTATTATTCAAAGCCAGACATGTTCATGAAAACACGTACACTCCCCTTGATGCTCTCTTAGGTGCTCCAATCTGCTCCTGTGCAGATGCCCATTCCTTTCATTCTATTCAAGGGCTAGAGATATAAAAATGGTATCATGTAAATTTTATGAAGGAGTAGTAAAGAGCAGACCTGCTACTAGGTGTACTCATCTTGAGTACTTAGTAGCAGACCTGCTCTTTGTTACATGAGGAAGCATTTAGCTTTTTTGAGGGTGAGGCAGTAGTACTCATGAGAATACCCACCACTAGCTACCAAACTTTATACAAAAACACAAACACTACAGTCACAAATGACTCTCCCAAAGAAACCCCCCATATTTACCCACAGGAACCAGGCTGCACAGTACCAACCACTCTTTCAACTTCCTTGCTTCTAAACTGTATCGGTCCCTCCCCCAACCAAAAGGAACTACAATCCTCTTTCCCCCCTTAAGAGCCGAACTTAAAAATAAAACCTACACTCCATTTCAAACTGTACTTGTCACACAGCAAGCCACAAACCTAAGGTATGTGAAAAAAAATCATGATAAAAGGAGATAAAGCCTGGAAAAATTGGTATAAACATAGACTCAAAATGCCTTCCAGCAATTTAGATAGCTTAGAAAATTTGCAAAACTCCATGTCCAACAGGATAAGCAATCATATTATACCAACCTACAAGACAAACATATAAGCAATCCAAAACTTTTTTGGTCATTGCTAAATAAACTACTCCACCCTGGCAAGACCACTAGTTCCTCTCCAAAACCAGACGATATGACAGACTTGATCCCGGCACAGTTTAATTCCTACTTTATACAATCAGTATTATCTCTCTTAGACACCAACAGATCTGCCCACCTCAATCTACTCTGTCCAGTCAAAACCACCCACAGCTCTTCAGTTGTAGTCCAGTATCTACCTCGTTTGTAAGGAAGTTCCTCCTTAAACTAAAAACTACTTCTGTAGCCATAGACCAACTACCATCAGGCTACCTAACAATGGCTGCAGAAGTCATAGCCTTCCCTGTGACCATACTAATTAATAGGTCCATAGCAGAAAGATACATCTCATCACTGTGGAAAAAACCCTACATCATACCACTACACAAAGGCAGCAGATCTACAGAGTTTAATAACTACAGACTGATAGCAATTCTCTCCGCCCTCTCCAAAATATTACAGAAATGCATCCATATGCAGCTGATGCAATACCTAACCTCAAATAACCTGCTGTCAGAAGCACAACATCACTTTAGGCTGCAGCACAGCAAAATTAGTGCTCTACTACATTTTACCAATATAATACACCGACATAGAAATAGTGGCCTGCTTGCATCTACCATGTTCTTAGATTTGTCAAAGGCATGTGATACTCTCTAACACCAGCAACTGCCTCTTCAGCTCTCCTCAATAGGACTGTCACAATACTCCTTGTTGTGGTTCCTTAGTTACCTATCTGGAAGGCAATAAGCTGTTAAATGGCAACAGATCTACTCATCCTTTCAAACAGTTACTACAGGTGTCCCTCAGGGCTCTATCCTGGGTCCTCTACTATTTAATATAATTTATTAATGACCTCCACACCTCCACTCACTATGCTAGTTTAGTTTAGTATGCAGATGACTCAACATTAATATGTGGAGCTTCAACAATAAATAAGCTCCAAGACTTTACCCAAAAGTCTTTCTCCTCTGTAGAAACCTGACTCAAAGAATCAAACCTCCTACTCATCCCAAAGAAAACTAAGTCAACGCTTTCCACCTAAGAATTTTGTCAAAATCAAAAGCAATCTTTTACCATAAAGTCAGCAAATAACACTGGGCAGGATTCACGAAGGCTTGCACGGAGTGTAAGAGACGTGCAACACTTCATGCAAGCCTCGCGATCCAGGAACAGCCCTAAACTCCGTGTAAGAGACCAGCTAAAACGTCTCTTACATGGACTGGGCGTGGACATGCTAAATACCTCGCTTGCAGCTGAAAGGTATGCAAATGAGGTATATTAGCGATCCACGAAGCAGAAACCAGTCCGTGTAAGAGACGTTTTAGCTGCAGAAATGTACTCAGTTGACAACTGAGTACGTTTCTGCAAATTCCACAACGGAGCCATGTCAGCTCCAAAAAGGGTGCATATGACTCAGGCAGCATGCCAATGGCCAAATATGTGGCCATTGGCAAGATAACCCGATGCAAAAATATTAAAAATATAATTTTTTTTCCGGCGATCGCCGATGTTTAAACCCAGCGCAGCCCCGCGCAAACGGGCTGCGCTGTATAAAACCATAAAAAAGAAGGTTATAAACCCACAAATGTGGGTTTCATGCAATACATGGAATGACAATGCAGGGACCAGCAGACCATAAACAACATGGCCACCGTGTAGTGGTTGCTAAGGGGGGAAGCTGAGTCTAAGACATGTAACTAAGCATTAGTAGGCAATCTCATGTAAATGAGGGTTAGGATACTGAATCTCACAGTCACATAGCAAATGAGCACAGTCTGAGTAGTGTAAGAGATACATAAGGGGGAGGAATAGAGTAGGAGATAGGTGACATCACAGGGGGGAATGGTAGAAAGAAATGCAGTTCATTGGAGGTCAGTGTAACATGACAGATGACAGACACAGATCATAGAAAGAGGTGTGCCACTAGATAAGTCATGGAAAATCAAGAAATGGAAGGTGTACACTGTTACTTACACCAGAGTTTCTTGCTGGGCGTGCATGCACACGTGTGCATGCCATGAAGCACGAGTAGGGAAGTGTGTGTGCGTGTAAGGCAGACTGAGCATGTGGGAGCGTGTTGGGAGATGTTTAACACTGTTTGCGCTGGTGTGCGCGCGTGTAGGGCAGGCTGAGTATGTTGGAGGCTGTTGGCAGACGTGTAACAGTGTTTGCATGGGTGTGCGCGCGTTTTAACCCGAATAAGTAGATTCTGAACTGTGTAAGCACGTGTGCGCGCGTGTAAGCCACTGTGAGCGTGTTTCTGATGGTATGCACGTTGCTCCCCCCTGAGGAAACAGAGAGGAAAAAGGAAGCAACATAATTAATAGGAAGCTAGCAGGGATAACTGCTGAAGCTAGCAGGTGAAAACAATTAGAAGCAGGCAATTACACAGGCAGAATAGTAGCCCAGCCCAGCACTTAAAACTCTGCAAACAGTAGTGCAGGATGTTTCTCTTAAGAGACACTGCAAGGCAGGAGTAAGCTAATAGAAGTGAAAACTGAAAAAGCTTCACTCAGAGCAGAAATGTTTGGGGCTGCCATAGCTGTCATAATGAGACATAGGCGACTTGCTGAGGGTGGTGACAATGCAGATGGTGCCAGACAACCCACAGTGAGGAGACGGAGAAGAGTGTACAGGCCCAGGGTCACCTACCATGGGTTACATGAGCTGGAGATAGTAGAGCACTATAGAGTGGACAGAGAGCTCCTGCAGCAAATTGCTGAGCTGTGCAGGCCACGCCTCACACACAGAACCAACAGAGGGGAACCCATTCCAGTGGAAACCAAGGTATGTGTTGGCCTAAGAATACTAGCAACAGGTACCTTCCAGAGACCAACTGGCGATATGATGGGGATATCACAGGCATCAGCCTCCAGGGTACTGCACCAGTTCCTGGATACCATGTCAGCACATATCGGTGATCATGTATATTTCCCCAATGCCCGTGAGGTATTGGCCAGCAATATGCATCTCTTCCGGCAAATAGTGGAATACCCTGAGGTAGTGGGTGCAATAGACTGCACGCACATACGCATCAAAGCACCAGCCGGTGAGCGGGGTAGGGCCTACATTAACCGCAAGGGCTTCCCCTCCATCAACTGCCAGGTCGTGTGTGATGCCCAGGGCATAATAATGAATGTGTGTGCTGGCTGCCCTGGGAGTTACCACGATTCCCACATCTGGCATTTGATGCAGCTGTACCAGACATTTGCCAATGGGGACATCCCACACGGACACCTAGTGGGGTTGCAGGTTATGCACTGGAGCCGTGGCTGATGACACCCATCAGAAACGCACACACACCTGAACAGGAACTCCATAATGAGGCACACTCACAAACACGTAATGTAATAGAGCGTGTGTTTGGGCTGCTCAAGTCACGGTTCCTGTGTATGGACACATCTGGAGGAGCCTTGCAGTACACACCAACTACATGTACCCAAATTGTCATGGTATGTGCTATGCTACATAATATGATCTTGCGAAAACAGCTGCAGCAGGACCAGCATAGGGCCGGGCCAAACAGCCCCCCACCATTGCCAAGGCCATCACAGGCAGAGCGTGACTCGGAGGAGGAACAACCTGAGCCTGCCCCAGTAGGCAGAAGTAGGCGTGCCCAGTATGCCCTGGCCTTGGCAAAAAGGCAACGCATAGCACATACACTGGCTCAGTAGGAACCCTGGGAATGATACCCCCTCTGACTCACTCAAATAATAACATGGATGCCTAAAATGACATGACCTGCTCACAAACATGTACAGGGAAGTGTAATATGCGCATCCGACAGAGGCATCCCTGCAGCACCACCTGAGGCATGAATGCCAAGTGTTAAGTAATGTAACACCATGTACTATATGCACACCTGAGCACCCTGACTAACATCCACCCTCACCAAGCATGAAGCCACAAAATGACGATGGGATGACCAAGTGCAATAACTGGCTGAAGTAATGCAGTTAGTCAAAGGGGAGCCAATGTGTTTCAGGCTGGGAAGACAGGCGGAGCATGACATGATGCACCACCTGCTAGGGGTGGCGTGCACCCATCATGCCATGCCCCATGGATACTGGCAAAGGCTGTCAGTACCCACAGCATGCCCTGAATAGGTAAGTCTCAAAACACAAACCCACCTTCATAGGTTCCACAAGGGATAGGAACCTAGATGTAATGCTACCCAATGCCAGATGTCTAAACAGCAAGATGTGTGCAGTGTAAACGCACACAGTATGGAGAATGTAGATACCAGTCCTGTAATAGAGAACTGGGTCAAGGCTCACATCAGCACCCTAACACTACCAGGTCACACCTCATACTGTGCTGTACAGCCGCAAAACATGGAACAAGCTACAAAAGGAGGGTGACTAGCAATAAATGTCAAGGATAACCACACCCCATGTTGGTACCACAACAAGAAGCAGCATGGATTAGCCATGGTCAAATACCAATGGCTAAAACCGCCTCCCAGTATATAGCCTGCTGCAGACTACTGTCCTAATACCAGGAACTGCACCTGGTCTATGTCGGAATACATGAATATATCAAGCCCCCCAAACCACATTATATTGCTTGACTGAAAATACCCAGACATACACCGGGAGCATTATACTAGCACCAACACAGTAGGAGAAAAGTTCCCAGAATCCATAAACCAAAATGCCCAGGAACAATGTACCACTCTCACAAGAGGGGTAAGCATACTGGATGTGATAATCAACAACATGTGTACTGGATGGCAAGATGAGAAGTGTACCCCTCACCGGTAAGACCAGACCATAGAGTAATCACACTGGATATACACATCCTGACCCCAGTCCCTGGCCAGAATACCACAGTGAGAAACATGTGTAAAGCATAGGTTGCAGCCCTCCAAACTGATGTTGAATCCACGAAAGGCCCTGTGCAAGTGCAGAATATGGGACACACCACAGAACATGTTATACAGGCATTCCATGAACACAGCCAGGAATGCTTGGAGTATGCAATCGCAAATAACAACAACACACAATGCCATACACGCAGGCATCTGGCATGCTGGATTCCAGCCATTACCAAACCATGCAAGAGAATGAGGAAGCTACCACATGATAGAGCAAACATAAAAAGGGAAGTAATCACTGACCAGTAGTATGGCAATAACATATGTCCACACATACAATCCACTAAGTCCAGCCACAACAAGTAGAATCTGTGAATCCAGAGGCAATGTGACACCAGTCCCAAGTACACAGACAACCACAACACCCCCCAATAAATACAAATATATGTGATAGATGCAACCATGTATCCAAACCAGAGGTTGAGCTCCACCAACTCAGTACTGTCAAAACTAGTCAGGAGGAGAAGGTAACCACATACACCACAAACCCAGTCCCACATAGACCTACCACAACTGTAAACCAAACACATAAGCACAGACAAATATTCCCGGAGGCCTAAATTACAAACACACCACACCAACAGAAGCCTCCAAAGCAGATCACAATCAACCACAACCTTCAAACATAGCACATGCAATGAATAGTACGCAAAGCTGGTGTGCCAAACAGTCACAGGCCAGAAGGAGAAACAACATGCCTGATACAGTTGTAATAGGTGTCTGTATAGGCAGACACACTGCTGTCCCACTCACCAGACTGAACAAGGGAAAGAGTAGAGTAAGCTGCCTGTAGGCTGCCACAAAATGCCACATAACACAAGTACACAGGTCACCCCAAAGCAAGCAGAAATATGATGCACTCAGTGTCCATGCTGGTGTGAATTACCTGAGATGTACCTCCCTGGTCAACATGAAAAGAGACATGGATGGTCCCTCTGAGTATGTACCCCAGGCCGGTATGACACTGGCTGTGTGCAGCATCCAACCCTCACCAAGAATGATGCCAAAGTACAAACACAGAATGCTCATGTTTAACAGCTGGCACAGTTACAGCTGTCAGTCCAAGAGGGTCTAATGTCTGTCTGCTTGAGATGTCAAGCATGACAAGCCATGCTGCTGTTCCAGGGATGGCTTGCACCTGTTACCCGTGTGCATCTGGATACTGGATAAGGCCTTTTCCGCCTCCAAGAGCCGTATGTAGGCAAAGCCAAAAAGACTACCCACCACCCTAGAAAACATAAGTGGTAGGAAACATAAGGGTAATGCTGACCAATGCCAGATGTGTAAACTGCAATATGCATGCCCCTGAGGCACTTCCCATTATGGAGAACATTGATGTCTGTGCAGTGACAGAAGCCTGCTGCTAGCCTAGAGATAGCACACCAGCACTACTAGGTTATACCACATATCATGTGTTATGGCCCCAACACCTGCACCAAAACATCAAAGGAGGGGGAGTATCCATATGCAGCACAGACACCCATATGGCCAGGTAACTGACAATGCACAAAGCAGTGGAGACCACCCATGTGCACCTAACTGTAGTCAAAACTGCTGTACAGTCTGTAGCATGCGACAGACCACACTCTCACACACAAGAACGCCACCCAGACATCCTGAAGACACTGGACAGTATGAATGTCCCACCAAATACCAGACAAGGTACACACAAATTACCACATAGGTGGCAAACCATTATGTATGCAAGGAGTAATCAGGGACCTAGGGACACAGGTCGACAGTAATCTGTCATGTGACACTCACAATGCCAATGTGGCTAGGAAGATTACCGATATTGGACACTGTATCATGAAAGGATTCATATCTACATCAACAGAGGTCACTGTGCTGCTGTACTGTTCCCTTATCAGACCCATAATCTAGTACAATGACTCATATGGGATGTACTGTACGTGACACCTGCAGTAGTTCGGAAGACCTCATAGTTACCCCACCAACAGGATAAAGGGTGTGAAATATATGTCATATGCTGCCTGGCTGTAGACACCCCAGCTGAATGCAGTCACAGACTGCCTACACAGAGGCATTGTATGTCTGTTGTACAAGGCCATGTCTAACACAGAAGTAATGGACATGCTCCACCACAGGAAATCAAAGCCATTGGAGCTGTGAGAGTGACAGATGTCAGCCTCAACACATAATGAAATAAGATGTGCTGGAGGGACAGATACATAACCCAGAGGCTCCCCACACCCAGAAACAGGATCCCAATCCATGTTAGGCAGAGCCCCTCACTGACACCCCTCAACAAGAATATTGCCAAGTGGATGGATGATCGTACATGTATACTGGGGGTCCTCACTGTGTCACGACCAGACAGAGGCACAGTGAAGAAATTCATAAATGGCCATAATAGAACATAGCAAGGGGTGGCGAAAGACACACACACTCTGGCTAGGCTTACTAATGGCCTAGGGTGTATAGCCTAGTATGAACCCATGAACCTATGAAGATACAAAACGTACAGAACACTAAGGATAATCACAAGGCTTACCCAACTGATGGTAGGAACCATGTTGGGCATCCACAGATATGCTCCGAATCACACAGATATTACAAACAACATACCAAACACACACACATATTGCTAACATACAACCTGTCAGGTGCAGTGCAAACACACCCCCAGAGTGCAAAATACCTATCCCAGCAGACTGATGGTCCCCTGACATTGCAGATGCTGAGGTAACAGCCATCATCTGCAAAGCAGAACACAAAGCAGCAAAGGTATGTGATGGTGTCCTGTGCTGAGGCCAACATGGAACTCCAAGAATAATGGAATGCCAAATCACACTACTGCCCAATGTCAGCCTTACCACAGGATATGTACCCAAAGAGCAGTGTACAACAACAGTGGTCCATCACAACAAAGGTGTTGCCTGAATGGATACTGCAAACTACCACCCCAGGATCCTGACAAGCTTGTTCTGCACAGCTATGGAAAGGATCAGTATGTACCGCAGACAGAAGGCTATTATGGACCTACTGATACTGGACCCTACACAGTGTGGCTGTTGTAACTGCAGATCCTGCCCCTAAACATGTTTGACCCATTTGAAGCAGTCATTAAGGTCATTGATGAGGGCAATGTGGTCCACACAGCGTAGCTGGACCGCACATGCTTCTAGACAATACCGTACGAGTTCAGTATGGATATGTTCACCAGCTTAAATATATATCCCTATGTCAGTAGAGGGTTGCAAACCAGACCAAGGACAGAACTGACATGGTCAGACATGCCGCATCCATGTCAGACTACAAAGCAGATATGAGTGGCATCCCACAAGGCCTGGTCTTGCCCCCCCCGTTCTGTATATATGTCCCATAGGTATAGGCCAACATGGAAGGACTGTGACTGAACATGTATGCAGAGGAGTACAAACAGCCCACCATATCCGACCCCCAGCTGACACAAGCAACCCACAAAAGGGCCACCTACAAACAGACAACTGGAGCCATAGCCATGTCAGCAAGCTAATTGCAGAACTGTGTATAGACAACCACCGTGGATATACAGTAAGTGGCCACAAATTACCACACAGGTGTTAACCCATGACGTACCTAACGTAATGTGAGACCTGGGTACAAAAGGTGATAGATATCCTGCACTGAACAAACATGTGGCTGTAGTGTTCACAGAAACATATACTGTATACCCACCCAAACATGAAGGTTGGCAGCTGCAGATAAGGGGAACTCACTGTGGCTCTGCAGTCATCCTCCATCAGCGTCACAAGTGACTACAATAGCCCCTGTGGGATATACCGCAGCAGACACCTCCATCAACTGTAAAGTCCACAACAGTACCCCACCAGGAGTAGCAAAGAGCATGAACAAATGCCATGTGTTGCCTGAGTAAACAAACTGCAGCCCCACACACCGCCATACTGCCCAGCTACAGGCAAGCTGTGCCTGATGTATGAAGCCATGTCCAACCTGGAATGAATGAACATGTTGCACCTCGTACAATCTGAATGGCAGTGAGCTATGCACATGAGAGACCTGAACCCCAGCACTAACATACATAGGACAAGCTGTACAGAATGATCCATAACACAGAAGGCACCCCCACTCTTCAGTAAACTCCTGGTACAGGTCAGCCAGAGAGTCACATATCGACACCCCTCAAGAGGAATCCTGATGAGTGGATGGGAGATGGTAGGCTAACCCTGGGTATCACTGTTATGTCAGAGGTAGACGGAGGCACAGTATACTAACCATGACATATGTCATGGCAAACTCCAGTTACAATGTGCGTCGAAGGACAAACACACCCTGTGACTAGCATCAGAAATGGCCTAGGGAACATTGCTAGTGTTTACCAATGTCCACCCATGTTGTGGAATACACTAGCAATGTTGGACGAGCCTGGTGTAGGTAGTCCATATCTGAACATAATGCAACATGGTCATATGTGCACAACTAGCCCCTACACAGTCTGTTGTGCTCACTATGAAGATGTCAAGCAGTCATAGGACTAAAGCTCAGGATACTGTCCACCACAGTGAAAGTACTGAACCAGTACACTATACGGTACTACAGTGTTAGGTCATTATGAAAGTATGTTGAGAACTGTCTGCAAAGTATCCCATGCAATTCCTGCAGGCACAGTATAATCCCTGTTGTGGCAGACACAAAGCAATTGGCCAGTTAGTACACAACATGACACCCAACACACAACCATAAACGTGAGATATTGTTGAAGTTCACACACACTCAAATATGTGGTGGACTTCAGAGTGCAACATATGGAAAGCTCACACTGGGCATGCTCGCACACTTTGATAAATGAGGCATATGTCAGACAACATGCCATGGAAAGGCTGAACTGGGCATGCTCACACACTTAGGCCATATCTCTGTTTAGCAGTTGGCCACACATATCTGGTATTTGTACGTGTCAGTCCAGGAACCAACCACAACACAGCAATCTGCCCAGTGCACACAGTAAATGACTACAGAGACATAAGTGATATAGTGGATCGCCATCATATGCAAACATCTTCAACAGATACACAAGTTGGTCATAGGAACAGGGAATGCTATGGCAATAAAGACCTGCAAACAGTAGAACAGCACAACAAATATTGTGCATCCGACAATTGAACATATGGGTGTAGAGGTCAATACTAGGCTTGTTGCCCTAGGGAATGACAGCTCAGCCAGAGTGTGCTTGGCATCTGCATCCCCAGGACAGTAGGCTACTGTGCCACTGTAAAGTAGGTCACAGAAGGCAACATGTGAGGCTAGTGAGCTGTGCCTCTGTCAAGCAGGGGCACCGTGGAGGTCCCAGGGATTGAATGTGCTAAGCCACAGCCATGTTGTCGGTGTGGGCTGTGAGAGGGTTGCTGAAGATCTCTGACAGTAGGTGTCCGTCAATAACAGACTGAGGGGAGCCCTATCTGCATTCTCTGGATGATTCCACTGTCAACACTGTGTTGTAATGATTATGTGTGAATGAAGTGCCGTGCTGGAACTGTTCACAGATGTCCTCCCTCTGTGGGCTACAGCTCTGCAATGTATTAGCTCACTCTGTCTGTTGTACGGCACATATATGGCTGGTGTACAGCTGACAGGTGTCTTGTTGTGGAGCAGTCATGGGTATATGTGGGATAGCATGATCAATGCAAACCGTACACATGCTCATAGAATGCAATTGTCAAGGATTATGCTGAGTGGCCAGTATAGTCCCCCAGCATGGGTCCTCTGACGTCGTCCACCCCAGTCTTCACAAGAGTAGAGTCTGCTTGTGCTAAATACAGTTTGTGTGCAGTGACAACCTTGCCTGGGGGTGGAGATGGGATATGGATGTCCAGGGAAAGGTGGGTATGGTCAGATATCAACAATGGTGGTCTACCTCTGGTGTGGAACAGTGAGTACCCACGTTGCAGATGGACAGGTGCAATATGTATTCCCCCATGTGGCTGTGGTGTGTGGTTCTGCCATAGCACATGGACCCACAAATTGTAGTGGCTGTAGGGTAAAGTGGTAGAGGCCTGAGTAGTTCTCACACACAATATGCCTGTACCTGATGTTAACAACTGGAATGGTGTATGTGAACACCTGCATATCCCGGCACTGTTCCCAGGGAAGCTAAGTGTGTGTCCTGGATGTGGGTGTGGTGTTCTGGACTGGTTGTGTTGTATGTTACAGGTCCTGTGGTCACAAAGCATGGTATAGAACATAACCTGCCAGTGCAATGTGCATATCTGACCCTGACGTAGGTGGCTGCAAATGCATATATATGCTATCCCCCACCTGACAGGTAGTACTACATGTACATACCTCTGTAGAAATAAAGATGTCAGCACCCTATAAATACTGCAGGTGCAGAACAGATGCCCAGTAATTCAGATAGTGCGCTCTGCTAATGCATCTCCCTCAAGTGTCATAATATAGTTAGTTAGGGGTTTGAATCCTGCAAATGCTCAGTGTGTGTGTGGGTGGGGGAGTGGGGTTTGTGTGTGTGAAAGGCTATGAGAGGGAAATGTCCCTTTTGGCAACTGGGAAAACACACTACAGGATGCACATTCCCCTTTCTAAACACTGATGATGTCAGCACCCTATAAGTACAGCAGGAGAAGAGAAACCTCCCAGTAATGCGAATAGTGCGCTCTGCTAATACATCTGTCTCGAGTGTCATAACATAGTTAGGTAGGTGTTTGAATCCTGTACATGCTCAGTGTGTGTGGAGGGGGTTAGTGTGTGTTCAAGACTGTATGAAAGAAGTATCCCTTTTGCCAACTAGGAGAACACACGACAGGATGCACATTCCCCTTTCTAAACACTGATGATGTCAGCACCCTATAAGTACAGCAGGAGAAGGGAAACCTCCCAGTAATTCGAATAGCGCACTCTGCTAATGCGTCTCTCCCGAGTGTCATAATATAGTTAGATAGGAGTTTGAAACTTGTAAATGGCATGTGTGTGTGTTTGGATGTGGGGACTCTGTGTGTGTGCAATTCTGTATGAAAAACATGTGCTTTTTTGAAATCAGGGGATCACACTACATGATGCACATTACCCTTTCCAAACAGTGATGATGACAGCACCTTATACATACAGCTGGAGAAGAGACATCTGCCAGTACTCAGAATAGTGCAACCTGCTACAGCGTCACTCTCAACTGCCATAACATATTTAGGTAGGGGTTTGAAACCTGCAAGTGTGTGTGTGTTTGGATGTGGGGAGTTTGTGTGTGTGCATTTCCGTATGAAAAACATGTTAGTTTTGGCAATCAGGAGATCACACTACCTGATGCACATTACCCTTTCAAAATACTGATGATGTCAGCACCCTATAAGTACAGCCAGAGAAGAGGCATTATCTAGTAATCCGAATAGTGCGCTTCGCTAATGCGTCTTTCTCACGTATCGTGACTTAGTTAGATAGGGGTATGAATCCTGCAAATGACAAGTGTGTGTGTGTGGGGGTAGTAGGGTGTGTGTAAATGCAAGTGTGAGAAAACAGATCCTTTTGGCAAATACTACAATACACCAGATGCTGCATATTCCCCCAGTAAACACAGGGGATGTCACCACACTATCAGCACAGCCAAACAGGGCTAGTTGGCTAGTAATGCCAATAGTGCGCTCTGCTACTGTGTCTATTACCATTGTCAGAGTACAGATAGGTATGTTTTGGTAACCCACAACTGCCACGTGTGGTTGTGTCACACATTATGACCTTGTGTGGGTCTTTGCACATAACAATGCATGCCATTGCCTAAACCAGCAATGGCATTGCACACATGATGTATGTGTGTGACACATACACATAAATACCTGTGACCTGCAGTAGTTACCATGTCTGACACATGCCTCGAGTGGATAAATGGTATTTGCAATGTATACCAATATGACTGTGGGCATGTGTCTATACAGTGTGGGTGTATATGGTAAAATACCTACAGCAGGGGATACACATCTGGTCTGGGCCATATAGTGTACATGTAGTTGATGTACAGGTGTTGCATGTTCCCACCTGTTGTGGTAGTGGTAACATGTCATTCCACTGCAATTCAGTGACCACATGCTGTGAACCCTTCAACTAGTGTGTTGTAGCTACAGTAATGCTCACGCACAATGTTTGGCTGGATGCAGTCCAGCCATATAAAGACAGTTCTTGAGACTGTCATATTGCCAGTGTTGTTATGGAGAATAGGTGGTCTTCCTGTGTATGGGAGGGTTGTGTGTGCCAGGCTATGAACCAGATGGCAGTCCGACACACTGTTAGCTGCACATGATTAGGCCCTGATGTTTGTGCTGTGCCAACAACCTGGAGTTGTGAGTATCTGTGGTGCCTTGGGATACCACTCCCCTGTCCATGTGTGTTACATGTGTAGGGGGCGACAGGCATGGTATGGGGCATAACCTATCAGTGATGGGTAACACCTGTGAGCCATGAATCAGGACTCTGGTACTGCACAGACATTGCAGTTCACCGTGCTGAGGACAGTGTCTGGTGCATGCATCTTGCGGTGTACACTGCTGTTGTTGTGTAGCAGCACTGTTAGTGTCCTAACCTGTGCGATACCCACGGAGGTGGCTATGTAAACCGTGTCCTGCAGCATAAGGCAGTATGTGTGTATCAAGGAGCTTTGCCAATATACATCGGGCCATGGGTGTCACGTGCAAGATGACCCTTGCACATCATTGTGGCTTCCCTAGCATGTAAGCACATGTTGACAGCCAGCGGATACCCTATGAATGACATTGGAGACTGAGCATAATGTAGACATACAACACCCTTCCCACATATAGTGGTAGCATACCTGGTGAGGGTATGTTGGCAACCAAGATCAGGCTCATACTGGCCTGTGCCACATGCTGAGAGATCCATTCTATGTTCCCTATCATGTAGTCCAGGGAGGTATGTCTCAGGTCAGCCATACTGGCATGGTCAATGAGTGAGTCATATGTGTCCATGCCTCTGACTGACCGGTATGCATGTGTTCTGTGGTGGACCATAGTGCCCCTGAGGCATATCACTGTGACCTTCACCATATATAGCCTGTTGAGCGGGACCCCAGTGCAGCACCCAAGACAGGTACCTGACACATCTGTAGCAGGTGTGTTGTGTAGCCCTACAGGCTGTGAGTGTGTGGCACATGGGATGTGTGTGCCATGTGTGGCATGTGCTCTGTTCCGACGGAACATATGCCGGTGTGCCAGCTGCGGAGGTGTGTGATGCTCAGGCAGGATGCTATTCTGAGTCCCCACGTATGCCCCAGTGTGTTCAGCATGCTGTCAGTGCGTGTCAATGTCTGACTTGTATTGTAGTCACCGTAATATTTTTTATTTATTTATTTATTTATCTTACATTTGTTGACCGGGATAGTCCGACTGGATGCATGTCCATTTTCAGCGGAGGCCCGGGGAGAAAAGCTCCAAGGGTAAGCAGATACAGCATTACATAATACCAGCATTACATATTACAAACAGATTATTTACAGAGATTACATAAGTAAGCAAGTTAACATGTTCCACAGGTTAAAGTTAGTCCTGAGCACAAGTCAGGATTAAATTAAATTACACAGTAAACTGGTTAACAGATTTTACACATTCGAGTTATCCAGGCTTGATACATTGACATAGCCAGTTAAGTGACAAATGTTGTTTGAGTCTAGTGTTAAATTGACCTAAGGTGGAAAGTAAGGTAATATCAGCTGGAAGTGAGTTCCAGGATCTACTTACAGAGTTTGCAAAGAGAGAATCACCGGCTGTGTTATTAATTTTGCTAGTCTGAATTAGTAGTTTGTTAGAGGATCGAAGCGGTCTAGGATTGTTATAGGGGGTGATAATATTTGAAGTGCAGGAGTATTGTCCAGATTATAGAGGATTTTATAGGCCATAATCAGTGCACCTTGGCCTCTGCACCAATTGTAAGCCAGCATTTGCTAATTTCATACAGCCAGTTGTGTACTGATTGCAGTTCTCACTGTGATTTCAGGACAGTGCTATAAAAGGTTATGTGAGATAGGCGTTGCCCTTTCAGATTGTAAGGGCGGGGACCATGCTGGTATGCTGTGGACACTGTTCTGTGAGTGTAAATGTTAGTATCTCTCTCATGATTCAGGCTGTGTTGTAGATTCACATTTCTCCATTCCTCTCTCCTGTTCTCTGTAGTAAGTGTGTATGCACAATGACACCTACAACTATATATAGATATATATTTATATATATATATATATATATATATATATGTACATATACATACATTTATATATGTGCATTAACTGACATTATTACCTACAAGCTACCAACTAGCATGGCTGTTTCTGTTCACACACTACTATTATGGGAGTCCAGTAGTTTTGACAGTAATTCTAAATGACATGCTTTGGGTACTACACATCCTATATTCCCTTTACATTCATCCCTACTATTACATGTTATATTTATTTTAGCACAATGTTCTTGTATAAGAGTCATGGCTTAGTGGTAGGTCATACAGACTACTGTTTCCAAGGTCCTGGGTTTGGGACTGACAGTGGGATTTTATTTTGCTTTTGAACTGAGTACAGGACCTGTCAATCAAAGTGACTAAGGCACTTTTAAGCAGTTGTAACCGGGATAGCGCTGGTTTGCGCAGAGCTCACGCAGCCGCACTGGCAGTTAGCTCCGCGCACACACGCGCACACCCGCTTACAACCGCTTAACAGTGGTTCTTTGAAAGAAATGAAAATGGGGAGACAGGAAAGTGGTGAAAAAGGGGTCACAAAGAGGGTAAGACAGTAGGGAAACAAGCTTGGGATTTGCAGGAGGGATGTAGGTAAGGCCCATAGCTGCCCATTTCTTCATCAGCAACAGCTGTGCATATGTATGTAATTTGGTGTGACATTTGAAACCTTCCACCCTGAGAGGTGTCAGGACAACAATAATACTTGTTGTACAGCCAATTGTAATTGATAGTTTCCATGTCCAGCAGACATGTGTGTGGAATGGGCAGCTATGTATGGGGCATAATTTTTTTGTGGGTACAGAGTGCCCTTTTTTTTTTTTCAGGTGAGAGTGGTATGTCAGGTGAAGGAAGTCGGTACAGCTGGGGAGGTAGATTGGGTAGGTAAACAGACAAGACAAACAAGATGCATACAGGGGCGGTGTATGACATGTGTGGGGGGGTTACACAATTGACGGGGACGGAGGTTTGGATATCCAGAGCCCATGAGCCCACAGATGGCAACAGTGGAACTGATATCCCCACCCATAGGCAGTTGCCACTGTTCCTTCACTGCCGAAGACGGGGCTGTACTGGGGGCTGTGTAGGCTGGGAAACAGGCATGCCCATAAGTTGTGCCACCCGTGCCTCAAGCTGGCGTAGGGGCTCGAGAACAGAGTCCCGAATCTCCCTACGCACCACAGTCCGGACGCTACGGAGGGTGAGTGGTGGTTCTCCTCCGGCCACACTTGCAGAGGGGGGGCGAGCCCCATCCCCTGCAGTGCTTCCACCCGCATGTGGCACAGGGCCACCGGAGGAGGGTCCAGACTGGGCACTAGTGCCAGGTGCACTCACCAGCTGAGGTGGGAGAGGTGGGTCCGCTGGAACCCGCCTTCCCTGTCGTCCTATGTTTTGCATTATGTCATGACAGTTTGGGTTAGTGACATATATTACAATTCACAATTAGTTGTAACAGCATGCATTAGTATTCCCATTAACCAAACACCCAGATATTAACACCATTGAACAGCGAGCATAACACATGCATAATTTGAACAGCAATACACAGTCCAACAACATGCAGGGTTGATTGATGGCAACAGGCCATCAGGTTTGGATGTATGAACAGGGCAGATGCATCAACGGACATGCAAATATATATGACCCAACAGAACAAACGTCCAGGGGTGTTAATTGTGATTGCACATACCATTTTCACGTGGAATGGGTTATATGTGGTTATAGGGTGGGGTGAAGAAAATAATATTAACACCTTCAAATACCAATACATATGCTGTACATTTCTAATAGCTGCACATATATACACACTACTGTTCTAACTACAGTTTCCTATATGATAACTATTTCAACTTGGTTATAGGACTGTTACTGCAACATCAATATACATTTTATTCTTCTTCATACACATTCATATCTAGCTTTGTTCAGCTACATCATCCTGCTACATTTGCTTTATATAGCTGTAGACAAGTGTGGATGTTTGGTATATTAGACAATCATACTATCTGCATATTGCAGACTGAGGGCAACATATCCAGGTTTTGGGATACACATTCCAGATGCAGCAACACTTTGAACAGATTTCGCTGTTTGGTTTTGATTCTCACATGCATTTCATTCTGTCTTGACTGCAGTATACTTTATTCAGGGGTTATTACTACTGTATTGCTGGATTGGGTTATATGTGGTTATAGGGTGGGGTGAAGCAAATAATATTAACACCTTCGAATACCAATACATATGCTGTACATTTCTAATAGCTGCACATATATACACACTACTGTTCTAACTACAGTTTCCAATATGATAACTACTTCAACTTGGTGATAGGACTGTTACTGCAACATCAATATACATTTTATTGTTCTTCATACACATTCATATCTAGCTTTGTTAAGCTACATCATCCTGCTACATTTGCTTTATATAGCTATAGACAAGTGTGGATGTTTGGTATATCAGACAATCATACTATCTGCATATTGCAGACTGAGAGCAACATATCCAGATTTTGGGACACACATTCCAGATGCAGCAACACTTTGAACAGATTTCGCTGTTTGGTTTGGATTCTCACATGCATTTCATTCTGTACTGACTGCAGTATACTTTATTCAGGGGTTATTACTACTGTATTGCTGGATTCATGACACTTTCTCACACTATCTCACTTGTTTTCATTTTACTATTCAGGATGGTACTTACTTCTAGGCTTTATTGACATGTTTTACCTGTAGTTATTACAATCCTTTCCAGCAGTCTCACTTCTGTCATGCTTCAGTATTTCAACAGGGATATATTTCACACATGTGATTTCATCATCTTCTGCAGCTATACTTTTCAGCCTGCTGCAGGTTGTGTACTATTTTCTTACAGGTGAGGCAATTTTATTTCACAATTTATGTCAGACATTTTCATTTTTCTGTTTGGCTTACAGGCTGCAACACACTTTTGTAATCAAGCAATACTTGCAAACACTTTCACACTGTTACTTGCACATTTTATTCCTTAGTGACTACACTGCACTCTTTTGCTGACTGTCATACTTTTATATTCCTTTACAGTTACTGGTAGTGGATTACTGACCTGCCTGGTGGCGCAACCGCACCAGCCTATCGCCATAGGCTCTGCGGTTCGCAGAATGGACACCTGCAGCTGTAATATAAATGAAGTAATATTGGAATACACATCTCCATAATATCAGCTAGTTTAATTTCTTACATACATAATTAAATGTAACTTACTCAGTAGTGGGGCATTGGGCATTTGCCGGGCCTCCTGGATCCAAAGGTTCAATTAGTCCTGCTTGCGTCTCTTCAGGTCCATATGGTGGTGACGGACCTGCTCACCAGTCCTTGGAATCCCTGTGGCACTGGTGAGATCATGAGTTAACCGGTCCCATGCCTCAGCCCTGTATGCTCCCCACAGGACCTGGCCCTGCATGAGTTG
The DNA here is from genome assembly GCF_019279795.1 of Protopterus annectens. NCBI lineage: Eukaryota > Metazoa > Chordata > Ceratodontiformes > Protopteridae > Protopterus > Protopterus annectens. The sequence continues at coordinate 717,499,028 of NC_056751.1, read as the reverse complement.
GGCCTCATGATTGTGGACTAGGAGCCAGACCATGTACCTGGACTCCTCAATGCCCCACCTCTGTGCTCGAAAGCAACTACCCTCTCCTACTCCTGTATTCTGCCTGCAGTTCAGTTCTACAATCGTTTATGCTGTGTATTCCCGCCTTTGGGGCTTATATAGTCCGTTTTTCCCGCACATATCTGTGATTGGCCATTTTGGAATTGTATCAACTTCAGTAAACCTGCATTGTCATGCTCCAGTTTGTATTCATTCCTATATATTAGCTATTATTGCATTTATAGGTACTGCTGTCATGGCTTAGTGGTTCAGTACCTTGACTATGGTGTATAGTATCCTGGGTTCGAACCTGGCCACTACTTTTTATTTTTTATGACTGTCCAGACAAGCTGAGGGGTGTGTCTGTGTAAAGGCAGTTTTGATACGGCTTGCTCAACGTTGCCCGTCGGTTAGCTTGTTTGCGTGGTGCACAGCTCCGCGCAAACGGGGTACGCTGGTTTAAGCCTCATTTGGCTATCAGCACGCATATTACGCTCAGCTCAGCTAGGGGCACATAGTTTCAGTGTGTTAAACCACTACTCAGCAACAGGCACTCATTTTGCACCAGTTAAACCACTGCTCACCTAAGGGCAGATGCACTCACCCTGTTAAACTGTAGCTCAGCTATGGGCACATCTGGCATTTTTTATTGTTTTGTTACCTCACATTTCTTCAGTATAAATGGGCTATTTAATTATATTTTACATAAAATGTGATTTTATGTGTACATATTTGTCAGGGACTTGTTTCGTGCTTATTTTGCTAAAAATAAAAATTGGTGTTGTGGGGGCTCAAACCATGAATGCCTGCTCTTCAGCCAACATCTCTACCACTACGCTATTGCTTCTTGGCTTACTTTGCATATTTAGTTCTTATATGCTTTCCCACTGACTGCTAACTGTAGCTGCGCTATGGGCACGCCCGCGCAAACAAGCGCACTCACGGTTAAACATCTTTACAATTTAAAAAAAAAATTATGTGATGTTCATTTGCACATTTTATGCTCGTAGTCTGTGGGGACATGTGTTGTGTTGTGTTTATTCACATTTCCATGGACTCTGGCATGGGTGTTTACTTTGGGCACTTTTACTCTTCTGGGGGCGTGTCCGCTTACAGGGCTCGGCCTACGGACACGCCCCCTACTGTCTTACATGGACCGTGTTAGCCTTAGGTGTGATTCAGCATGCTCTCATGAATATGCAGAGCATGCTGACATCACTCGGTTTAACTGCAGCCTCCGTGTATAAGTTATAACTCTTACACAGAGGCTTCGTGAATCCTGCCCACTGTCAATTAAACTATAATTCACAGTAAACGTTTAGGCATTATAATTGTCAAAGGAAAAATATACTTTAAAAATTATCAAACACGGTAGGTTCAGGTTAAGGCACTTTAATCTTGCAGCAAGGAGACAAAAACGTGCTAATACAGAGTTTGTCTAACTAGAAACAGGAAATGCTTACATTTTTATACACTTTCTAATAAGACATTGCCTACCAAGCTGACGTAGTGAATCACAAGTTTTGTCATCATCATTTACTAATAATTGCTTTCATAAAATTCTGCTGATTTATCAATTTTTGTGAGAAACTTCCTAAGGAAAACAACGTGGCCTTGACTACCACCGGTTAGATACATGCAATGTTACCATTCAAGGTACTATGGCTAATTCAAGTACAAAGCAAGCAGTTCATTTCTCTAACAATCCTTTGTCTACACTATCTCTAAGCTTCTGCAGCTGCACATGTTCTCATATTTCGAACAGAGCTGATTGTTTAAGATCATTATATTTACAGGATATAGCATTGTTCATTCATTCTCTCCTGACCTAGCAGATAACCACCTGCTTCTCAAGTACATTTCCAAAAGGCATAAACATATATATTGCTGTGCTAGCAATTACTAGGTCAGAGGGCATCTTGCAAGTTTCAGAAAGCACACTGCAGTTTCAAAAAGCATCTTTTCAGTCTCATATGAAACTCAACTATATATAAAACAGTGTATACAAAAATAGAATGAAAAACGTGTTAACTTATTTGGTTTCTAATTAGCATTAAGCATACACACATTAATACATATTTTTCTAACATTTCCCCCTGTTAATACTTTTTAATTCTATTTTCAAAAAGAATAAACAGTTTGCTTCTTTTCCTAACCTCTTCCATTCAAGATTTGCAGTTAAGAAAGCCATTCGGTTTAAAACTTTATGTAAGGTTTCACATTCTAGCAGTTCTTCAAATTCAGTACTTTGATACATAGTCTCAGAAAGTGATATATCTATAAACTCTTTGATTATTTTTTTCATGCAGGGGATACCACAACAAACACAAGCTCCTATCAGGAGTAATCCCACACAAATGGCAATCAAGATGTTCATTAGGATGGAACCCCACCACCCAAACAAATTCTGGAAAAAGTCCGTCCGAGGGTTTGGGCCTGGCTTGGTCATGGCCGACACTTGCTGTATCACCTCAAGGTGGTCATTAATTTTGTTCTGATGATCTGGTATATACGCACAGCACTCTTCTTTGATTAAAGAGCATGTACCACCCCTCGCCGCTAGGGTGAAGTCAAGAGCCATTCGGTTCTGGAGCACTACAGTTCTTATAGCATTCAGTTCATCAGTTATCAGTTCAAGAGCAGAGAAAGTTGCATTACACATTACTTCGAGAAGTTTAGACAGTTTTCGCAGCTCCCAAATCGATTTAACTGCGCCATATGCAGGTAATATGCCTGCCCACGATATGACAGCACCACTCAAGTCCATGTGCGTCAGTTTAGTACCCACAGTATGATGGTCTTTCCAGCCTGCCTCGATCTGTCCCACTGGATTTTCAGGCTTTTTAACAGCTTTCTTGGCTACATCTCGGGTATTTAGAATATTTCCCTGTGGCAAGACTGCAGTGTGTCATATGGCCGGGACCAGGTACCCCAAAAAACAACTGCCGGACCAATTCTCAGGTAACCATTTATATGCTTTTTTACCACACACAAAATAACAATCCTCTACCTTAGTAGTTACTTTGTTATGAAATGACTGCCCTGCATGAAACATTTTCCTATCTATTACAGATAACTGTTTAAAAAGTACAGGATTACGTTGCACTTGGTCAATAGTCTTATGCATGGATTTAAGAAATGAGTCATAATTTGAACTACAAGTTCCACCCATGTTGTTAGCTTTAGTATAACATTTATACTGTACAGTCACATTACACTTGCTCCAACCCACATGAATTGTGTCATTCTTATAAAAACATACAATTCCTTTTTGTGTCACAGGCAAATACAGTGCTACCTTATCATATGCTTTAATAGATACTGTGTCATAAACCAGATTTTCCCAGGTCTCATTGGCCCCTAGGGGGATAGCAGTCATTAATAACCCCCCATATGCTGTTGGTATGGCTGTGCAGATCCAGCAGTTCAAAACATTAAAAGTCTCAGCAAACACACGTGTAATTGCCTGATAAGTGTTAAAGTTCGGGTTCCAGTCTATGTTCGGTTCATCACATTTAATCAGTTCAACTTTTGTGGCAGGAAAAAGGAAAGGCCATAACAAAAAGAACAATGTTATCAGTATAGCTACCAGAATAATCATGCAAGTTTTCTGAGATTGTTCAGTGTCTCTGTTTGCTCTATATCTGGTCATTTTGTTCTTGTTGTACAACAGTAACAAGGTTTTTGTCCAGTTCAAAGTTCTTAACCAGTTTACAGTGTGTCAAATGAATCCAGGATGCTCGCTCCGCGATCTTGACTGCAGTGGGTGTCGACAGTAATACCTGATATGGCCCTTCCCACTTTGGAGAACTCCAGTTTTTTCTCTTCATTATCTTCACCCAGACCCATGTGCCTGGGGCTACTGCTGCTTCTGATGGTTTTGTTTGTTCTTTATCTGAAACAGAATTTAACTGCAAAAGTTTGTTATTCAAAAATCGCCTCATATACCCTGCAAGTGAACTGTCAGCCTCCTGCTCTACAGACATGAGAGGTTTCCATTGAGGTGTATAATATGCCCTCCCAAATAGAACTTCAGAAAGAGTTAATCCTTTTGCATTTGGAACAGTTCTCATGCTTAACAGTGCCAGAGGTAAACAGTGCACCCAGTTCTTTTGTGTCTCACTAATCAGTTTTCTAAGTTTATTCTTCAACACCCCATTATGCCTCTCTACTAATCCTGCAGATTGGGGGTGGTATGCACAATGGTTTTTCAACGATATCCCAAAATAGCGACTAAGTCGTTGTATAGTTTGATTTACAAAGTGTGTGCCATTGTCACTATAAATCTTTTCCGGTATGCCAAATCTAGGAATAATTTCTTTAACAAGGACTTTTGCAACAGTAGCTGCATCTGGATTTTTAGTTGGAAAAGCTTCCACCCATTTGGAAAACATATCTATAATGACAAGGCAGTACTTCTTATTTTCTCATTTGTTCAGTTCTATAAAATCCATACAAATAGTATGAAACGGATACGGTGGTATAGGGAAACTCCCTTGCTTAGGTTTCAATGCCCCTTGTGCATGATGCTTGTTACAAATATGGCATCCTGCACAAAATTTTTTTGTGTAATTAGTAAATCCATACGTCGTAAACACTCGATTCACTAACTGTACCATCCCCCCTGTTGAGACATGGCACTGCCCATGGCTCAACAAAGCTGCATATCTAAACAGGTTAGATGGTAGAATTTGTTTCTTTTCTTTGGAGATGTACAGTCCCTTCTCAAGGATTGCTCCTCGTTTTATCCACTTTTGTTTTTCTACATTTGTAGTAAGTGTCTGCATTGTTTTTAACATTTCTAAGTCTAAAATCTCAGATGGTTGTAATTCCTCACTTAAAAGAAAAACTTCTGAAGCTGAAGCTGCTTGTTTTGCAGCTGTATCAGCCCTCGCATTACCTTTTGAAATTTTATCCTGTTGCTTGGTATGAGCTATGCATTTCCAAATAGCTACTTTCTGAGGTAACTGAATAGAGTCTAACAGATCTAAAATAAATTGCATATGATTAATTGGTTTACCAGTAGATGTTATCGTTCCTCTATTTTTCCACTGCTGCGCAAAAACATGTACAGTAGAAAAAGCATACTGACTGTTAGTAAAAATGTTCACTTTTGAAAAGGTACATACCCTCGTCAAGGCAATCAATTCTGCTGCTTGTGCAGATAAGTTGTGTGGTAAAGACTTCGCTTCTAAAATCTCGGTATCAGAAACTACTGCATACCCCACTAGATTCTGTCCTGTAGGACCCCTTCTGCACGGGCCGTCCACATAGTATGTCACCTCGGCATCATCCAAGGGAACATCTGTAAGGTCTTTTCTAGGTAGTGTCTTTTGCTCAATCTCTTGCAGGCAGCAGTGTGGTTTGCCATCTGCAGGGGTTGGGAGCAAGGTTGACGGATTCAAAGATGTGCATCGTTCAATTGTCATATGAGGTTGGCTCAACAGTATAATCATACAGGAAAGATGTCTAGCAGGAGAAAGATATGCTACTTTTTCTTGCAGTAAAATAATCGCGACTGCATGAGGCACTCTCAATGTGAGAGGGTGGAACAATACTACTGAGGCTGAAGCCTGCACTGCCATTGCAGCTGTGACTACTGCTTGTACACAGTGGGGCAAGTATCGCGCCACTGGGTCTAACTGTGATGAATAGTAAGCTATGGGGCATTGTTTGTCCCCATGCTGTTGTGTTAACACTGATGTCATATAACCTTGCTTACAGTCTACAGTTTGGAAAAATCGCTTATGATAGTTTGGTAATCCTAAAACTAAGGAAGAAGCTATCAGTTGTTTCAGTTTGCAGAAAGCTGATTCTGCTTCTGGTGTCCACTGTAATAAATCCTGTGCTGCCATCAGCTTTTTGAATATCAAATTAGTCAGCGGAGCAGATTCCAAAGCATAGTTTGGTATCCAACTCCGACAAAAGTTAGTAGTTCCCAGGAAGGACATCATTTCCTTCTTGGTAGTTGGTCTAGGTGCTTGTAATATCGCTGTTTTTCTGTCTTCATCTAATATTCTGCCTTCTTTGGATATTACATATCCCAGGTATTTAACCTGTTTTTTCCAAAGCTGCAGTTTGTTTTTGTTTACCTTGTGTCCTTGAGTAGCTAAAAATTGTAATAATGCTATGGTATCCTCTTTGCATTCTTGCTGGGTGGGGGCTGCCAGCAGAATGTCGTCTACATAAAGTAAAATCTGACTACCTTTTGGTGGGATAAATCCCGCCAGGTTACTTGCCATTTCTTGTGCGAATATCGTTGGACTTTCACAATATCCCTGTGGTAGTCTCGTATATGTATACCGTTTCCCCTGAAATGTAAATGCAAACCAATGTTGGCTGTCTGGGTGTATCGGTATCGAGAAAAATGCATTGCTAATATCTACCACAGAAAAATACTTTTGTTGAGGTTTCAAATCATTCAATAAGGTGTGTAGATCTGGCACCGTTGGTGCCCTACGTATAACTGCGTCATTCACAGCTTGTAAATCTTGGACCATACGCCATTCCCCGTTTGCTTTCCTAACAGGAAATAAGGGTGTATTACATGGTGACTCAGGAGATTCTATTAAGACTCCTTTCTTAAGTAAGGCTGCTATTATAGGTTTGATTCCTATTTCTGCATCCTTTCTTAAGGGATACTGTCTTTTTTGAGGTCTAAATGCTGATTTTGGCATAATAGTAACTGGTCCTGCTGTACGAATAAGTCCTACATCTGATTTCCCTGTTGACCAGAGAGTCTCTGGTATGTCTCGTAAGGCTTTTTCTTCTTCCTCCAGTAAGAGTACTACTCAGCTATCCTCAATTGCCTGTGAGTGCACAGCTGGGTGTGTCTGTGTTATCCAATTCAATTTCTGCTTCTGTACTCCTTGTTCAGAGAGTTCTAACTCTGTCTGTTTTTCCCACCTTGTGACTTTTTCTCCTAGGTCTGCCCACTTCAAATTTCTATCTTTAGTTAAGCTTACATGTGGTAATCGATTAGATTTATAAAGTGCTAAGAATTCCTGGGGCAATGAACAGCTTACTACACTGTTTCCTTCTGTGTCCCAGTACACATTTCGTAATACTAACCTATTAGCATGGTTTTTAAACAATTCTTGCTCATATTCTTTATCAGGTCCTGGTCTGTTACAGTAATATAGAGTACAATGCAACAAATGCTGTTTATCAGTGTCAAGGGAGGGGGATTTACTGATGGCTACATTCATCAGTTCTTCGGTTACTGCCCCTGGACCAGTCGTAACTAAGCCCTGGCTGTACCAATAAAATGTTTCACCCTCTGGTCGCACTACAAAAGTATCCATTTGTCGCTGTGCTTCCATACCCTGCATAGTTGGAACTACGGCTATGCCAAATATCTGCATTAAGTCTCTGCCCAAGAGACTCACTGGGCATTTTGCAGAAACAACGATTTTGCTTTTCTGGGTCATTCCTGACACAGGGTCAGTTATTGCTATGTTGTGGGAGAGTGGCTCCCAATGCAGCTGTCCATTAGCTGCTTTCACTAATATGTAGTCTAGTGATTCTGAATTTTCTGGTAGTTTGGAAGGATGTATCAGGGTCCGTGAAGCCCCTGAGTCACACAGAAATTTGACTTCCCTCCCCTCTACCAGAAGCGTAACTTCCGGTTTTGTGTCTGCTAAGTAGTGCTCTAAGCTCAATAATGCTAAGTCTAAAATTTCATTTTTTTCATCATCTATGAATTCATGTACATCCTCTATCCCTTCTGTCACATCCTCTACCCTTGCTACCACATTTGCATTTGTTTTTTCCTGTTCATTCTTATCCAGTGATTCTTGACTATTATATAGTCATTCCTCACCCTCCTTATCTTCTGTGGTTACCTTCTTATTTAGCCTGCGATCCCTTGCCAAATGTCCCTTTTTCCCGCATTTGAAACATTCACTCCTTTTCTTTCTCTCTTCAAAGTCTTCTGATCGTTTATCAGATTGTTTGTTTCCCCTGGGTATTTTTCTTACCCTTCTTCCCAGTTTGTACTACAAAGACTTCTGACCCATCTTCTACTGCAAATACTTGAGTTTTCTTTTTCTTTTTACTATTAAAATGCCTTTCGGCATGTCTTGCATATTCAAGTAATGACTGTAATCTACTTGTATGATGATCTACCATGTGCTTTGTAATAAAGCTGCTAATGGGAGCAATACTGCCTTTTAAGAATGCATTCTTTAGCTGTTGCTCATATGGGGAATCATGTGTTTGATCTTCAGGTACCTGCATTCCACAATGGTTATTAAAACATTCTAATAATCTGGCATAATATCTATCAACAGTTTCACCTTCTTGTTGTATGCATTGATTAATGCAAGTCCAGTCAGCTCTAGGCTTCCATTTCTCAGAGATTCGGTCCGTCAGACCTTTCACTCTGCTGTCCAGTTCTGCATTACTATGTGGGAGTGGTCTAAGCTCTGCATCACGGGGATTCCAGTTGCCACTGATCATGTGCCAATCCGGACCTACAATTTGTCTAACTACTTTTTCTACTTCTTCTCCATTCAAATGGTAACTTAACCTCATACCCTGTAAGTCTTCTAAGAATTTTCTAAAATTAACTTTTGGATGGGGAATTCCCTCTGTGGCTTTCCGGATGTCTTCCGGTGTCCACGGTCTATATACTAGGAGAGTCGGATCCTGTCCTGTCTGTCCTGCCTGTGGATTTGGTACTTCTATGAGTGGACATATCTCTTCCTCACTCATAGCTTGTGAATTTCTATTTATTTCATATAATTCAATATCCCCTCTCAAGTTGCGTGTTCGAGACCTGGTCTCGATAGGATCCCTGACAAACGGTTTTGATTTTGCAGGAACAGCTGGGTATAGCGGAGGTGGATCAGCTTGTCCACCCGCTTCATATTCCGGTAATGGATGTGGAGGGGGCGGAGGAGGGGCTGTTGCTATTACCAAGTTATTATCTTCTTTATCTAAGAACATTGCTTTTGAAGTTTTAATCTTTTGTTCCCTGCGATTTGCTTCCTCAAGCCACCTGTGTGCCTGAGGGACTCCTAATTGCCATTGCTTTTTTAGCTGACCTTTCACGTCTGTTTTAAGTTGTCTAACAAGTTTAATAAGTGAGGATTTATCTAAATTACCATCAAATTTGTATTTATCAACCCATTTTGTATAATACTTAACATTATCGGCACGCTGTAATTGCATATATTTCGCGTCTTCGGTTAGGGGCGGGTCTCGGGAACTTTTTGTGCAATGATTTCCCATGTTGCCTTAGCTAAGCTAAAAATTGTTACGTAACCCTTCTTATCACGTGGTACCACGATTTTACACCTTTTTACAGTTTATCTAGAATAACTGTCTACCTATTCTGTTTCCCTGATCTATGACAAGACAGCAATCTTTTTGTCCCTGATCTGCATATGCAAATCTCTTTGACAAAACAATACTGTAACAAGTCCCTGATCTAAAACAGAAAAAAGGTAAATTCCTCCTTACCTGACCCTCCATGAGTTGATCCACCGGAACGTTGACTCGTCCTCCAATCCCAGATCAGAAACAGTGGCTGGCCTCTTTCGAACGACAATTCAGTTGGAGGTCTTTCAAAACAGAAGGGCCAATGTGGCCACTTCTCCATACGGGTACGTGCCACTGGGCCCAATTCTGACCTGGGCCTAGAGTGAGAGGTACTTTCCGGTCCGAAGGACCAAACTGTCAAAGGAAAAATATACTTTAAAAATGATCAAAACACGGTAGGTTCAGGTTAAGGCACTTTAATCTTGCAGCAAGGAGACAAAAACGTGCTAATACAGAATTTGTCTAACTAGAAACAGGAAATGCTTACATTTTTATACACTTTCTAATAAGACATTGCCTACCAAGATGACATAGTGAATCACAAGTTTTGTCATCATCATTTACTAATAATTGCTTTCATAAAATTCTGCTGATTTATCAATTTTTGTGAGAAACTTCCTAAGGAAAACAACGTGGCCTTGGCTACCACCGGTTAGATACATGCAATGTTACCATTCAAGGTACTATGGCTAATTCAAGCACAAAGCAAGCAGTTCATTTCTCTAACAATCCTTTGTCTACACTATCTCTAAGCTTCTGCAGCTGCACATGTTCTCATACTTCGAACAGAGCTGATTGTTTAAGATCATTATATTTACAGGATATAGCATTGTTCATTCATTCTCTCCTGACCTAGCAGATAACCACCTGCTTCTTAAGTACAGTTCCAAAAGGCATAAACATGAATATTGCTGTACTAGCAATTATTAGGTCAGAGGGCATCTTGCAAGTTTCAGAAAGCACACTGCAGTTTCAAAAAGCATCTTTTCAGTCTCATATGAAACTCAACTATATATAAAACAGTGCATATAAAATAGAATGAAAAACGTGTTAACTTATTTGGTTTCTAATTAGCATTAAGCATACACACATTAATACATATTTTTCTAACAATAATACACTACACTCCCAAATATGACCACCATATACTGCACACCATTAAATCTACACACCCAAAACTAGGCTCCCTTTATAGGATCAATGGATTCCTTACAGATATTGCAAGAAAAACTCCTGCCGCCACCTTCTTACTGCCAACTCTCTTATATACCACTCCTATCCTAACAAGCTTAAACAATACTCAAAGAAAGAAACTTGCCTCTTGCTACAATAAAATAGCTACAGTTGTCACCTTTCTCCCTCATAGGACCCACCATTTTCATAGCTTAAAGCAATTAAACTGTCTTGAACTGCATAACTACCTAACATATTCACAACTAATTACAGCACATACACTCATTCATCATGCAGAAAAATGCACTGCACCGCAAAACCTATTACTACCCTTCTGTCCAGCAAGGGACCTCCATTTTAGTAACAAATTCATATTACTTACAGATACTTCAAATAATGTTGCAGGAGACTTGGTCTACTCTCAATGCATTGCTAAACTTTAGTATAGTATCCTCTATGTAACTAAAACTGTCTGACAAACTTAGTAGTTTCAAACCAATGCTTAAATAACATCTTAACCAGTCCTGGTCCCGAAAGTGGTCATCACAAGGTTAAAACGTTGTGTTCACTGTATGATACTCAGGAAATACTCTCCTTAAACATAATATTCTCAAACTCTTACTGAAATGACAAAGCAATTTTTATACATGACTGCTGCCTGTACAGTCCACTAAGTTCCATGTGTGCTTTCTTTTTAGTAACTTCTACCTCTGTAAAATCTTAGAATGTACAAAACTACTGTTTGTGTATAAATGTAAATAGAAATGTAACTACTCTATATTTAACTGGAATGTAGTGTAATACAATGTAAGCAAATGGAAATTTTCTACCCAGGCCTCCACTGAAAATGGGTATTACCCAGTCGGACATTCCTGGTAAACAAAGACAAATAACTACCTAAATAAATAAATAATAAGTAAATAAGAGCCTCTCAACCTCTAGCCTTACTCTGTTTCACCTACTGACACCTCCTAACTCCCCCCACCATCCCCTGCCTTGGCTTTCATTACAGGTTCATAAGGTCACAGGTAAGTATCAGGCCAGCTGCCCTTGCAGGACATTTTAAGCCTAGCAAATTTTCCTTTTTGTGTTCAGAATAACCCATCCTATTTGGTTATAGATTGGCCTTACCCATCTCATCCCATGGTCAATAATTATATATTACCCCAATGAGAATAACTGGGATCATATCATAGATAAGTTGAGGGACTACATAATTTCAGATACTTTAATTTGATAATGGGATAAATCATTTAGGAGCTGCCTCTGCCCATTATAGGTTCATAGGTTCATAGGTAGATACTAGGCTATCTGCCCTAGGGCATTTATAAGCCTAGCCAGAGTGTATTTGGCTTCCGCCACCCTATTAGATTAGCCTACTGTGCCTCTGTAAAGTAGGTCACAGAAGGTACCCTTTAAGATTAGTTTACTGTGCCTCTGTCTAGCAGGGACACAGAAGAGATCCCAGGGGTGAATTTGCGATTTCCCATCCACGGGTCCAGATTTCGCTTGAAGAGGGTCAGCGAGGGGCTATGTCTAACATGAATTGGGATTCTATTCCAGAGTGAGAGGAGCCTCTGGGAAATGAATCTGTCCCTCCAGCATGTCCTATTTATTTTTGCGCTGAGGTTTAAGTCCCTGGAGCGTGTAGCTCTAAGGGACTTGGATTTTTTGAGGTGGAGCATGTCCATTAATTCTAGGTTTGACATGGCTTTGTACGTCAGGCATAGATCGCCTCTGAGTAGGCTGTAAGCAACTGAGTAGAGCTGGAGTTTCTTTAGTCGAGCTGCATAGGACATCTGTTTGTAGCCCATGATCCTCTTGGCGAGGTACTTTTGGGGTCTCTCCAGTTGCTGCAGGTGTCGGGTAAGGTACATCCCAAAAGGGGCATTGTATTCAATTATGGGCCTGATGAGTGACGAGTAGAAGGGCACAATGACCTCTCTTGATCTAGATGTGAACCCTTTCGTGATAAGGTGGGCTATATAGAAGGTCTTTCTAACCACTTTGGCAATGTGATTATCAAAGGAGAATAGTAGAGGGGTAGTCCTGGGGTAAATCTTTCGTTTCCCATCCATAGATCTAGTTTGCCTTAAATATGGATAGGGATTAACTTTGTTTTATGTGGATGGGGAGTCTGTTACACAGCAGTGGTTTCCGCTGTGAGATAAACCTGTTCATCCAAAACATTCTGTTGATGTTGCAGAAGAAGTTTAGATCCCTAAACTGAATAAGTATGATGCCATTTTACTTGCTGATATGTAGTATGTCCATCAGTAATGGGTTGGAGGATGTCTTACATACCAGGCACAGATCATCCTTTAGCAGTCTGTAGGATACCAAGTACAGTGAGATGAATACAGGACATTGTTGTTTAGGCCTTGTATTATTTTAGTAGGGTATCTCTGTGAGTGTTCCAGTTGTTGCATGTGTCTGTTACTTCATAACATTGTCACCATGATGTAAACCAGAAATATAATCATGTAAAATGTACATTTCTGTCAACATTGTTGTTATATCTTTTAATTGCTATTGTACAGTTTTTGTTATATTGTTACTTTATGTTTTTATATGTACAGCATACTGCCTCTCTGTCTCAGTTTTATTTCTGTTTTCTTTCAGAATTATTTCACCTGGGAAGTATCTGTAAATGCTCAGCTGTAATCAATGTACTATCTCAGTAAATAAATGCAAAATAAAATAAAATAAGAGGTTGGATAGGTTATTAAATAATTGCAAGGGAAACAAAGGGGGCATATAGATAGATTTCCTGTGGAGTTTAATAAATGGGGTGAGAATGAAGAAGTGTCTGTTATGATACAAGAATTCAGTGTACCAGTGAAAGGGGGACTTTTATTTCTAGACATATTGTGTTAGCAAGGATAGTATTTTTACAGAAATGGTGGTGATCTAAGTGATCTAGCATATCATAGAGTAATCTCATTGATATAGTTAGGTAATGCAGAGAATGGATTTGGAGATCTTGTATTTATTGAAATTGGGCAGGAGAATTTTAAGTGCAAAACAATCACTAGATTCCTAATGTTTATGCAAAGAATAGAGCTGACTCAAAGGGAAAATGTAGGATGATTTTGTTTGACATCTGTAAGGCCTTTGATTCATTTGAATGCAGATTTTATGAAACTGCAAATGAGGACAAAAGAGAGATTGGCTTGAAAATGTGTAGAAGTTTCAGTATAGCAGTCCAGCAGTGGAGGTAATGACAACTGGTGGGGTAACAGAAGACAAAGATTTACAGGTGAATGAGCTATGGGCATCTGCTGTCCCTTGGCTGGGACTATTTTTGTTGATGAAGGGGATAACTAGACAGATCAAAAGGGTTGTTCGGAAGCTAGACAGGTAAGAACACGGGAAGGCTTGGTTCTACAAAACAGTGGCAGCTTCACCTTAGTGATGGAAAATTCAAGGACCTGGATGTTTTTTATGAACCTGAGGAGAAATCTGTGAACCTGAAGAGAAATCTGGCTTATGATGCAATCAAGAAAACCAGTTTACTGAGAAGAGGAGGGGGAGTAGACTATGGAAAAAGGTGGAAAGATTAACCTTGAACTATGTAGAAAACAAGAGAGAAATTCATTGGGGAACACCATTGAGAGGACTCAGAAAGGGGTACAAGAGAAAGTAACGAGGGGATAATGGTGTCAGACAGAAACATGAGCATGAGGAGGTGACTAATGCAGGGAAGTTGATAATATCCTCTAGATCTTTCATTTTCTGTGACATCTAGCAGTATCATGGAAGAAAAGAAGAATAAGTTATCCAGGAACAATGGAAAGAAGTCTGTTTAAGGAGAGTTGAGCGGGTGATAAAGGAAAATCTGATTTTAGAAATGGTATTAGAAGGTTGGGGTTGTCCTATTCTCCAGCATATGCATTAGCTTTCAATATAGGGCAGAGAATACAAGGATCAGAGCTGGGGGAAGGAGACTACTTGGTGACAAGTGACCTTGAAGTAGGCTTTGGATGGGAAAATGACAGGATAGGAATTATAAGATAGGAAAAGAGGAAGAAAGTGGGGATAATAAAGACTGCAGTAGTAAAGTGAGTAATAACAAAAATAGGAAAATAGAAAAATAGGAAACTGCTAATTCATCACAGGGACATTATAGAGTAGAAAGGGGACAATATCAATCGACATAGGATGGAGAAAGAGGAGGAAAGAAGAAGCTAAGATGGCGGTGAAGAATAAGGAGCTGTATGAGAGATATGTGGAGGCGGTACCATTTGTGGGATCATCATATGTAAATATTCCATAGGTGTTTTCCCACAGTGCTATTACTGAAAGATAGCAAAAAGAAAAAAATAAATAAATAAAATAATTGCTGGGGATATAATAAGTATAGACAAGAAATAAAGACTGATTCTTGGAAGCAAGGTCATTGCTAATTTAAAGACGAATATGGAATAAAGGCATAAAAGAGATCGCTAAGGATGCAAAAGGAGAAAATTAAAATTAAATGGAAACCAAGGTGATCATAAATTTAGAGGCAGAAAGTATACAGGAATGGAGCAGAAATCCTGCATATATTTTCAGAATGTGAATAGGCTAGGAGATAATGGAAAGAAGTCATGAGACAGTTGACTAGATTTCTCTTAAGGCTTCCAAACTATCTCAGGAAGTCTGTACGTGGGGGAGACAGCTTGAGCAGAAGTGACAGAGATATAAAAAGAGAGAGAGAGGGAGAGAGTAGGAGGGATGATCATAACCATGGTAGTAGGTGTTACAAGAGAATCAAAGAATTGGAAAGGGCAAAACATTGGCATATTGGAAGAAGTGTGGAAATACTGAGGAGTATGGCAATTAGGGGAAACAAACCTGAAAGACAGGCAGCATGCAGATTAGAGTTTTGAAATTATTCAAGGTGAAGTTGCGGTGAAACATTTTACTTCATGAGTGTTATGATGTTAGATAATGATGGAGGAAAGAGACACAGGAACATGTTCATCATTCCCACTGTTGCAATACCCTATGGCTTGTGTCTTGCCCAAGACAAAGGAACCAGACTACTTCTAAAAGATCTGCATCTTGCCTTCAGATCCACTCTCACAACTGACTGGCCAGCCAAAGATTTAAATTTTGCTTGCTACATAAATAAGACATGTTGGTAAAACAGAGCATCCCCGTGCTCCTAAACAGGCTCCCTATCCATGTGAAGCAGAGTCCATCCCTAACCCAATTTAAGCTTAACCTTTAAAAATGGATAGGAAATCAGACATTTATTATGGGTCTGGTCCCCATTTCACTGACAGATAGAGGTAGACAGTAACCATGCCCAAACTATCATGCACCCGCCCCCCCCCCACACACACACACACATATAGGGCAGGATTCACGAAGGCTTGCACGGAGTGTAAGAGACGTGCAACACTCCATGCAAGCCTCGCGATCCAGGAACAGCCCTAAACTCCGTGTAAGAGACCAGCTAAAACGTCTCTTACACGGACTGGGCGTGGACATGCTAAATACCTCACTTGCATCCGAAAGGTATGCAAATGAGGTATATTAGCGATCCACGAAGCAGAAACCAGTCCGTGTAGGAGACGTTTTAGCTGCAGAAATGTACTCAGTTGACAACTGAGTACATTTCTGCAAAATCCACAACGGAGTGATGTCAGCTCCAAAAAGGTTGCATATGATTCAGGCAGCATGCCAATGGCCAAATATGTGGCCATTGGCAAGATAACCCGATGCAAAAATATTACAAATATGATTTTTTTCGGCAATTGCCGATGTTTAAACCAGCGCAGCCCAGCAAACGGGCTGCGCTGTATAAAACCATAAAAAAAGAAGGTTATAAACCCACAAATGTGGGTTTCATGCAATACATGGAATGACAATGCAGGGACCAGCAGACCAAAACCAACATGGCCACCGTGTAGTGGTTGCTAAGGGGGGAAGCTGAGTCTAAGACATGTAACTAAGCATTAGTAGGCAATCTCATGTAAATGAGGGTTAGGATACTGAATCTCACAGTCACATACCAAATGAGCACAGTCTGAGTAGTGTAAGAGATACAAAAGGGGGAGGAATAGAGTAGGAGATAGGTGACATCACAGGGGGGAATGGTAGAAAGAAATGCAGTTCATTGGAGGCCAGTGTAACATGACAGATGACAGGCACAGATCATGGAAAGAGGTGTGCCACTAGATAAGTCATGGAAAGTCAAGAAATGGAAGGTGTACACTGTTACCTACACCAACGTTTCTTGCTGGCCGTGCATGCACACATGTGCGCGCAATGAAGCGCAAGTAAGGCAGTGTGTGCGCGTGTAAGGCAGTGTGAGCATGTGGGAGCATGTTGGGAGATGTTTAACACTGTTTGCGCAGGTGTGCGTGCGTGTAAGGCAGTCTGAGTATGTTGGAGGCTGTTGGCAGATGTGTAACGGTGTTTGCGTGGGTGTACGTGTGTTAAAACCCGAATAAGTAGATTCTTAACCGTGTAAGCACGTGTGCGCGCATGTAAGCCACTGTGAGCGTGTTTCAGATAGTATGCAAGTTGCTCCCCCCTGAGGAAACAGAAAGGAAAAAGGAAGCAACAGAATTAATAGGAAGCTAGCAGGGATAACTGCTGAAGCTAGCAGGTGAAAATAATTAGAAGCAGGCAATTACACAGGCAGAATAGTAGCCCAGCCCAGCACTTAAAACTCTGCAAACAGTAGTGCAGGATGTTTCCATTAAGAGACACTGCAAGACAGGAGTAAGCTAATAGAAGTGAAAACTGAAAAAGCTTCACTCAGAGCAGAAATGTTAGGGGCTGCCATAGCTGTCATAATGAGACATAGGCGACTTGCTGAGGGTGGTGACAATGCAGATGGTGCCAGACAACCCACAGTGAGGAGACGGAGAAGAGTGTACAGGCCCAGGGTCACCTACCATGGGTTACATGAGCTGGAGATAGTAGAGCGCTATAGAGTGGACAGAGAGCTCCTGCAGCAGATTGTTGAGCTGTGCAGGCCACGCCTCACACACAGAACCAACAGAGGGGAACCCATCCCAGTGGAAACCAAGGTATGTGTTGGCCTAAGAATACTAGCAACAGGTACCTTCCAGAGACCAACTGGCGATATGATGGGGATATCACAGGCATCAGCCTCCAGGGTACTACATCAGTTCCTGGATGCCATGTCAGCACATGTCGGTGATCATGTATATTTCCCCAATGCCCGTGAGGTATTGGCCAGCAATATGCGTCTCTTCCAGCAAATAGCAGAATACCCTGAAGTACTGGGTGCTATAGACTGCACGCACATACGCATCAAAGCACCAGCAGGTGAGCGGGGTAGGGCCTACATTAACTGCAAGGGCTTCCCCTCCATCAACTGCCAGGTCGTGTGTGATGCCCAGGGCATAATAATGAATGTGTGTGCTGGCTGCCCTGGGAGTTATTACGATTCCCACATCTGGCATTTGACGCAGCTGTACCAGACATTTGCCAATGGGGACATCCCACATGGACACCTAGTGGGGGATGCAGGTTATGCACTGGAGCCGTGGCTGATGACACCCATCAGAAACGCACACACACCTGAACAGGAACGCCATAATGAGGCACACGCACAAACACGTAATGTGATAGAGCGTGTGTTTGGGCTGCTCAAGTCACGGTTCCGGTGTCTGGACACATCTGGTGGAGCCTTGCAGAACACACCAGCTACATGTACCCAAATTGTCATGGTATGCACTATGCTACATAATATGATCTTGCGAAAACAGCTGCAGCAGGACCAGCATAGGGCCGGGCCAAACAGCCCCCCACCATTGCCAAGGCCATCACAGGCAGAGCGTGACTCAGAGGAGGAACAACCTGAGCCTGCCCCAGTAGGCAGAAGGAGGCGTGCCCAGTATGCCCTGGCAAAGAGGCAATGCATAGCACATACACTGGCACAGTAGGAACCCTGGGAATGATACCCCTCTCTGACTCACTCATATAGTAATAGGGATGCCTAACATGACACAACCTGCTCTCAAACATGTACAGGGAGTGTAGTATGTGCATCCGACAGAGGCAGCCCTGCAGCACTACCTGAGGCATGATTGCCATGTGTCAAGCAATGTAACATCATCTTGTATATGCAAACATGAAGACCCTGCCTAACATCTCACCCTCACCAAGCATGATGCCACACTATGAAGACAAGAAGATCAAGTACAATAATCGGCTGAAGTAATGCAGTCAGTCAAAGGGGAGCCAATGTGTCACAGGCTGGGAAGATATGCGGAGTTTGACATGATGCACCACCTGCTAGGGGTGGCATGCACCTAGCATGCCATGCCCCATGGATACTGGCAAAGGCTGTCAGTACCCACAACATGCCCTGAATAGGTAAGTCGCAAAACACACACCCAACCTCATAGGTTCTACAAGGGATAGGAACCTAGATGTAATACTACCCCATGACAGATGTACAAACAGCAAGATGTGTGCAGTGTAAATGCACACAGTAAGGAGAATGTAGATACCAGTCCTGTAATAGAGAACTGGGCAAGGCTCACAGCAGCACCCTAGCACTACCAGGTCACACCTCATACTGTGCTGTACAGCCGCAAAACATGGAACAAGTTACAAAAGGAGGGTGACTAGCAAGAAATGGCAAGGATAACCACACCCCCATGTTGGTACCACAACAAGAAGCAGCATGGAATAGCCATGGTCAAATACCAATAGCTAAAACTGCCTCGCAGTAGATAGCCTGCTGCAGACCACTGTCCTAATACCAGGAACATCACCTGGCCTATGTCGGAATACATGAATATATCAAGCCCCCCAAACCACATTATATTGCTCGACTGAAAATACCCAGACATACACCGGTAGCATCGTACTAGCACCAACACAGTAGGGGAAAATTACCCAGATTCCATTAACCAAACTGCCCAGGAACAATGTACTACCCCCACAAGAGGGGTAAGCATACTGGATGTGATAATCAGCAACATGTGTACTGGATGGCAAGATGAGAAGTGTACCCCTCACTGGTAAGACAAGACCATAGAGTAAGCACACTGGAAATACACACCCGACCCCAGTCCCTGGCCAGAATACCACAGTGAAAAACATGTGTAAAGTATAGGTTGCAGCCCTCAAAACCGATGTTGAATCCACAAAAGGCCTTGTGCAAGTGCAGAACATGGGACACACCACAGAACATGTTATACAGGCATTCCATGAACACAGCCAGGAATGCTTGGAGTATGCAATCACAAATAACAACAACACACAATGCCATACACGCAGACATCTGACATGCTGGGCTCCAGCCATTACCAAACCATGCAAGAGAATGAGGAAGATACCACATGATAGAGCAAACATAAAGAGGGAAGTAATCACTGACCAGTAGTATGGCAACAACATATGTCCACACATACAATCCACTAAGTCCAGCCACAACAAGTATAACCTATGAATCCAGAGGCAATGTGATGCCAGTACCAAGTACACAGACAACCACAACATCTCCGAATAAATACAAACATATGTGATAGATGCATCCATGTATCCAAAGCAGAGGTTGAGCTCCAACAAGCCAGTACTGTCAACACTAGTCAGGAGGAGAAGGTAACCACATACACCACGAACCCAGTCCCACATAGACCTACCACAACTGTAAACCAAACACATAAACACAGACAAATATTCCCGGAGGCCTCAATTACAAACACACCACACCAACAGACACCTCCAAAGTAGATCACAAGCAACTACAACCTTCAAACATAGCACATGCAACGAATAGTATGCAAAGCTGGTATGCCAAACAGTCACAGGCCCGAAGGAGAAACAAATGCCTGATACAGTCGTAATAGGTGTCTGTATAAGCAGAAACACAGCTGTCCCACTCACCAGACTGAACAAGGGAAAGGGTAGAGTAAGCTGCTTGTAGGTAGCCACAAAATGCCACGTAACACAAGTACGCAGGTCACCCCAAAGCAAGCAGGAATATGATGCACTCAATGTCCATGCTGGGGTGAATTACCTGAGATGTACCTCCCTGGTCAACAACAAATGAGACATGTATGGTCCCTCAGTATGTACCCCAGGGCGGGATGACACTGGCTGTGTGCAGCATCCAACCCTCACCAAGAATGATGCCACAGTACAAACAAAGAATGCTCATGTTTAACAGCTGGCACAGTTACAGCTGTCAGTCCAAGAGGGTGTAATGTGTGTCCGCTTGAGATGTCAAGCATGACAAGCCATGCTGCTGTTACAGGGGTGGCTGTCAGCTGTTACCTGTGCGTCTGGATACTGGATAAGGCCTTTGCCGCCTCCATAGAGCCGTATGTAGGCAAGGCCAAAAAGACTACCCACCACCCTAGAAAACATAAGTGGTAGGAAACATAAGGGTCATGCTGCCCAATGCCAGATGTGTAAACTGCAATATGCATGCCCCTGAGGCACTTCCCATTATGGAGAACATTGATGCCTGTCCAGTGACAGAAGCCTGCTGCAGGCCTAGTGATACCACACCAGCACTACTAGGTTATACCACATACCATGTGTTATGGCCCCAACACCTGCACCAAGACATCAAAGGAGGGGGAGTATCCATATGCAGCACAGACACCCATATAGCCAGGTAACTGACAATGCACAAAGCAGCGGACACCACCCATGTGCACATAACTGTAGTCAAAACTGCTGTACAGTCTGTAGCATGCGACAGACCACACTCTCACACACAAGAACCCCACCCAGACATCCGAAGACACTGGACAGTATGGATGTCCCACCAAATACCAGACAAGGTACACAAAGTACCACATAGGTGTCAAACCATTATGTATGCAAGGAGTCATCAGGGACCTAGGGACACAGGTCGACATTAATCTGTCATGTGACAGCCACAATGCCAATGTGGCTATGAAGACTGTTGATACTGGACACTATATCATGAAAAGATTCACACCAACATCAACAGGGGTCACTGTGTCGCTGTTCTGTCCTCTTATCAGACCCATAATCTAGTACAATGACTCATATGGGATGTACCATATGTGACACCTGCAGCGGTTTGGAAGACCTCATAGTTACCCCACCAACAGGATAAAGGGTGCGAAATATATGTCATATGCTGCCTGGCTGTAGACACCCCAGCTGACTGCAGTCACACACTGCCTACACAGAGGCATTGTATGTCTGTTGTACCAGGCCATGTCCAACACAGGAGTAATGGACATGCTACACCACAGGAAATCAAAGCCATTGGAGCTGTGAGAGTCACAGATGTCAACCTCAACACATAATGAAATAAGATGTGCTGGAGGGACAGATACATAACCCATAGGCTCCCCACACCCAGAAACAGGATCCCAATCCATGGTAGGCAGAGCCCTCACTGACACCCCTCAACAGGAATATTGCCAAGTGGATGGATGACCGTACATGTATACTGGGGGTCCCCACTGTGTCACGACCAGACAGAGGCACAGTGAAGAACCTCATAAATGGCCATAATTGAACATAGCAAGGGGTGGCGAAAGACACACACACTCTAGCTAGGCTTACCAATGGCCTAGGGTGTCTAGCCTACTATGAACCCATGAACCTATGAAGATACAACACGTACAGGACACTAAGGATAATCACAAGGCTTACCCAACTGATGGTAGGAACCATGTTGGGCATCCACAGATATGCTCCGAATCACACAGATATTACAAACAACATACCAAACACACACACATATTGCTAACATACAACCTGTCAGGTGCAGTGCAAACACCCCCGAGTGCAAAATACCTATCCCAGCAGATGGTCCCCTGACATTGCAGATGCTGAGGTAACAGCCATCATCTGCAAAGCAGAACACACAGCAGCAAAGGTATGTGACGGTGTCCTGTGCTGAGGCCAACATGGACCCCAAGAGTAATGGAATGCAAAATCACACTACTGGCCAATGTCAGCCTTACCACAGGGTATGTACCCAAAGAGCAGTGTACAACAACAGTGGTCCATCACAACAAAGGGGTTGCCTGAATGGATACTCCAAACTAACACCCCAGGATCCTGACAAGCTTGTTCTGCACAGCTATGGAAAGGATCAGTATGTACTGCAGACAGAAGGCTAATGTGGACCTACTGATACCGGACCCGACACACTGTGGCTGTTGTAACTGCAGAACCGGCCCCTAAACATGTCTGACCCATTTGAAGCAGTCATTAAGGTCAGTGATGAGGGCTATGTGGTCCACACAGCGTAGCTGGACGGTGCACATGCTTCTAGACCATACCATACGTGTTCAGTATGGATATGTTCACCAGCTTAAATATACACCCCTGTGTCAGTAGAGGAGTTGCAAAGCAGACCAAGGACAGAACTGACATGGTCAGACATGCTGCATCCATGCCAGACTACAAAGCGGATATGAGTGGCATCCCACAAGGCCTGGTCTTGGCCCCCCCCACCCCCGTTCTGTATACATGTCCCATAGGTATAGGCCAACATGGAAGGACTGTGACTGAGCATGTATGCAGAGGAGTACAAACAGCCCACCGTATCCGACCCCCAGCTGACACAAGCAACCCACAAAAGAGCCACCTACAAACAGACAACTGTAGCCTTAGCCATGTCAGCAAGCTAATGGCAGAACTGTGTATAGACAACCACTGTGGATATACAGTAAGTGCCCACAAATTACCACACAGGTGTTAACCCATGAGGCACCTAACATGTAATGTGAGACCTGGGTACAAAAGGTGATAAATAACCTGCACTGGACAAACATGTGTCTGTAGTGTTCGCAGAAACATGTACCATATACCCACCCAAACATGAAGGCTGGCAGCTGTAGATAAGGGGAACTCACTCTGGCTCTGCAGCCATCCTCCAACAGCATCACAACTGACTACAATAGCCCCTGTGGGATATACTGCAGCAGACACCTCCAACAACTGTAAAGTCCACAACAGTACCCCACCAGGGGTAGCAAAGAGCCTGAACAGATGCCATGTGTTGCCTGAGTAAACAAACTGCAGCCCCACACACTGCCATCCTTCCCGGCTACAGGAAAGCTGTGCCTGATGTATGATGCCATGTCCAACCTGGAATGAATGATCATGTTGCACCTTGTACAATCTGAATGGCAGTGAGCTATGCACATGAGAGACCTGAACCCCAGCACTGACATACATAGGACAAGCTGTACAGAATGATCCATAACACAGAAGGCACCCCCACACTTCAGTAAACTCCTGGTACAGGTCAGCCAGAGAGTCACATATCGACACCCCTCAAGAGGAATCCTGATGAGTGGATGGGAGATGGTAGGCTACCCTGGGTATCACTGTTATGTCAGAGGTAGACAGAGGCACAGTATACCAACCATGACATATGTAATGGCAAACTCCAGTTAGAATGTGTGTCGAAGGACAAACACACCCTGTGACTACCATCAGAAATGGCCTATGGAACATCGCTAGTGTTTGCCAATGTCCACCCATGTTGTGGAATACACTAGCAATGTTGGACGAGCCTGGTGTAGGTAGTCCATATCTGAACATATTGCAACATGGTCATATGTGCACAACTGACCCCTACACAGTCTGTCGTGCTCACTATGAAGATGTCAAGCAGTGATAGGACTAAAGCCCAGGATACTGTCCACTACAGTGAAATACCGAACCAGTACACTATACGGTACTACAGTGTTAGGTCATTATGAAAGTATGTTGAGAACTGTCTGCAAAGTATCCCATGCAATTCCTGCAGGCACAGTATAATCCCTGTTGTGGCAGACACGAAGCAGTTGGCCAGTTAGTACACAACATGACACCCAGCACACAATCATAAACGTGTGATAATGTCGAAGGTCACACACTCCCAAATATGTGTTGGACTTCAGAGTACAACAAATGGAAAGCTCACACTGGGCATGCTCACACACTTTGATAAATGAGGCATATGTCAGACAACATGCCATGGAAAGGCTGAACTGGGCATGCTCACACACTTAGGCCATATCTCCGTGTAGCAGTTGGCCACACATATCTGGTATTTGTACGTGTCAGTCCAGGAACCAACCACAACACAGCAATCAGCCCAGTGCACACAGTAAATGACCACAGAGACATAAGTGATATAGTGGATCGCCGTCATATGCAAACATCTGCCACAGATACACAAGTTGGTCATAGGAACAGGGAATGCTATGGCAATAAAGACATGCAAACAGTAGAACAGCACAACAAATATTGTGCATCCGACAATTGAACATATGGGTGTAGAGGTCAATACTAGGCTTCTTGCCCCAGGGAATGGCAGCTCAGCCAGAGTGTGCTTGGCATCTGCATCCCCAGGATAGTAGGCTACCGTGCCACTGTAAAGTAGGTCACAGAAGGCGACTTGTGAGGCTAGTGAGCTGTGCCTCTGTCAAGCAGGGGCACCGTGGAGGTCTCAGGGATTGAATGTGCTAAGCCACAGCCATGTTGTCGGTGTGTGCTGTGAGAGGGTTGCTGAGGATCTCTGACAGTAGGTGTCCGTCAATAATAGACTGAGGGGAGCCCTATCTGCATTCTCTGGACGATTCCACTGTCAACACTGTGTTGTAATGAGTATGTGTGAATGAAGTGCTGTGCTGGAACCATCCACAGATGTCCTCCCTCTGTGGGCTACAGCTCTGCAATGTAGTAGGTCGCTCTGTCTGTTGAACGGTGCATATATGGCTGGTGTACAGCTGACAGGTGTCTTGTTGTGGAGCAGTCATGGGTATATGTGGGATAGCATGACCAATGCAAACAGTACACATGCTCATAGGATGCAAGTGTCAAGGATTATGCTGAGTGGCCAGTATAGTCCTCCAGCATGGGTCCTCTGAAGTCATCCACCCCAGTCTACACAAGTGTAGAGTCTGCTTGTGCTAAACACAGTTTGTGTGCAGTGACAACCTTGCATGGGGGTGCAGATGAGATATGGATGTCCAGGGAAAGGTGGACATGGGCAGGTATCAACAATGGTGGTCTACCTCTGGTGTGGAACAGTGAGTACCCACGTTGCAGATGGACATGTGCAATATGTATTAACCCATGTGGCTGTGGTGTGTGGTTCTGCCATAGCACATGGACCCACAAATTGTAGTGGCGGTAGGGTAAAGTGGTAGAGGCCTGAGTAGTTCTCACACACAATATGCCTGTACCTGATGTTAACAACTGGAATGGTGTATGTGAATACCTGCATATCCTGGCACTGTTCCCAGGGAAGCTAAGTGTGTGTCCTGGATGTGGGTGTGGTGTGCCGGACTGGTTGTGTTGTGTGTTACAGGTCCTGTGGTCCCAAAGCATGGTATAGAACATAACCTGCCAGTGCGATGTGCATATCTGACCCTGATGTAGGTGGCTGCAAATGCATATATATGCTATCCCCCACCTGACAGGTAGTACGACATCTACAAACCTCTGTGGAAATGAAGATGTCAGCACCCTAGAAATACTACAGGTGCAGAACAAATGCCCAGTAATTCGGATAGTGTGCTCTGCTAATGCGTCGCCCTCAAGTGTCATAATATAGTTAGGTAGGGGTTCGAATCCTGCAAATGCTCAGTGTGTGTGGGTGAGTGGGGTTTGTGTGTGTGAAAGACTGTGAGAGGGAAATGTCCCTTTTGGCAACTGGGAGGATGCACACTCCCCTTTCTAAACACAGATGATGTCAGCACCCTATAAGTACAGCAGGAGAAGGGAAGCCTCCCAGTAATGCGAATAGCGCGCTCTGCTAATGCATCCGTCTCAAGTGTTGTAATATAGTTAGGTAGTGGTTTGAATCCTGCAAAAGCCAAGTGTGTGTGTTTGGATGGGGGGGGGGTTATTGTGTGTGTGCAGATATGTATGAGGGAAATGTTCCTTTTGGCAACTGGGAGAACACACTACAGGATGCACACTCCCGTTTCTAAACACAGATGATGTCAGCACCCTATAAGTACAGCAGGAGAAGGAAAGCCTCCCAGTAATGCGAATAGCACGCTCTGCTAAGGCATCTGTCTCAAGTGTCATAAAATTGTTAGGTAGTGGTTTGAATCCTGCAAATGGCAAGTGTGTGTGTTTGGATGAGGGGGGTTATTGTGTGTGTGCGAATATGTATGAGGGATGTGCCCCTTTTGGCAACTGGGAAAACACACTACAGGATGCACACTCCCCTTTCTAAACACAGATGATGTCAGCACCCTATAAGTATAGCAGGAGAAGCAAAGCCTCCCAGTAATGCAAATAGCGCACTCTGCTAATGCATTTCCCCTGCATATCGTAATGTAGTTAGGTAGGAGTTTGAAACCTGTAAGTGATATGTGTGTGTGTTTGCATGTGGGGAGTTTGTGTGTGTGCATTTCCGTATGAAAAACATGTTAGTTTTGGCAATCAGGTGATCACACTACCTAATGCACATTACCCTTTCAAAGTACTGATGTTGTCAGCACCCTATAAGTATAGCCAGAGACGAGGAACTATCTAGTAAACCGAACAGTGCGCTTTGCTAATGTGTCCCTCTCACGTGTCATGACTTAGGTAGGTAGGGGAATGAATCCTGCAAATGGCAAGTGTGCATGTGTGTGGAGGTAGTAGGGTGTGTGTAAATGCAAGTGTGAGGGAACAGATCCTTTTGGCAAATACTACAATACACCAGATGCTGCATACTCCCCCAGTAAACACAGGGGATGTCACCACACTATCAGCACAGCCAAACAGGGCTAGTTGGCTAGTAATGCCAATAGTGTGCTTTGCTACTGTGTCTATTACCATTGTCAGAGTACAGATAGGCATGTTTTGGTAACCCACAACTGTCACGTGTAGTTGTGTCACACAGTATGACCTTGTGCGGGTGTTTGTACATAACAATGCATGCCATTGCCTAACCCAGCAATGGCATTGCACACATGATGTATGTGTCTGACACATACACATAAATACCTGTGACCTGCAGTAGTTACCATGTCTGACACATGCTTCGTGTGGATAAATGGTATTAGCAATGTATACCAATATGACTGTGTCTTACTGTGCAGGGTCCATGCGTGGTATGTCCCTATACAGTGTGGGTGTCTATGGTGAAAGACCTACAGCAGGGGATACACATCTGGTCTGGGCCATATAGTGTACATGTAGTCAATGTACAGGTGCTGCATGTTCCCACCTGTTGTGGTAGTGGTAACATGTCATTCCACTGCAATTCGGTGACCACATGCTGTGAACTCTTCAACTAGAGTGTTGTAGCTACAGTAATGCTCACACACAATGTTCGGCTGGATGCAGTACGGCCTTATAAACACAGTTCATGACACTGTCATATTGCCGGTGTTGTTATGGAGGATAGGTGGTCTTCCTGTGTATGTGAGGGTTGTGTGTGCCAGGCTATGAACCAGATGGCAGTCCGACACACTGTCAGCTGCACATGAGTAGGCCCTGATGGTTTGTGCTGTGCCAACAACCTGGAGGTGTGTGTATCTGTGTTACCTTGGGATACCACCCCCCTATCCATGTGTGTTACATGTGTAGGGGACGACAGGCATGGTATGGGGCATAACCTGTCAGTGATGGGTAACACCTGTGAGCCATGAATCATGCATCCGGTACTGCACAGACATTGCAATTCACCGTGCTGAGGGCAGTGTCTGGTGCATGCATCCTCTGGTGTACACTGCTGTTGTTGTGTAGCAGCACTATTAGTGTCCTAACCTGTGTGATACCCACGGAGGTCGCTATGTAAACCATGTCCTGCAGCATAAGACAGTATGTGTGTACCAAGGAGCCTTGCCATTATACATCGGGCCATGGGTGTCACGTGCAAGATGACCCGTGCACATCAATGTGGCTTCCCTAGCATGTAAGCACACGTTGACAGCCAGTGGATACCCTATGAATGACAGTGGAGACTGAGCATAATGTAGACATACAACAGCCTTCCCACATATAGTGGTAGAATACCTGGTGAGGGTATGTTGGCAACCAACATCAGGCTCATACTGGCCTGTGCCACATGCTGAGAGATCCATTCTATGTTCCCTATCATGTAGTCCAGGGAGGTATGTCCCAGGCAGCCACACTGGCATGATCAATGAGTGAGTCATATCTGTCCATGCCTCTGTCTGACCTGTATGCATGTGTGCTGTGGTGGACCATAGTGCCCCTGAGTCATATCACTGTGACCTTCACCAGATACAGCCTGTTGAGCAGGACCCCAGTGCAGCACACATGACAGGTACCTGACACGTCTGTAGCAGGTGTGTTGTGTAGCCCTACAGGCTGTGGGTGTGTGGCACAGGGGATGTGCATGCCATGTGTGGCATGTGCTCTGTTCCGACGGAACATATGCCTGTGTGCCAGCTGCGGAGGTGTGTGATGCCCAGGCAGGCTGCTAGTCTGAGTCCCCACGTATGCCCCAGTGTGTTCAGCATGCTGTCAGTGTGTGTCGATGTCTGACTGGTATTGTCGTCACTGTAATATATTGTATTGATTTATTTATTTATCCTACATTTGTTGACTGGGATAGCCCAACTGGATGCATGTCCATTTCCAGGGGAGGTCCGTGGAGACAAGCTATGAGGGTAGCAGATACAGCATTACAGAATACTAGCATTACATAGTACAAACAGATTATTTACAGAGATTACATAAGTAAGCAAGTCAAACATGTTCCACAGGTTAATGTTAGACCTGAGCACAAGCCAGGATTAAATTGAAATTACACAGTCAAGTGGTTCACAGAAGTTACACATTCGAGTTAGCCAGGCTTGATACATTGACATAGCCAGTTACGTGACAAATGTTGTTTGAGTCTAGTGTTAAATGACCTAAGGTGGACATTAGGGTAATATCAGCTGGAAGTGAGTTCCAGGATCTACTTACAGGGTTTGCAAAGAGAGAATCACCAGCTGTGTTATTAAACTTGCTAGTTTGAAGTAGTACATTGTTAGAGGATCGAAGCAGTCTAGGATTGTTATAGGGGGTGATAATAATTTAAGTGCAGGAGTATTGTCTGGATTATAGAGGATTTTATAGGCCATAATCAGTTGGTTATACTGTATTAGGCTGGGTATTGCAAGCCAACCAAGCTGATTTAGATTGATGCAATGATGTGTCCTAAAAGGCGGGCCAGTGGCAAACCTGGCAATGTGGTTGTAGCAAATCGAGTGCTTGTTAAGGACAGTCTTGTTCATATGTGAGAGTAGAGGGGATGCATACAGAAGGGCTGAAACAAGGTGTGAGCGAGCTATGGCACCTTTAGCTGGAGGGGCTATGAAGGCTTTAATTCTGTAAAGTGACCCTAGCTTTCTATTGATGGCTTTGCTAATCTGGTTAATATGTATGTCACATATGAGATTATTGTCTGTGATGACACCTAATAGTTTCAGAGATGGGTCAGGGGAGATTATTGTGCCATCAGTTGATGTTATGGTAACGGTGAAAGTGGTAGACCTACGTGTTGGTGGAATAACAGCAGTTTAGTTTGATTGGGATTTAGGATCAGACGATGTTCAGAAAGCCAGTTTGCTATTGTATTAAAGGTGGTCTGGGTAGCTGACCATAACTCTACTGGAGATGTGGCTGAGCAGATCAGAGTAGAGTATACAGCATATTGGATACAGCTGGCCTTTGGGATGACAGTATAATGGTCATTAATGACGATGGAGGACAGCAAGGTCCTTAGCATAGAGCCTTGTGGTACTCTGTGGGTGTTAGGTAGACGGTTAGAGGGTTTGGTCTGCCAGAGGCCGGCCTGCTGTTGACCATGCAGGTAGGATTGACACCATTGGAAGGCTCCAGTATCTAGACAGTCTGTGCAGGGTGTGGAGTCCAAGTTGGTGATCAACCATATCGTATGCCTTTGAGTTATCCAAAAAGAGGGCTGTGGATATATAATTTTTGTTGCAAGTATGGCTTATGGTGTTAGTAAAGGCTAGGAGGCCTGACGGACTGCTGTGATGAGGACGTACGCCATGCTGAGTGTCTGCCATAATGCGAGTTTGGATTAGGTGGTGCATGACTTGTCTATGACGAAAGTTTCCATAATCTCTGCAAGTGGAGAGAGTATAGCTATTGGCCTATAATTGGAGACTTCAGTAGAGCTGCCTCCTGTGTGAAGTGGGATTACATACGACATTTTCCAGATGGTGGGAAAGTTAGATTCTAACATGGTTCCTTTGATTACCTTTGAGACGGGGTAAGCAATAGCATCATCTGGTTTTGATAGGTACTCGGCAGGGAGTTGATCAGCAGACAGTGTAGTGGGTTTCACTGTTACAATCAAGGTACGGAGAAGTGAAGTGGCGACTGGTTGGCAGCTGGACGCAAGTAGTTTTCTAGGGTGCTGCTTTCAGGACCAGGGGAGCTAGGAGGTAGATGGCTAGCTAGGGCCTGCAATGTCTCAGTAAAGGACTGGTCAAAGCTATCAGGAACATCTTCAGAGGTATTATCAATAGTAGCAGCAGGGATTGGGGTTGACGTTTGTCCTGGACGTAGTATATATGACATGCCACCTGACAGGGTATGGCATTACTGGGTTCAGAGAGACCAGTCCCCAGATTGGCTGTGTGGTGGCATCCCACACATGTGTTGTACGTTCCTGGCCAAGGGTGATGGCTGACTGCATACATGTGGCAGCTGTGACAATGACACATGACTCACATAAACCACGACTGGACCATAGAGGCGATTCACAGGTTACCTTTGCACATGTCACCCTAGTAGTGTGATTGCCATGGTGAGTACCAACACATAGGGCCAATGGGGAACAACATACTGAAGGTGTGTATGTGTGGGTGGACTGCCACTGTTTCATAGCACTGACATATATGACTGCACACGTGGGTAAATGCCAGGTAAGACATGTGCAATGTGTCACAGGCAACGTACATGCGTACAGGACAGACAGTGACGTTCTGTCATGTGTAAGGTTGACATACATATGGTACGCTATGCAGATGTCACTAGCAGTCTACAGAAGCACTGTAACTCTGCATTGCAGGTGTAAGCAGTGTTCCAGGGGACCCCAAGCGAACATGCATTCAAACGAAGCTACAGTACACAGGGCTGGAAGTACTGCATTATACAACAAAGAAGGGGTAACAATAACAGTAAGTAAAAATGCAAATATGTAGGCACTATCAACATGTACCCAGGAATACGCAGCACAGATGCCCATGGTAGAACCGATATTATGTCATACTTATTTGTGATCTGGACTACATTGGTACTGCACACATATCTAGATGCGCGAACATCCACATGGCATAGTCATTGTGTGCATCTTGACACCATTACTGTACATGTCCACCATTGCATATCACTACTTGCGTTAGCTTTCCCCCTGTGCTACCCATGTATGCGGCTATCTGTTGACAACCTTACCACCGGCATGCAATTATGTGCAGCTGTTATACTTTGGTATGTACTATGGGTGCAGATAACAATTCAGGACATTCATACAGTTACTACAGCAGGCATGCTGGGGTACACACACAGTCATAGCAGCACACTGTACTGTTACCAACATGATACTATTAATACACGTCTGTGTAGTCACCCTGTGCATCAGCAACGTGTTTACCTGTTCCCGCAATGATGTTGAAGATTGCAGGAGGTGGCACAGTGTCATCATATGCACAGGGTGTGGATTAGGTATGCCTGAGTCAGCCACTGATACCACCAATTGACATGTGTGTGTATGTGTGTTGGTGACGGGCAGCAGTACAGGGTGGGGTAGTGTTGGTGCAGTATGTGCGTGTATGTGGTTGCCCTAAGTGTTAACATTTCGCATGTGTGTATGCACGCACACAGTTCCACCTCATGGCTGCCATATACAGGGGTTTGTGGACAGCCACAGACTGCACCTGGCAGGCCATACAGATCAGTGTCTGTGTGCACGGACACGGTACCTGTGCCTGGCAGGGGTGCTACGGACTATATCCAGTACAAAGCCGGACTGGGTACTGTCATCAGAAGCGGGGGGGTGTTGACTGGACACATGTCCCTGTTGGGACTGTCCAGAGCCACGTGCACGTGGTCTCCTGGGGCGTTCCGATGACAGCACAGACCCAGCATTGCTGGGGCTGCTGCTGGCACTATGGGGGCATGCGCGAGCCTGTTGTCATCCACGCCGACTGCCAGCTGCTGCCGCTGCCGGTATACGGCCACGTCAATGCCGCAGATGCCCACCATTGCCCTGGCTCATGGACATCTGGTTGTGGAACTGCTGTAATATGTCTCCACAACGTCTGTCTATGACATCGGTGAAGTTACGGATAGCATCCGCAATGTCACGCATACTGTCTGTCATGGCTGTGCAACATGCTCTGAGCTCCCTCAGACCCTGTCTGGTGTACCTTTCCATACATGACTGAGTCTGCATGACAGTCCAAAACATAGCTGAGGTTGACAGACCTCTTTGGGCATGTCGGCCAGAGGCAGTACGCCCACGGATGCTCCCACGAGAACCCATGGGCAACTGTCTGTGTGGTACCATCGGAGGACCTTGCCCATGGCTGCTGTGTGGGGACGCATGTGCCACAGGTACCACATTACCCTGGTCTATGCCCGCTGTATCCTGTCCATCACTTAGGGGCAATGGTGACAAAGGATGTACAGGCAGGATGACTGTGCGCAATGATGGGGTTGACAGCTGTGTACTGTCAATTGGCTGACCAATGGCAGACCCTGACACACCTTCCTGTACCATTACACATATATCATCATTACCAGTAGCCATGGCACAGGATTCAGGTTCCCTGCTGCAGGTCACCAGAGCAGCCCCAGAACCTGTGGGATGAAGACAGGAAACACAGTTTATAGTCTCCAGACATTGTTACCAGTGATGCACTTATACACACATGCACACATGGACACATGCACACAGGCACACAGGCACACATGCACACATGCACACGTGGACACATTCATACATGGACACATGCACACATGCACACGTGTTCACATGCACACATGCACACATGCACACATGCACACATGGTCACGTGTACACATGCACTCATGCACACATGCACACATGTACACATGCACACGTGGACACAGGCACACATGCACATATGCACACATGCACACGTGGACACAGGCACACATGCACACATGCACACATGCACACCCTGCAGTATACACACAGAGCACTACTGAGTTACACTACTGTTACTAGCATTATCAGGACTATTATAGGTTATGTTAAACACACTCACCAGCATGGATGGCCTGTCTCACTGTAACCCTGGAGGGACCTGCAGAAATGATGAGATTAATGTCAGTGGGCACATCTGTGCCATTGATATTGCATATGATACAGTGTACAGAACAGTCAGGTGTACATATGGCATATTACCTGCATGCTCCATGTCGTGCTGCTGTGTGGAACCAGCCTCCATCATAATGCAGGTGTACTGCTGTTGGTGTTCCGGGGCTGGAGCCACAACACTTAGGAGTAGCCCCTCCAGTCTGGTGAGGGGGGGATGTGTGGCCACCCCACCTCCTGTGGCGACCTGTTGCCTGTGGATATCTGATGCACGCTGCCGGACACTTCGGATTAAATCACTGCAGTGATGTCGTACCTGCTCATATGTCCTGTTATGCATGCCAATATCATTTACCCTATGGACAAGGTCTTGCCACAGTGCGGCCCTCTCCTGCTGATTCTGACTGGTGCGGGAAAACAGGATGTCATACTCCCGCACCAGGCTCTGGTGGATCTCCTCATCTTCCACCACAGAGTAGGCGGGGTTACGCTGTTGCGCCATCTTCCTGGAAGAGAACACAGACAGGATATCAGCAGACCATGTCAGCAATATATGGCACACATACTATACATGATACTCATGTGTAGTGATATACTACTACTCCCATATGTTGCATGTGTGTGTCGTGGTGGATACACAGGTACATGGCCAGATATCAGTGCTCAGCCAACACCTGTGCAACAATACCTGCCACATTCCACGCAACGTAGTAGCATGCCCCATCGGTCAGCACACACTGACAGTTGCAATGCACAACCTCACTCTGGGGGTTCATCCCAAGGTACTGTATGTGGGACACCGTCCACTACTGTGATGTGGACAGACGTTACTCAGCCTGGATATACATATCCCACCACCACCACCAGCACAGTAGACTACTTTGATATGTATGTGATTAGACAGTTATTCACTTGCTGGGACTGAGATGGTATCCATGCAGCACACTGGGCCAGTGGAAGCCACAAGCCACACTGCTGACCCCTTTGCAAATGCTTACCACGGACATGCCGTGGATTGCATGACGCTTGCACACACATGTCTAACCCAGACCCTATGCACAAAGGTAAGGCATCCTGTCCGGTGGACCCCAGACAGAGGCAGATTGTATAACAATAGCAGGAAGCTACTGCAGGACAGAGCACATTCACATTAAGGGTAGGCATCTGTGGTCAGCACTGGTACTACGCTACAGTCCATCATAACAACAGCCACGGCCTACTCTGGGAGGGAAATGGACACAAACACTATGGATGACCACAAGGCCTTCTTCAGTTATGTTACACATATGGGCCACATGCCTCAGATATGCTCTGTGTTAATCCACACCTACTTAACATTCACCAAACACACGCATATTGGCAACAATCCTGCAGACATGCTTGGTGCACATATCCCCCCTCCTTCTCCCCCACCTTTGAAATATTTATCCCAGCTGGATGTAACCTCCCTATCATCGCACATGTCCAGGTGAGGGCCACCCTCAGCAGAGGAGAACACACAGCACCACTGTGACCTCGTGGTCCCCCTGGATGTGTGCTACCGGCACTCTGAGAGGACATACCACCGCATGTAACACTGATAGTTTATCTTGCCCGTGCTACAGGATATGTACCTGGACAGTGGCATACAGCAACAGTGGTCCCACAACACTAAGGGGGCACCTCAACTGACCCTGGGAATTACCACATCATATGCATAATGGGCCTGGTCTGCTACGCTATGGAATTATGCAGTATGGGATGCATATGCAGTGACATCAGGTACCTGCAGACACTTGTTCCCAGCCAGTGTGCCTTTGGGATGGGCTGATCCTGACTTTTGGGCCTGGCTGACATTTCAAAGCAGTCACTACAGCCATTGCTGGGCCAACACACAGACACATGCTGCCAGGATCCTGGCCTATGACTGCTTGACATGTGATGTATGGTCATCCCCTTTTGGTGGAACTACGTACACACAACATATCACATGGACATACCTATGGATACAGACCTATGACACATTTGGAGGGTTCACAGTATGCACACTATTAACCTGCTACTTTGCATTACCTCTGTTTGTCGCAGCTGGTTGCGTTACCACAGCTTCTGCTTACTGCTGCTACTGTCAGTGCTGACAGCTTCAGGTTACAGAGTCACAGTGTCTGTTTTTTTTTGCTCTCTCTCTCTCTCTCTTCTCGCTCTCCCTCTGTCTGCTTACAGACAATGCAATGAATGTATTGCATGTGGGGAGTGTTAGCACTGGATGCTTTTGTAGGTATCTGCATAGGTCCATGTGATGGCCTCTGCACCAATTGTAAGCTAGCATTTGCTAATTGCATACAGCCAGTTGTGTACTGATTGCAGTTCTCACTGTGATTTCAGGTCAGTGCTATAAAAGGGTATGTGGGATAGGCGTTGCCCTTTCAGATTGTGAGGGCGGGGACCATGCTGGTATGCTGTGGACAGTGCTCTGTGACTGTAAAGGTTAGTATCTCTCTCGTGCTTCAGGCTGTGTTGTATATTCACAATTCTCCATTCCTCTCTCATGTTCCCTGTAGCAAGTGTGTATGCACATTGACTCCTACAACTATATATATATATATATATATATATATATATATATATATATATATATATGTACATATGCATACATATATCTATGTACTTTAACTGACCTTATTATCTACAGGCTGCCAACTAGCATGGCTGTTTCTTTTCACAGACTACTATTATGGAAATCCAGTAGTTTTGACATTTATTTTAAATGACATGCTTTGTGTACTACACATCCTATATTCCCTTTACATTCATCCCTACTTTTACATGTTATATTTATTTTAGCACAATGTTTTTGTATAAGAGTCATGGCTTAGTGGTAGGTTGTACAGACTAGTGTTTCCAAGGTCCTGGGTTCGGGACTGACAGTCAATCACAGTGACTAAGGCACTTTTAAGCAGTTGTAACCGGGCTAGTGCTGGTTTGCACGGAGCTCACGCATGCGCACTGGCGGTTAGCTCCGCGCACACCTGGTTACAACCGCTTAACAGTGCTTACTCTGGCGCACACCCGCGCTATTTTCTTTTTAAGAAAAGAAAATGGGGAGACAGGAAAGTGGTGAAAAAGGGGTCACAAAGAGGGTAAGACAGTAGGGAAACAAGCTTGGGCTGTGCAGGAGGGATGTAGGTAAGGCCCATAGCTGCCCATTTCTTCATCAGCAACAGCTGTGCATATGTATGTAATTTGGTGTGACATTTGAAACCTTCCACCCCTGAAAGAGGTGTCAGGACAACAATAATACTTGTTGTACAGCCAAATGTAATTGATAGGTTCCATGTCCAGCGGACATGTGTGTGGAATGGGCAACTATGTATGGGGCGTAATTTTTTTGTGGGTACAGAGTGCCTTTTTTTTTTTTTTCAGGTAAGAGTGGTATGTCAGGTGAAGGAAGTCGGTTCAGCTGGGGAGGTAGGTTGGGTAGGTAAACAAACAAGACAAACCAGACGCATACAGGGGCGGTGTATGACACATGTGGGGGGGTTACACAATTGACGGGGACGGAGGTTTGGATATCCGGAGCCCATGAGCCCACAGATGGCAACAGTGGAACTGATATCCCCACCCATAGGCAGTTGCCACTGTTCCTTCACTGCCCAGGACGGGGCTGTGCTGGGGGCTGTGTAGGCGGGGCAACAGGCATGCCCGTTAGTTGCACCACCCATGCCTCGAGCTGGCGTAGGGGCTCAAGGACAGAGTCCCAAATCTCCCTACGCACCACAGTCCGGACGCTACGGAGGGTGAGTGGTGGATCTCCTCCGGCCACACTTGCAGAAAGGGGGCGAGCCCCATCCCCTGCAGCGCTTCCACCCGCAGGTGGCACAGGGCCACCGGAGGAGGGTCCGGACTTGGCACTAGTGCCAGGTGCTCTCACCAGCTGAGGTGGGAGAGGTGGGTCCGCTGGAACCCACCTTCCCTGTCGTCCTATGTTTTGCATTATGTCATGACAGTTTGGGTTAGTGACATATAATACCATTCACAATTAGTTGTAACAGCATGCATTAGTATTCCCATTAACCAAACACCCAGATATTCACACCATTGAACAGTGTGCATAACACATGCATAATTTGAACAGAAATACACAGTCCAACAACATGCAGGGTTAATTGATGGCAACGGGCCATCAGGTGTGGATGTATGAACAGGGCAGATGCATCAACGGACATGCAAATATATATGACCCAACAGGACAAACGTCCAGGGTGTTAATTGTGATTGCACATACCATTTTCACGTGGAATGGGTTATATGTGGTTATAGGGTGGGGTAAAGAAAGTAATATTAACACCTTCGAATAACAATACATATGTTGTACATTTCTAATAGCTACAGTTATATACACACTACTGTTCTAACTACAGTTTCCTATATGATAACTATATCACCTTGCTGATAGGACTGTTACTGCAACATCAATATACATTTTAGTGTTCTTCATACACATTCATATCTAGCTTTGTTCAGCTACATCATCTTGCTACTTTTGCTTTATATAGCTGTAGACAAGTGTGGATGTTTGGTATATCAGACAATCATCCTATCTGCGTATTTCAGACTGAGAGCAACATATCCAGATTTTGGGATACACATTCCACATGCAGCAACACTTTGAACATATTTCGCTGTTTGGTTTTGAATCTCACATGCATTTCATTCTGTCTTGACTGCAGTATACTTTATTCAGGGGTTATTACTACTGTATTGCTGGATTCATGACACTTTCTCACACTCTCTCACTTGCTTTCATTTTACTATTCAGGATGGTACTTCTAGGCTTTATTGACATGTTTTAACAGTAGTTATTACAATCCTTTCCAGCAGTCTCACTTCTGTCATGTTTCAGTATTTCCACAGGGATATATTTCACACATGTGATTTCATCATCTTCTGTAGCTATACTTTTCAGCCTGCTGCAGGTTGTGTACTATTTTCTTACAGGCAGGGCATTTTTATTTCAGAATATATGTCGGAGAGTTTCATGTTTAGGTTACACTTACAGGCTGAAAACTCTTGTAATCAAGCAATACTTGCATACACTTTCACACTGTTACTTGCAGATTTTATTCCTTACTGACTACACTGCACTCTTTTGCTGACTGTCATACTTTTATATTTCTTTACAGTTACTGGTAGTGGATTACTGACCTGCCTGGTGGCGCAACCGCACCAGCCTATCGCCATAGGCTCTGCGGTTCACAGAACGGACACCTGCAGCTGTAATATAAATGAAGTAATATTGGAATACACATCTCCATAATATCAGCTAGTTTAATTTCTTACATACATAATTAAATGTAACTTACTCAGTAGTGGGGCATTGGGCATTTGCCGGGCCTCCTGGATCCAAAGGTTCAATTGGTCCTGCTTGCGTCTCTTCAGGTCCACATGGTGGTGACGGACCTGCTCACCAGTCCTTGGAATCCCTGTGGCACTGGTGAGATCATGAGTTAACCTGTCCCATGCCTCAGCCCTGTATGCTCCCCACAGGACCTGGCCCTGCATGAGTTGGGCCTCATGATTGTGGACTAGGAGCCAGGCCATGTACCTGGACTCCTCAACACCCCACCTCTGTGCTTGAAAGCGACTACCCTCTCCTACTCCTGACATTCTGCCTGCAGGTCTGTTCTACAATCGTTTATGCTGTGTATTCCCGCCTATGGGGCTTATATAGTCCATTTTTCCCGCACATATCTGTGATTGGCCATTTTGGAATTGTATCAACTTCAGTAAACCTGCATTGTCATGCTGTAGTTTGTATTCATTCCTATATATTAGCTATTATTGCATTTCTAGGTACTGCTGTCATGGCTTAGTGGTTCTATACCTTGACTATGGTGTATAGTATCCTCGGTTCGAACCTGGCCACTGCTTTTTATTTTTCATGACTGTCTAGACATGCTGAGGGGTGTGTCTGTGTAAAGGCAGTTTTGATACGGCTTGCTCAACGTTGCCCGTCAGTTAGCTTGTTTGCGCGGTCCGCAGCTCCGCGCAAACGGGGTACACTGCTTTAAGCCTCATTTGGCTATCGGCACACATATTACGCTCAGCTCAGTTAGGGGCACATAGATATAGCATGTTAAACCACTGCTCAGCTACGGGCACTCATTTTGCACCAGTTAAACCACTGCTCATCTACGGGCAGATGCACTCACCCTGTTAAACTGTAGCTCATCTATGGGCACATCTGGCATGTTTTATTCTTTTGTTACCTCACATTTCTTCAATATAAATGGGCTATTTCATTACATTTTACATAAGTTGTGGTTTTATGTCTACATATTTGTCAGGGACTTGTTTCCTGCTTATTTTGCAAAAAAAAAAAAATTGGTGTTGTGGGGGCTCGAACCATGAATGCCTGCTCTGCAGCCAGCACCTCTACTGCTACGCTTTTGCTTCCTGGTTTATTTTGCATATTTAGTTTTTATATGCTTTCCCACTGACTGCTAACTGTAGCTGCGCTACGGGCACGCCCGCGCAAACGAGCGCACTCACGGTTAAACATCTTTACAATTTAAAAAAAAACTTATAACTTGTTCATTTATATTTATTTTCTTTTCATAGTCTGTGGGGGCATGTGTTGTGTTCTGTTTATTCACATTTCTATGGACTCTGTCGTGGGTGTTTCCTTTGGGTACTTTTCCTCTTCTGGGGGCGTGTCTGCTTTACAGGGCTCGGCCTACGGACACGCCCCCTACTGTCTTACACGGACCGTGTTGGCCTTCAGTGTGATTCAGCATGCTCTCATTAATATGCAGAGCATGCTGACATCACTCCGTTTAACTGCAGCCTCCGTGTATGAGTTATAACTCTTACACGGAGGCTTCGTGAATCCTGCCCATAGCCTTTTTAACTAATATACCACCTCCTAATAAACAGTCATTATACACAGGGGCATGATTGGGTTGGGTTGCATGGTTAGGCTTACAAAGTCTCTGGTGGTTTTACCCTAGTGCATACCTGTGAACCTATGAACCTATGTAGATTTATTTATTATTATTTTGTTTCATTCTTAAAAAATTGAGAAAGGGGCTCCCTTTGGGACACCCTTCCACACAAAAATTGTTTTACAGCTAATATATGTGTATATATATATATATATATATATATATATATATATATATATATATATGTATATATGGGTCTACTTCACATGGTCAACATTTCAGAATGTCGAAGAACATATGGATGAGACCATATGATCGACATTGGAAATGTCGACCATGTAAATAAAAAAAAAAAAAAACACGACTTACCTTCACACTGCTAACAGGGGGGCTACACCCCCCCTGCACCCTCTGTGGGGGACTCCGCCCCCACACCCCCTGGAACTTAAATATATCAACTCTGAGATTGCACTACAGTGCAGAAGATGGAAATCTTTCCACTCCACACTGTATGAAGATGCCAGTTCCACATGACTGACATTTCAAATGTCGATCATATGGTCTTTGACATTCTGAAATGTCGACCATGTGAAGGAGACCTATATGCGTGTGTGTGTATGTGTGTGTGTGTGTGTGTGTGTGTGTGTGTGCGTGTGTAGATGTGTGTGTGTGTGTGTGTGTGTGTGTGTGTGTGTGTGTATTAACTATGTTAAGTGTTTTTTTATTTTTATTTTTACAGCAGTTCTGACACTGTAAGAAATTGATATTTCTGTACTACCATTTGTTTCCTGTCTTTTAGCCTGAACTCTGAACTATGTAAGGAGCTTATTTATCATAAAAATGTACTGCTTATGCAAACATTTATATTACATCCAGACTTTCGATCTGTGGCAGCGTTTTTATTTGGGCAGAGACGAGATCAGTTTGTTTAATATGTATGTTAACACTGTGATAACTTACCTGCATTTTTTTTCTGTCAGATTTGTTCTTTCTTCATTCAAAGTACTGCCAGGATTATAAACTATGGCACATGCATTGTTTGAATATATACGACTTGTGCTCACTTTATGACTGCTTACCCACAGTTTTTTTTTCTGTTTGACTATGTTTAGTAATAAGAAACTCAGACATATTATGAGTTTACTGTTATGCTTGTTAGACTACTTTTAATTCAGAGGCGTTCTGACATGGTTTAATATGTTGCTTGTGCATTTATTCATTATGTACTGCTTATGTTCACTCTGTGACAACTTACCTGCCATTTCTTCAGTTATCATAGTATTAATTATATGGGCACTTGACTGAATTTTGCAATGTACTGCTTATATATTTATGAGCTATTTGTGTTGAGTGTGCATGCAGTGAGAACTTACCTGCCATTATTTCTGTCAGATAAAATATTTACATATAAAGTGTTCTGACATGATTTAATGCTTATCACATGTATTTATGGGGTAAGCGCTGTTTCTGTTCACTAGATGATAACTCGGTTGCCATTTTTTTCTATTACTCTAAATTTCATTAAAAGGGATTCTGACAGGATTTAATGTACTGTTTATGCATTTTCTGGACAGGGGTTTGAAGTGCTCACACAGTGACATCTAAAGTGCAGTTTATTTATGTCAGACTAGTTATTTTTTTAATGTTGAAGTGTTCCTTACAGAATTTCAATGTCCTCCTTTTGCATAATAGTGTTTGGGGACTTTATCATGGGGGAAGTTAAATGTGCTGCTTATGTGAACTTTGGACAAGTTTCTGTCCAACCAATGCTACCCAGTGATCCTTATGGAATC
This sequence comes from Protopterus annectens, assembly GCF_019279795.1. Lineage (NCBI taxonomy): Eukaryota > Metazoa > Chordata > Ceratodontiformes > Protopteridae > Protopterus > Protopterus annectens. The sequence continues at coordinate 717,456,537 of NC_056751.1, read as the reverse complement.
TTATGTATCCTCTTTGATCACAGCAAGGATACCTACCCAGGTCCTTCTGGTCTAATTCCCATAGTTTCTAGAAAGGAAGCATTACTTACCTTAGAGATGTTGGTTCTACTCAGTCTGAATCTGTGCTTAAGACAATAGCGGATGCAGATGCAGTGGCCATTTTTTTTCTTCAGACCACTTGTTCATTTTTTGGGTTTCCTCTGACGTAGTTCTTCAGGCCATTATGAACCAGGGGCATCAGTCACATACGTTTTGTCTATGTACAGTATCCAAAGCCAGACATGGGAGAATCATCTTCACTGCGACACAGTTTCTAGGGGATGCTGCTGGATGTATTCTAGGGAAATGGCCTTATGCTGGGGCTTAAATTCCTCTTTTAGTCAGTCATAGATTATAGATATTTAAATTGTTTTAGCTGAATCTGACTTAGACAGAGAGGGATATTTCAACCTTCAGATTCCTTTCTTAACTGTTCTGATACAGAGAAAATCTGATCCTCACATTCACTTTGGGAGATGTTTCTTTCCTGAATTACTGTCATAATGAATGAGGTGTCCCTTTGGGCACACTTGTGGGTTCCCACTACATTCAAGATATTTCTCCTTTTATATAATTGTAAGTAGATTTCTTCATTCTACAACTTTCTTCCTTCAGTGCCAGGATCAGAGGAGATATATATTAAACAACCTGTTTCATATCTGATTCATAAAGCTGTTGGGTACCATGTCCTTATTACCTTTCAAATGTTACCCTTTTGACTTGTCTAGTAGCTAAAAGCTATCAAATCCTCTCACATATCAAAGAACAGCTATATAGTCCAATCTGAAGCATTTCGAACAAAGTGGCAGTTACAGCTTCAGGATTGCCAGGCTTATATCCCTTCCTTTTTCAGTCTTTCCTCCAGCTTTTACTGCTTAAATACCATTCTATCAACTGGCTCTTTTCTTTCTCCTTTGGCACTTGATTGTCATAGACACATGAGGATTAAAAGGGATTCAAGTGGAGAACAGGTGGCATAGGATGCAAAAACCTCTTGAGGTCGGGGGACAGGGGGTTTCTCCCCACATTCCAAACAGACAGAATTAGTTTTTCTTGCCTTTGCAGAACCAATGCCAAATTGTCAAAGGCTGTTATACCAAAAGGCTTCTGACAAAACAGAAGAACCTTAAACAACTCAAAAACAAACCTAAGCTCAGATAAACAGTCAAACAATCATAAACCAAAAACTGTAAATGAAAAGAATGCTGAACAAATGTCTTCCAGTGAAATTCAAGGCTTTTGACTCACTTTTATTACATACATCTTCAGAATGCAAACACATAATGTGTTTTCATTCTGAAGAAGTCTCTAATGAAATTGAGAGTCAGAATACAAAAACTTCAAGGTGCAAGTTGATGTAGTGCTTTCATATATTTTCAAATAGTGCAGTAATTGTAAGTTTTGCAGATAAATTTCCAATGCATCAAACATTTATGTTAAAAGTTTCAAATAAATAGTTTGGGCCAAAGGTTATTTTCCTTGCAATTCACATGAAATTGTGTATTTAGCCTCTTGTGAAACGTGAAAGTTTTTATATAGGAAAAACAAAAGAAAACACATTACAGCTATTAAGAAATGTGACTACAGTAATGCTTTAGCAAAACATGCCAATGGATGTATTGATTTTAAAAAGTTTACATTTTTTTTATTTTAGATGAAGTTAAAATAGAACCAGAATAGCAAATTAAGTTTGCAACAAACAAACAACAAAAAAAAAACTGGTGCGAATGAGCATTTTAACATCAAATGTTTTTAACAGTCCAGTGATTGTAAAAACAATTAGTTAAGCATTCTTATGTGTTTTCAATATACGTTTCACTTTTTTACGAATATAACCATACCATGTATTGTACAGGGTCATCTAAGGCACATTTAGATTGATAATAATTTGGTTAATTGATATAACTATTTATTCTCATTGGTAGTGTTTGCTCATGTGATTCAACATTCTTGTATAAAAAAGAAAGAGGTGAAGTTTTATTTATTCTGATGAAGTTCTAAGAGAATAAAGAACTAAAGTGCTAAATCAACTTATACCTTGAAATTTACGTATTCTTGGCTCAGCTTTGTTTGAACGTTGCATTTATAAGTTTTGCTTTTTGTTCTAAAGTACTTTCAAGTTTTTGTTTCTAATGAAAGTGAGATGAAGGCAGTTTTGTTGGAGGACATTTGGTCAATACAGAAGACCTTTCTCAGAGTCAAGTTTTTAAATATTCCTCCTAATGATCTTAGGAGAAGATCCAGTATTCTAGATGTTGACCTTTTAAAACATCTTGCTTTTATTCCCTAGAAAAGTTTTAGGGTACCATAGGACCTATAAGATATCTGAACCCCTGTATCTGGGTCGCACAATTCTAGTTACTTTCTCTCTTGAACTTGATATGCGGAAATGCAATGGTGGGGACTTTATATATGGGCTGTTATAAGTACACTCTTGTCTTCCTGTACCTCCAAATCAATCTGTGTCTCAAGACATCTCAGAGTTTCTTGACAGAGCAGCTCTTGTGAAGGTAAAGTTACAAGCCCTTTTTTTCCTCAAACAAAGCAGAGCACATCACAGTGATGCATTGCATCAAAAACCAGGGGGACAAAAGGCAGTACCCCTATTCAAGCTGGCTATGAGTGCTTTGGAGGTAGCTCTTGAGCATTCCTTAACCCTCCAAGCCCTTTTCTTTTCATCAGAGCATAACATAGTTGCCTACAAACTGAGCAGAAACAGGACAGGCCATCACGAAGATACTGAAAATGTGAAGATCTGCCCGGTATTGATCCAGTTCTGGGGAACACCTCAAACAGATCAGTTAGCCTCCTTTCAAAACATACAGTATACCTTTTCTTTCTTATTCCCTTTCAATGAATTATTTTATTTTCACACTCCACCCTTTCCACTAATATAAAAAGACTCTTCAAATATTTTTTGTGGTGAATCCTTTTTGGCCCAGACAATATTAGCTATCACTTTTATAGAATTGGTCAAGAGTAATTGCCACAAGTTCCCTCACAACCTAGATCTATTCACACAAGAAAGGGGAAGTTCAGCTCACCCTAATCTGTTACATCTTAAATTATCTGTCTGGATTTTGATAGCTTCTGACACTTCTTTTTTGATGATACACAGAGTGTACTAAAGGCGACAATAAATCCTGCTCCTAGAAAATTGTACTGTGGCATTTGGAAAACTTTTCTGGATTGTACCTATTTAATAACCAGAGCCCTATATGGCTATCTTAGATGGAACCACTGGTACTCAAATATTGGTGTGATTTGCTAGCCTCTGGCCTTATTACTATTTTGTTTAGGTACATCTTGTCTGCCCATAGATCCATTTTTTCCAAAATATTTTCTTAGCAAAACAGTTTTTGATAGGAACGTTCCACATGAGATCTTTTTGCAAACAGGTTGCTGCTTCCTGCAATCTTAATTTTGTGCTGGAAAATTTAATCTTATCTCTATCTGAAACTGCTCATCTCACATATTTAAGATTTATTACATAAAACAATGTTATTTTCTTTGATTTAACATCTACAAGATTAGTATCTGAGATGCTAGCTTTCTTGGTGGGTAAACCCTATCAACTTTACTTTAATGTTATGGTATCAGTAAAAACAAATCCCTCATTCATGCCCAAGGTAATTTCAGAATTTCTTTGAATGGAGTCATCAATCTCCCAGTGGTCTGTATTAACTCTCAGAACAATGGATTTTTTATACTCTGGACATGTGTAAGCAGCTCAGGTGTAATCTTTACAGAACCAATTCATTTAGAAAAGCCTATCAGTTATGTATTTGTGATGCTTGTACTAAAAAAATGACCACCTGTATCAAAGAAATGTTTTACAGGTTGTTGTCCCTGGCAGTCGCCTTTTATTATGCCCACCATGATGAACCATTTCCAATACTAAGGCACACTCTCCGCTGGCCTTATTTTTTGATGGCATATTGGAAAAGGGTGGAATCTAGAAGCTTTCTAGAAACAGTTATTTGGTCCTCTGTATATACATCTGAATGAAATTACATACTGGATTCTTTGTTTAGATCCATGACTGACATTGCTTGGATTATTCTCCAGGGTTTGCAGGATCTGTATTCTGCCTTTTCCCAGGTTGAATAAGCTATGGTATTCTACCCATAATCTACTGTAGCAGTGGGAATGCTGATCAAAGTACGGTTGTGTCAGTTGCATTTACCCATAACAGTAGATGTTCAAAGTGCACACAACTCCAGTAACAGCACTCACCTACCACCCCTCTAGTGATGTCTTGTGTTATTCTTGTTTTGTTCTGGATGAATAAGCTACTTCTTTAGTTCCAGGCAAGAAAGCCCAGAAGATTTTCCACTCTGACTGCTGATTTACCCTCTTCACGTCTGACCAATCAGTAGTCAGAGTGGATCTGGGGGAGGGCTCTAGAGCTTTTGGAAGCTGTCCGCTTACTGTGTCAAGGGCAAGACACATCCCATAGGCTACTGCAGCAATGAGGAATTTGAGCACTTACTGTTATGGGTAAATGTAATGTACACACCTATACTTTATGAGAGGATGATTTTAGTGGATGAATTGGACGAAGTATAATACAGGCTGAGACAAAGAAGAAGAGAACAAGTTGAACTCTGAAACAGATAAATGGAGGAGAGTTAGTGTGTTAGAGAAATTTCTGCTGTGGGAAACCATACATACAGGCACGCTCATAAACACACATCTCAAGCTTCCACCCTAGATAACCACAGGTAATCAACATTTATGGGTCTGGTTCATATCATAAAGTGATACAGCCCTAACTACAACATAAATTCAAGTAGTAGCTCTTGAAATGGATGAGCCAGAAAGGAGAGGATAGAGGTGAGCAATTGAAGCCACCTCACTGATACTGCAAGAGCCTGGCAGTCCAACTCATGGCACTGTGGACACCTTTCATAGAAAAGGTGTCTTGTAAACAGCAATAGTTGAGAGTGTGGATGATCCTTGCCAAGCCACATATGTGGTAGATTTAATGGGCCATGTGCAGGAACATGTGTGCCCTCAAGGGAAGGCATTACAAATAAAATAACTAGATGGAGCAAAAAAGATCCAAAAAACATACCTCTCCTAACCATAATCACAATATCTCCTATGTCTCAGTATTTTGTTTTCAGGAGAACTCAGAGAAAATGAGGTGAATGAGTGAATAAGTATTTGCTTTGACAAATGACAACCAATAGAAAAACATCATATTAATTTGAAATTTTAACAAAAGGATAACTCCTCAAAAACAAAGAACTGAAGAGTCTAACTGCTATGTAATATTATGTACTAATAAGAAATCAAATACAAATGCTAACTTAAATGTAACTCGTATTAGAATAATATTAATATTTATCAATATTGTAATGCTTCACTGCAATGATTACTAAAAAAGGACAGACCAGTCAGGGTCTGAATTCTCTATTGTTGGACATTTAAGTATAATGAAGGTTCTTGTGATAAAGCGGACAAAACATCCCATCCCCTGTAAAATATACAGAAAACGAAAACACTGAGGCAGAGACAGAGAGATATTGTCTTTGGAGATTAATATTGCAGAATATAATGGCTAATAATTACCATAGGAGTGCATGGCTAGGCTTCATAAGATCTTCTTAGATCAATAGCCTAATAAGTACCTATGATCTATGTACATCACCCCCACAGGTATCTAAACAATGCAAAGCCATGGCATTTCCCATTGGTAGCCTTCTGATTTACAAAAATGTGAAAGTAATCTAACTTTCAATTTTCTCTTGGTCAGGCCAATACACCACTTACCTTCCACACAGATTATACAGTATTAAAAACTGCATTGGTTATTTTGGGATGATCAATAATTATTGCCAGCAAACTTCAAACTGCAAGAACCTTGTATGTTTCTAACATGACAGATTTTACAATGTTTATAAGTGCCAACTAGTCTATAGTCTGTTATACAATTCAACATGAAAACAGAAGGGATCAACGGATAATGCTGATTATCAGAAAAAACAGTTGAGCAGGAAGAATATCAATCAAAGAGAAATCTTTGAAAATAATCCATCAGTGATGCAGTACAAGGTTCCTAAACCCACATGAAAAACTAGTGTAAGATGTGCAAAAACAAACAAATAAATACATATATACATACATAGATACATATGTAGATAGATAGATACATACATAGATACATACATACATATATACATACATACATACATACATGCATACATAGCTACATAGATAGATACGTACATACATAGCTACGTAGATACATAGGTACATACATACATATATACATACATAGATGCATACATAGATAAATAGATACATGCATACATACATAGATACATGCATACATACATAGATACATACATACATACATATGTACATACATACATACATGCATACATACATACATAACACCTTAAGGCCATGCTCAGTAACAGCCTCCTGTAACCTAATGGCACACTGCAGTACTTAAATGGCAAATGCTGCTCGGTGAGCTCTGACAAATATTTCTAGACCTGCATTTCTGGTACTGATGCCTTGTGTACTTCTATTCAAAACTCTAACCCACTGATCATCCTTGGCTGTATCAAGCTCACTCGAAAGCAGCGAATCTATGAGGTGTGGTTGTGGCTAATGGCTTATATTGATTGCAGTAGACTTTCTAAAGAGCCTACATACAAAAAGCAAACCTACAGTCCCAGTCAAAACGTTAATTGAGAAGTATCACTGACTTATGTCATTCAGGGTGAAATGGAGCCCAAGGCAAAATACAGCATGGAAACCTTCCTGCTGTTCACAGCTCCCCCGTACCATTACACTGTCCCCCATTTTCCACCATCATGGCCTCTCTACTCCATTTAGACAGATTATTTCTTGTTTTTTTTTTTTTCACAATTCACCTTAATCTACACACTTTCCTTCTTGTTTTCAAACTAGCTTAACTGGCCAAAACTGCACTCTAATAACTGTTGTGGAAACCATTAAATTATACTTGGGGTCATGGGACCATATTTCCCAGACGTCATGTAGCTTTAAATGCTTTCAGGTGCATATTAGAGCTTCTTTCAAACCCTTGCTCCAAATGATTGAACAAAAACTATTAGTGAGGAAAGTAATTCAGTCTTTTTTTTCTTTCAAGGAAGAAATAAGTCATGTTAAAGGGCAACAAAACAGTAGCGCCCAATAAACTAAGAAGCAAAATGCTTGCAAGGATGGATAAACCATTGCCTTTCAACCCCACCCCAACAAAAATAGTCATCTTTTGGCACTGATTAGGATAAATGCAAAAGAACAAATGGCCACAGTCATATATTTCAAGTTGTTACTGGCATACATATATGCAACATATCTCCACATCCCTAATGCCAAAAGCCACCTTCTATGATCTCCTCTAATGTTAGACTGGGATGAGAGTGAATGAACAAATGGTTACAGTAATATTTTTCAGCTTGTTGCTGTCAGGCTTATAACCACAGCATAGCTTATTACCTACTCCAATATGATGTCAGCCAGTATAAATGTTGAATGCCTTATTGAGATAAAAGTGAAACATTGTGGTAATATGTTGCAACATATTGCTCCAAGACAGCATTCTGCCCTTCAAAATGCTATATCCACCTTTGATATTTAACAGTGAGATCTGATTTCAAAGAAACCTAAATAAATAAATAATGGCTACATTGTTCTCAGACTCATACAAGCGTCTGCGCACATCTCTGAATGAAAGTGGTACTTTTAGACATGTCGGGCTGCAGGGCAGAGTTTGAGGAAGGAACCCCACCCACTAAGCATCTATCAAAACTCTTTATATAGCCAGAGGTCTCTGAGAATCTAGATTTCTTTGATACATTTTGCACTTTATATTTGAAAGATAATTGCTTGGTAGCAAGAAAAATTATGTATGTAAACTTCCGATATCAGGTGTCACCACAGATAAAATGGGTAATATTTTTACACACACACAGTGACACTACACCTGATGACAAGCCAGGTATATTGAAAGAGGCACACACACTCACATGGACATGTAAACAAATACAGATGCTAGCCACATGAAATTGGAAGAAATCTAATCCAGCTATGACCGTTCTTTCAGGAGATGAAGAAAACCAAGTCTCACACAGAGACAGGGAGGATATGCAGACTCTACAAATAATGAACCACAACCAAGCACTCAAGCCAGCAAACCAGGCACCATTTGGATCAGAATGTTACATGCTACATGTCATTAATCAGTTACTTCCATGCACACCCTGTCCAAACTGTCGAAGAGAGCTGCATGTTGTGTGCAATGCTGTCTGAGTAAGACATAAACTGATATCGATATATAATGTCCTTGGAGGTAAAAAAATCTCACACTCTAAATTCAGACAACAAAATGGTCATCAGTATATTTCACACCACATTTTATCAAGGCCATCACAATACACATAATCCATCATATGCTGAGGTTCTGAAGATTAACTTGCGTAAACCTCAAAGATTTCCAAAACACAAAACAGGCTCAATGGCTCAATGCATACTCAGGAAGTAAAGCCTACCGCCTCACATAGCACAAGGAGTCCCAAAGTCACATATGCTGAGCCCGTCAGGCAGGCATCTTCACAACCAAACACTGTAGTCATAGGTGACTCCATTGTAGGACATACAGATACACCTCTTACCAGGATGTGTACAGAACCAGGCTGAGTACAGAACCAGGCTGAGTACAGAAAGACTGACAGTTCGTTGCTTGTCTTGTGCCAGGATCTATCAGTTAGCACATGCACTCAAGTCCTTTGAACAACAAGTACTGCTAAGACTCCATCTTAATCCATGTGGGAGTCAATAACTTAAGATGTACCTCCCTGAACTAGAAATTATGTTCAACTTCTTTCTCTTAAATACACTGCACAAACATCCCCCACAAATGTATACATGTAAAAGCCACAGCAATAATAATTTTACACTGAGTTCAGCAAACACAATACATTGTTTCTAAAAATAACTTTATTAACCTGTAGCTTACAATAAAAACTCACAATAACATACAAACTAACACAGATATCAATACCAAAAAAAAGACATCAGAGAGAGGTCTTTTGCATTCAGATCCAAGATATTTCCATTTACTGCTTCAAGCACTGTTACATACTCATACTAACTAGAAACCAAAACCAAACTTAATTAGTCCATTTTTTTATTTTAGACTATTTGTCTTTTTTGGCACTCTGTCCCCACTGTCTGTCAGTCATCATGTCTAATATGTGTATGCGTGTCTCATCAAATATCAAGTGTGCAGAAGAGTGAACGAAAACCAGATATCATTTTTAGATCAAATGTAAAATCATCAAAAACAACAAATAAAACTAATTATTTTGCAGAGGGGCATTCCCCACACAGCCTCTGCTAATTCTATATACCAACTCTGAGATCACACAACAGTTGGGTAAGGGGAAATTCTCTGACCCCGCTGCAATGTGAGTTCACACAAAAAGCAGCAGACTAAATGACCATTAGAACTTTCACTCTATCTTATTTACAGCAGTAAAAAGTGCTTGCAGAGATGAGCATTAGCTCTTTTGATCTGCAAATACACATATATCTATCGCTGTCTATCTATCTGTCTAGGTCTGTGTTGTAAGATCGAAAGTTCAAAAGACTGGGAAACAAAATATATAAAACTTAGCCTATCAAAAACATTTTTAATGTGGGGGAGAACCCTGCACCCATAAACCACTACTAATTATATACACCAGCTCCAAGATCACACAACAATGGAGAAGGGGTAAATTCCCATTTTTGATTTTTTTGAGTTTCAGATATTTTGTTTTTCAGTCTTTTCAACTGTAGATATCATGACATTCCCATCTATCTGTCCATCTGTCTCTATATTGGTCTATCTGTCTGTCTATCCCTGGATGGTTTTATCTCATTTTACCTCTTCTTCTTCCTCCTAATTCTCTTACTGTATCTCTAAGGTTTTTTAGACTTGGGGCCTTTTGAGATTTCCATGTAATTTTTCCATCAATGTTTTTTTTTTGGCATGTAACATCATTATAAAGATTAACTGATATTTATTGCTAGACATTAACTCATCCCTAATAAATCCAAGCAAAAACATTTCTGATTATAATAATTTATCAGTCTCAAACAACTCCTTCAACATAACTTGAAACTCCCTCTTAAATCCAAATAATGGACATGCCAAGAAAATGGATCCAGTCCCCTCAATCACCTGATCCACAACTCCAACATTAATCCTTAAATATGGAAAACATTTTTGTAATCTTACAGGGATGTACAAATAAAAAAACTCAGGCACTTTCAGGCAAAAATATAAAGCCTGTAGGATTTAGTAGTACATCTGATATACAGCATAGTTGTACTCATGTCTGTACACTGATTTCTCAGTACTTCCACAACTATCCATAAGCTTATTAGTTTCACTCTCAACGAAATGTGCTAAATCTCTATGGACCTCGTCATTCAATATTTATCTATTTCTAATGTTTCTGCCACTCTAATGAACCAATCACCCCCCCCCCCGGTTTAGTAGCATCAGTTGTGCTATTATTCACGAGCTTATCTGCTTCTTCTAATAAACCATGAATAAAAATGTTATCTTTACCCTCTAAGTTATGCTTTCACTTCACCACAATCCTTACCAAATGATCTCATTGACCACAAGGTTGAAGCCAATATGTTAAATATCCCCCACTTCTTTCTCCATTGCTAATACAAATTTCTTTGTTAACTATCCTTTCAGTTTGCTCCTATGGAATAAGTTTAGTAATTCTCTACCTTACCTTTCTCTAGTCATAGCATGAAGTTATGGGAAAGAGTAGTAGAAGCTAGATTAAGAAGGGAGGTGATGAGTAGTGATCAGTAGTATGGTTTATGCCAGGAAACAGCACTACAGATGTGATGTTTGCTGTGAGGGTGTTGATGGAGAAGTATAGAGAAGGTCAGAAGGAGTTGCATTGTGTCTTTGTGGACTTAGTGAAGCATATGACAGGCTGCTTAGAGAGGAGCTGTGGTACTGTATGACGAAGTCAGGAGTGGCAGAGAAGTATGCAAGAGTGGTACAGGATATGCGCGAGTGCAGTGTGACAGTGGTGAGGTCTATGGTAGGAGTGATGGATGCAGTCAAGGTGGAGGTGGGATTACATCAAGCATCAGCTCTGGGCCCTTTCTTATTTGCAATGGTGGACAGTTTGACAGACAAGATCAGAAATGACTCCCAGTGACTATGATGTTTGTGGATGACAGTGTGATCTGTAGTGAGGTTAAGGCAACGGCGTACCTACAGTTTGTGCCACCCAGGGCTGTCTTTGAGTTTGCTGCCCCTCCCCCTCACAAAATCATGGTCAAATGTCGCCCCCATACACAGCCCTCCCCTCCTGCAGCCATTCTAGTGTCCTATTACTTGGCTATTTCTCACCATTTACCATAAACATTGTAATGTGCATATTGTTTTCTGATTTACTTCAACAGTGATTATTTGGATTTAATTTAAAACTTTTATTTTAAATTCATATAATTTTATTTTAAATTTTATAGCACAAACACTGATAGACATTTGCTAAACAAAGCAATATAGTCTCACAATGAAAACAGACTTAGGATTAAAACTTCTCTGCCCTTGAAACTCACATTCATTGAAGCAGCACTGAAACCCACACTCAAAGAAAATGCATCTGGCCAGTGGCAGATAAAGATTACCTTTGGGCTGTTTTCAACTCATAGGCTCCTTGCACACATATTATGGACCATGCAAACATACATGTGTTCTTTGATTCATCTTCCAGATTATTTCTTGTATAATACAGCACACTTGCTAGACCGTGTTTTAAATTTGTTTTTGAACATTTTTCCAGAAAGCAATGAAAATGTATGAACCAATAATTACAAAACTGCCCAGTTCAGAACATTTCCAACATAAAAGTCTACTCAAACATCTGTCATTACAATCCACTAATATCAGTAAATATGCATGATCTCTGCATCTCATCCAAAGGAGGCCATACTCAGGACTGCAGCACCGCATCACCCTTAAAGTACAACACAGTATTAAGTCTATTCAGCCAGTCATACTAATGACACTCTACAACTCTACAACCAGCATAGTGTTCATGATGTCATATGAAGAAAACTCTCTCATAAGACTAAGCAAACAAGTACACATACAAGTCATTACCACAGCACTGCTGCTTTTTATGTATTTAAGCCGCTGGCTGCCTTTTAGGGTATATCTATTTACTTTACATTCAAAACCCATAATTATATCACTAGACACAGTGTTAAAATTTAACACTCTTAAGTGATGTATATGCCTCCCCAGAGAAATAGGTTTAGGCAAAGAAGACCTTTATTTACTAACTTGCGTTATAATCGTGTGGATGGGGTCTGTATTTCGGGGATGACAAAAACAGTGCTCCATTCCTCAGCACTGCCAGCGCTTACCTGGAGAGGTGCTTTAGGATCTTTTTCTTAATGATACTGGCTGTCTCCCTCTTCAGACTGAAAACAAGTAACTTTCAGATTTCAAATGGTTCCTAGTGTTTTCTGTATAGGCACAGTTTCATCACCATATCACTGGCACCATACCCATCTAAAAAAAACACGATACCAATTAAACAATGGTACATAAAAGTGGGGTGGTTAGGTTGTCTCTAGGAGAGCTGTCCCTGGAGCACAGTCTACTAATTACAGAGGTATTGGAGTTTATGATGGGTTTCTGTGGATTGGTTCATTTCTTTCTCTTATAGGTTCATAGGTTGATACTAGGCTATCTGCCCTAGGGCATTTATAAGCCTCGCCAGAGTGTGTTTGGCTTTCACCACCCTTTTAGATTTGTTGACTGTGCCTCTGTATAGTAGGTCACAGAAGATAGCCCTTTTAAGGTTAGTTTACTGTGCCTTTGTCTAGTAGGGACACAGAAGAGATCCCGGGGTAAACCTACGATCTCCCATCTACTCATCAAGATTTTTCTTGAAGAGGGTCATTGAGGGGCTCTGCCTAACATGGATTGGGATTTTGTTCCAGAGTGAGGGGAGCCTCTGGGATATGAATCTGTCTCTCCAGCATGTCCTATTTATTTCTGTGCTGAGATTTAAGTCCCTGGAGAGTGTAGCTCTAAGGGATTTGGATTTCCTGAGATGGAGCATGTCCATTAATTCTGGTTTGGACATGGCTTTATACGTCAGGCACAGATCACCTCTGAGGAGGCGGTAAGCAACTGAGTACAGCTGGAGTTTCTTTAGCCTAACTGCGTAGGGCATCTGTTTGAGTCCCTTGATCTCTTGGTGAGGTACTTTGAAATGCACTCTTACAATATCAGTAACTATTAACTTGAGATACTTATAGAATAACAAAAAGTAAATTGATATCCATTTTCTGAAGTAAATGTGACAGTTCCTCGGCAAGTGAAGTAAAAAAAAAGTTTTCCTGGGGCGGACCACTCATCTTGTCCCCCTAGCTATGCCACTGGAGTAAGGAACAGGTTGAGGAGACCCTGGAGAGGTGGATATATGCTTTAGAGAGGAGAGGAATGAAGGTCAGTAGGACTATGACAGAATATGTGTGTGTGAATGAGAGGGAGGACAGAGGAATGGTGAGGATGCAGAGAGTAGAGTTGGTGAAGATGGATGAGTTTAAATACTTGGGATCAACAGTTCAGAATTGTTGAATACGGGTGAAGACAAGAGTGCAGGCAGGGTGGGGAGGATGGGGAGGGTGGAGAAGGGTGTCAGGAGTGATTTGTGACAGACGGGTAACAGTAAGAGTGAAAGAGAAGGTCTACAAGATGGTAGTGAGACCAGCTATGTCATATGGGTTGGAGACAGTGGCACTGATGAAAAGACAGGAGTCAGTGTTGGAGGTGGCAGAGTTAAAATTGTTAAGATTTGTATTTGGTGTGACAAGGATGGACAGGATTAGAAATGAGTATATCAGAGGGCCAGCTCAGGTTGGACGGTTTGGAGACAAAGCCAGACAGGTGAGATTGCATTGGTTTGGACATGTGCTGAGGAGGGATGCTGGGTATATTGGGAGAAGGATGTCAAAGATGGGCCTGCTAGGTAAGAGGAAAAGAGGAAGGCCTAACATAAGGTTTATGGATGTGGTGAGAGAGGACATGCAGGTGATTGGTGTGACAGAGCAAGATGCAGAGGATAGGAAGAAATGAAAACAGATGATCCACTGTGGCAATTCCTAACAGGAGCAGCCAAAATAAAAAGATCTTCCTCTTTCTAAACTAAATATTCAGATAAACTAGTATGTTGTCCACAATGAAGTTGAGTGGCCAGTGGCCTTCCTCACAACAGTTCCACTGCTAAAACACATCTCAATCTTTTAAGGTTTCCTAGTTGTTCTAGTAACATATATTTTAAGCAGGATTAGTAAGAGTTAAAAACTCACAAACAGTGCATTTTAATGATATAGGTAGCAAGAAACTGTTGCACACCTTTCTGTGGTCACTAATCCACCCAAACAAAATCAATAAACCATCACTTCAAAGAAGTCAAGAATATTTTAAGCAGCAGACCCAAACATGCTTGTTCTAAACATAAAATCTGTGAGACAATAAAAAGCTGCAGTGCTTGAACCCTCTGATAGACTTCCAAATATAGTATCTTTCACTTTTGGAAAAGCCCATGAGCTTCTTTTTTTAACTTAAATAGAAGATCATCTGTGAACTAATATACATTTCAGAGAACTACATTCCCAAATATTTCAATTCATTTGGTATTCCCAAAGAGACATCCACCTCATATGTCACTGGACAGATGGTGATTAATGACTACAACTTCTGGTTTTGATTCATTGATGCATTAATGCTGTATCCAGAGATCTTGCTAAACCTTTGCAAAACAGCAAGAGGCCTTGTCAAATCCTTGATTGCATTTATTAAAGCCAACAAAATATCATCCATAAAGATATTTTAATTGGTTTGATCCCCATATACATTCCCAAATCCATTCAGCCAATGGCTTAAATATACAGAGTGAAGAGCAGGGGTTACAATAGGTATCCCTTCATGGACCCAGTATCAAGGGAAATTGCTCTTCTTGGTAACTTAAAAATTTCTTGGCAAATCCCTTTCTTGCTAATATTTCAAAGAGATAGACCCACTCCACCCTATCATATGTGTTTTCAATACACAAACTAAAAGATTAGGAGGGGTCCTTAATGCACTTCCATCATCTATAATCATCAGGGGTTTGATAGGATTGTAATATGTGTGCTGAGCAATAATAAATCCACACTGGTCCTGAAGGATGACATTTTGCTTAACTCTAACCAACCTTTTAGCCAGCACTGTGATAAATAATTTCTAACCTTGGTAAAAGACTGATATTGGACTGTAGTGGGGTGGCAGCAGAGGATCCTTGCCTTCCTTTGGGATTACCAAAATAATCACCTGTTTCTGGGTCCAAGAGACCTCTGACACTTTAGTATTCTATTTAGCTGGCTATCCCCTTGCAATAATTCTGTTTCCTTTCCTATATTTAAAATATGCACTAGAACTTCAGCTGAACCAGATGATCAAGTCAGTGTCTGTTCAGATAACATTATTTTAACTCCTATTGGTCTCAGTAGAAGTACTGCCTGCTCATTTTCTAACACAGGAAGCTCAACCTGCACCAATATGTTTGCTAGTCAAAGATCACAGTTTCCCCAAAACAATTCTGCACTATATAAATTTTCATAAAATCATTTAAAGATGTTAGGTATTCACGTGATGTGCCCTTTTAACTCCCCAGTGCACTTATCTGAAGTTATATATGATGCATGCTCCATTTCTTTGTTGCCTTAGATTTAGTGTTAATGATCTCTGAGCCTTCAACACTTTTTTCAAAGTATAACGTTCTCACAGATGCCTTTATGAATTTAATTCTTTACTCAAAATGCTGCTCCATTTCACTTATATCCTTATCATAACTGACCATCTCATGCCCTGTTTGTTTAGCCTTCCTATCTTGACATTTTCTTTTTAATGTAATGTTTGCCAAATTATTGTTTTAAAATGTTGCTTACTTTCATCACATTTCTATGGGTGTTCTCTTGTACCTCCAGCAACCTCTTGCTGCAAAGCCTCAAACACCACTACTTAAATTGATCTGTCTGCATTAAATATGTTTAGAATCTCCAGTGTCTCTAATATTTATCTTCAACTAATTCCAAAACTACTAGAGAATAATAAGGCCATAACAAAGGTTTTAGGCACTGACATTTAAGCTTAAATGCATACTCTTCTGAAATATATTCATATAAATATATATTATATATAATTCTGTAAACCACAGACCATGCCCCATATCCCAGACAGTAGTACATTTAGTGTTCTGCCATCTCACCTTTGTAAAAATACAAACATAATCTCCCAATTGAAGACAATGTCACCCTCCTAGGTCCAGTATCAATGTGTCTACTATGGGTTATTAAATTCTAGTCCCCATTACCTAAGATGATTCCATTTTGAAAATGTCAGTCTTAGACATAATGGACCTTAATTCTGTTTGCTCTACTTGAATATGGTTATTGTACTAGGATAAGGAAGAATGGCGACATTAAAATTGTGAATCCCCATCTCATAACATCGCTGTACCTAGCTGATTCCACCACTGTATATTCTCTGCCCTGGAGCTGCTCATGTTCAATATCATTGTTTCCTGCAACCCTGTAATGAATGGTCTGTACTTCCTTAGTAATGTAAATGTTCTTTTCCTCTTTACTGGGTTGGATATCCCATTTACAATTCAAAAAATTACTTTTATCTTGCTGAAGGCGGTACTGACTGCTCAAAAAGTTCATTTTAAAATGTACATACCTGAAATTAAATAAACAATATTTTTTGTTTTACAGCAGCTAATTTATTGTCCTACTCATTAATAATCAACTCAGCTGTCCCTGATTTTGACTCAGTTTTTAGCTCTGTCCCTCTTAATCCCTCCTAACACTGGTGACTTTTGAGGGAAAGGTGGTGAATTACACAATGAATAAGGACAATAATTATGAGCTATAGACTCCTTTTACATCAGAAAATGTAAATTAATTTGTATGCTCTGATTCTGTCAATGTCTCAAGTTAACAGCACTAAGATTTTAAAAGTGTCCCTGATTGTCTCTGATTTTTTTCTTGACTTGTCCCAGATTCTGTTTACATTTGTCCCTGATTGGATGAGAGGTAATGCAACTTAAAAAGGAAGCGTGCACTTCAAAATGTGTTTGTCAACAAAAGGAAGAGATTCATATTTAACAAACATTTCTTTTAGTTTAGATTAGCTGCCTTCATCAGAGCCTCAGTACTAAACTTTTAACTTCAATTACATTCACAATATTATAGCCCCAAAAAAATGAAAATAGCTATATTAAAATACCGAGCAACTAGCATTTACTCTCCAAAAAGTTCAGCCTTGACTTTACAGCTTCTTCGTTTATTAAATTGCATTCAGTAGGGAAAGACATATCCAAGAAGCACTCAATATCTACCAATTCAAATGGTTTTATTCAACAGTTCATTTCTGGGTTGAACATTTTCATCATGTGTGTTTGCTCATGGTTTTCAAGTTGTCAGATCTTTTCTCATTACTTGCCACCTGTTTTAGATGTGTACTGATTCTTTAAAGAACAGAAACATAATGGAAGGACCTGATGCTGTGCTATTCCTTGCCATTGCCAGTTCCTTGTCTGCTTGTACTAAGCATTTTTGTATTTTGGCTATATAAAGTTGCTAAGAGATTTTGCAGAAATAACTGCACATCCTTTGGTTTCAAAAAAGTTTTTTGCACTGAACATCATCTTAAAGCCTAAACACCGTGCCTTGTTGATGCACTGCTTTATCATTGAAATAAAGAGCACTCATGTCTAACAAGTAACTCCAGAGTAATTATTCAGTGAACACACACTGGTCTCCCTTGTAGCATTCCTTGTCCAGCATTCAGACTACAGATATTATTTGTTCTTTAAATGAAATATCTCAAACCTTACATTAACTGGTCTTCTCTGAACAGGATCCACACCAGGGATATAAATCATAAGAACCCTTTCTCTTCATATTTCATTTTTAGAGCCCCATCCATCTACCCAAGTGTTGCTGCATAAATAGGGCAGAACTCCATCCTTCCATGTGTTATGACATCCCTACTAGATGAATTTGTTTTTCAAGCATGGTTTTTCGAGGCGATTCTTTTCCTCCATTAAAATATCAAGTTTTACTTTCAAAATGACTGCTGTCTCTTCATTAGTTTGTTCCACCTCTGTTATGACCTCAGAATGCTCCTATAACACTCCATATACCTGTCCATCTTTAGCAGAGGACTTTTCATGATGTCATTTAATTTAGAGTTCACTTTATTATATCTCCATTGATATTATGTACAGTGCTGTGGGATATATTCTGCCCAATACATCTATGTCAACCATGTCACCACTTTGTTTTGGATATTTTTGACACATGATCCAGATCAACTTCTACTCTTTTAGATTCAAGATTCCTAAACTTACTTTTTTTTATTTTACACTCACAGACACAGTATTCACCACTTTCTGACTCACAATTATAACTTCATATACCATACTGGATCCTGAAATCCAAATGGCTGGGCATACTTACTAGAAAGGGCTTTTCACCGAAGAAGCACTTTCGTAAGCATGCCTCTTGCCGAGGCTGAACTACTGTGCTGGTAAGGGAAATTTCCCTTTTCCCCACTGTAGTGCGGTAGTGCGGTCTCGGAGGGAGAATATTAAAGTAGGGGGTGTGGTGGGTGAAGCCCCCCTGTTAAAATGTAAATGTAGTGTTTTATTATTTTTTTTGTAACACGCTTTAACGAAAGTGCTGTTTTGATAAAAGCGCTTTCATTAAAGTGTGTTCGGTTATTATGGATTTGGACATTTGCTCATTTGAGCAAACGTCCTGGATCCACCATATTATATACCAGATGTCTAACAAAAAATTATGTGCCACAGCTTCTAGCAAGCCTGATCAGTGACTGTTAACTGTATTAAAAAAGGGCCAAGGATACGTCAGTTTTATTTACAGATGACTTTGGTATTCATACATTAGAGCTGCATTGACTGTGTACACCTTATAGCAGCAGCATCAGTTTCTTCTCTCATGAGACATCTCCCATGCACAACACTTATAGCCACTTTGTTAGTATGTACATCTCAGATAATAAAAATAATAGCAACGGTAATGTTTTTTCTTGTCTCTTTCTTGCAAACATACAGTAGCTAGAGAAAAGTATTTTAACTTTCTTTACATAAGTAAACACTAGTCTTGAAAACCTAGAATAATGACTGCTTAGCCTGAATACAGAAAAAACGAAGGAAACTAGTCAGGAATGCTCCCTAGAACAAACAGAAAGTGATAAAGAAGGAGAAATACAGAGCCATGCAAACAAAATCGAAGGGAACAAGAGGATAGAGTTCATATGCAGGAAACATAGCAAAGATGAGGAGAGCTTTTTTCATGAAAATGTGGAAATAGTGTGAAAAGTTGAACAAGAACTGCAAAGCATACAGGGTGAAGGAATCAGCAATTAAGGATACTACATTTATGTATTTAACCCCCAAAAGACTAAAAAAGCAAGAGAAAAAGGAAAGTGATAGGTGCTGGAGGCAAGAAAATGAAGCTGTATGGATGAAACGTGCAATGCAAATGTAACTGGCTCCAGGAAATTAGGGAAGATGCATTAAAAATGGGAGGATAAGATGTTAGAAAAGTCTGGTGAGTTTAGGCAGAAAGGGAATGAACAGTACAGTAAATGCTGGCAACCAAGGTCAAAAGCATTGCTGGCAAAAACTGGAAAGGTAAACAAATGCTGTCCAGGATTTGCACAAGAAATTTCTAAGGACCAGTAACTTTGAAAGGGCATATGAAGAGGACGTAAGAAGGAAATACCAGACTATAGTGGAACAAACAATAGCCATGGCAGATTAGAAGGTCATGTAGATGGATTCGGGAAAGATGGACTGGGAAGCAGCTGCGCAGATTTGCAGAATGGGGGGATGTAGCCAAGGAAAAATATTGACTAAATGTTATTGAGGTACAAGTTGCACATATGAGGATTGTGTGCATATGTAATTTACATAGTTTAAAAAATGGCAGAATGTTCACAGTGTATGACTCAAACAGCGCAAGTTCAATATAAACTTGATATCTGAAGGCTTTCATGGTAATGCCTAATGAGCTCTAAAGGGTTTTGGAGCAACAGCTTTCAGACAAATTCCTCACAACAATACAGATATCTCACAAAGCACATCTGCTGCAGAAAATCATTTAAACTATATAATTATCTAAGGGAAACTATTATGGTTCATTTTGAATATGTGAAAATCATATTTAACTACCATGTAAACAATCCTAACTTGCTAAATTAATTCATTAACTTTCCTTTGTTGTCTTGTAAATCATATCTGTGCACTTTTTAAGGTACATTTACATGCTTATGGAAATATTTATTCTGCATTTTAATAAAATTTGCAAATGATACTGTATCATTTAAACCACTGAGGCTGGCAAATCAGATATGAAGAGACCTTCGTTCATCTTCATGTTGGTTTCTACATACTGTTGGTATGTCTCATAGTTGTCTACTGCTTTGGCAGAAATATATGTAGTACTTCATTAATTAACAGTTAAAGAAATAGCCTCAAAAATCATCAACCAGCACAAATGTATGATCAGGACTTCTTGGCATGCTTTATGATGGGATAAGAACCTGTTATGTAGCTCAGTCCAGCTCCAGGAGAGTATTCCTTATATTAGAAAAGCATTGGTCATCCATGACTCATCCAGGGCATAAGGACTAGATGACTACTGGACCATATTTATACATACCGGCTTCAGTATGTTGTGCCTCTGGTAGGCATATGCACTATCTCATCCAGGGTGTTTATGTTTACAAAGTAGAAGAATCACTTGGCCTGCAAGTTTAGGGTCATGTAAGTTTCCCAATTTTTAGAGGAGTAGTTAAAGTCCTCCACGAATATGGTATTGGGTTGAATGGTAAGTGACTCCAGTATGACTAAGCATGAGCTATGAATTTCATGGATAATACATGGTGATTTATAGCTTGTATTCTAAAAGTGTAAAAACTAAGCTAAAAAAATCTTACAACATGTAAAACATGATCAGAGAAAAAGATGGATTAGTGATTCCCAATGACTGGGACATAGCAAATTACTTGCATATGCTCTCTGATTCTGAGAATGTGATGAATACAGGTGGCATGGAGATACTGCAAGTCATACAACTTATTTCTAGACATTGCATTGATACTCACTGTAAGAGAAAGAAAGGAGATGATATGGATAAGTTAAGGTGAGTGATGCACAAATCTTCCAGCTGTAACCAACAGATCTGTAAGGAATGGAATAATTCAAAGCTAAACATGTGATGAAAGCCAGACTTTCTGCTGTACTTCTTATGTTTGACTGCACATATAAATGCAGCAAAAGAAGAGATGGTTTTTCAGATATGTCACAGTAATCTGAAGTTATCTTAATCAAGGGAAAGCAGTGATAATGGCAAAGAGCAAGTCATCAGAGAAACTCTACCAACTTCTTGGAAATGACTCAGCAGATGTCACAAAGAAACTCGTCAGGTTGGAAGGTGAAAACAGAAAGATAAAGAAGATGGTTATCCGACACTATTCATAAGGGATGCCAGCAACAATGTGCCCGCCAGTCAAATGGAAAGAGTACATGGAATGCTTTCATATTTGGGCATAGTCATATACTTTAGGCAATCCAGATATGCATCCCACCGTCTCCTTCTTTTATGTTAGTTCTTGAACTACAAGCAAGTAAAGAGGTAAGTATGAACTGAAACATAGACTGTCGCCATGATATGTTTCTAATACATAGAATTTGCACTACTCCATGCACAACCCATGATGAAAGAAGAGGAGCCTACCCTAGCAGTCTCAGATAAATCATGGCAGGTATGATCAAGATGATATAGGGCAGAAATGGCTCATATGGGTACTTATTGATGAATGGAGGTAAAGGGGTATCCCAGATGACTGGTGAATAAGCACTCTAATGCCAAAATATAAGAACAAAGGGGACATTCACAACTGTGGGCAGTAGAGAGGCATCAAGTTCTTGACACACTGCATAAAAATGATAGTTGTGAATTATAAATATGCAGAATAGTACAAATGATAGAAATGAAGATTGGAGAGCAGTTTCAATTCGGATCAGGATGCAGTGCAGCTGACCCAATGCTTGCAGTGAGAAAGATAGTGAGGAAAATTCGGGAGATGAGAAGAGTCCAAATGGATATTCCTACACTTGGAGAAAGCATATGACAAGGGCTAAAGAAACCTGATTTTGGCAGGCCTGTGATGGTTCAAAGTCCCAGAAACATTGATAGAATGAATGCAGGCTATGTACAAGGACCCAACGAGACAAGTATGGACAGTGTTCAGATGTACGGTGGGGTTGTCAGTGGGAAAGGATGTGCATCAAGGTTCAGCTCTGACCTCACTGATGTTCATCCTAGTGATGGACTACATCAGCAAACAGGTCAGGGGAGACAAATCATCAAAGCTGCTGCACATAGACAATGTAGCATTACAAGCAGACTGTGAACAGGAACTTCAGCAAATGAAAGGGGACTGGAAACGAAAACTGAAAGCACATGAGATGAAACTAGTACAGACAAGACCATTGCCAAAGCTATCAGCAAATGGGGGAAATCAGAAGAAGCTGAAAACTGAAATAGAATGAAAAATAGTACAGTAGGTTAAGTGCTTCAAGCTTATTGGGGGTGGCTGAGGAGAAGGGGGCTCTGAATGAAGTGGCCAAACAGGGAATCTGAGGTTCTGCAGCCAACTGGCACAACATATCAGGAGCAGTATGTGACATAAGAATGCCGAAAAAGTTAAAAAGTAAAGTGTATAAAACACTGGAGTGTTCAGCACTTCTGTATGACACAGAAACTTAGGGAGTGAAGGCAGGGTATCTGGGCAACTTGGTGCGATGGAGATGAAGTACCAGAGGTGGGTAGTAGGCTGCATACTGTGCGACAAATTGAGGATAGACAACATTAGAGTAGAAACCAAAGTAGCCCAAATTGCAAAGAAGGTCTAGGAGAAGAGATTATGGTGGTTTGTTTGCATGCGAGATAGCCAGAGAGGAGACCTGCTACAGTCAGCTACGACTGCTGAAGAAAGTAGGAGTGACACTGAACTGAGAGAGTCGACACGACACCCTGACCCCATGTACATAAATGAAAATAGGGGACTGATGATGACAATATTGAAGATAATTAATCAGTCTGCTGTTTTACAGATTCATATGTGATTACTAGCTAAAGACCCTAAAGGGCCTTTTTAAGACTAGCCATGGTCCCAAATGTATTGGACAAGTTGTGATATCAATCATTCCAGATGGGTATAACTAGAGCATGAGTGGTTGAGCATTTACATGCTTCTTCTTTCAATAGGGGCATAGGTGGCTGACCCAGTGGTAAATTTGATTCCCCATCCATTAACCCAAGTTGTACTTGAAAATGTGCAGGGAGGAACTCTGCTTCACGTCAGTGGAAAACCTGTCCTAGAGAATGGGTAGTCTCTAAGACACACACCTTTCCTTCCATCATGACTTATTTATGTTGTAGACAATGTTTAAGTCCCTAGATTGGGTTTTTCTGATGCTATTTGTTTTGAGTAATATTTAACAGGTCCATAGGGACTGGAACACAAGATGTATTTTAGGACAGACATAGATCATACCTCATTGCAGTCTCAAGGAGACCAGGTATAAGGAAAAGGCTTTGAAGCAGTATACATAGGAAATGTTGTCTACACCATATATTCTTTTAGTGAAAAAAATCTGTGGATGTTCCAGTTATTTAATGTGGTTGGCCAAGTATAGTCTGAAAGACCTTAGTGGAATACTCTTGGTTATAAGCTGTGCAACATGGAATGATTTTCTTTCTACATCAGACAGATGATGGTCAAAGGCCAGGTTGCTATCTCCATGCATTCCCAAGTCCTTGACCTCAGTAGTGCATTGCTTGGCATTGGGTTTTATGCCATAACAATTACACCAGTTAATAGTCTGTATGAGACCTTTTTGGAGGATGTTTGTTTCTTTGGAGGATTCTATGACTGCATCTAATTTACAAACATCTGCAAACTTGATTAGCCAGGGGCCTTTGGCTGTGATCTTAAGCTAAGAAAAGTAGATACCAAAAAGTAGTGACCCAGCATTGAGCCTTATGGTAGCATCTATTTTACAACATCAAAGATTTCATTAATCAAATAACTAAAGCTCGATCTTGTAATATCGACAGCTAAACTTGTCGAACAGCCGATTGACCAAGGGAAACACTTCCCTTGACCGAATCAAAAAAAAAAAAAAAACTTTACATCTGAAATAAAGTGGGGGGCTTTGCCATCCCACAACCCCTTATGTGGGGGGCTGTGCCCCCTACACCCCCTACCAAAATATACCAACTCCAAGATTGCTCCAAATTGGAGAAATGGGCATATTCTACAGAACGGCCAAGGGAAGTGTTTCCCTGGGTTAAATCGTCCGTTCAACAATTTATGGTTTCGATATTACAAGTTCAAGCTTTACTTATTTAAGTAAAGCTTCAGTCATGTAATATTGAACCTGTAGTACCCTACTTGTGACTGGCCTTTTCTGGAAGTAGACTCTCCTATCCTGACTTATGTCCTATCTGTGAGACAGCTGGCTATCCAGTAGGTGACATAAGGGTTTATACCTAATTTTGTAAGCTTGTCTACAATGCCCAAGTGAGATATTGTGTCAAATGCTTTAGCCAGGTTGAGGTAGGCAGTATGCAGTGTTTTACCTTCCTCCATTGTTTCTGTGACCTTCTTGAAGAAGTCCATCAGGTTGAATAGGAATGACCTGCCCATGACAAAGCCAAACTAGGTTGGATCCATTGTCTGAAAGTTTCCTGTTGTGCTATTTACCAGATCCATGTTTATTTTTCCATGGCCTTAAATATGCGCCTGGTCAGACTTTTGGTTCTGTAGTACCCTGGGTCCATGGATAACCTGCCCTTGTGCAGAGAGATAACAAGTTGCTGTCTTCCATTCATTTGGTATGAAACTGGTTTGGAGGTTACAACTTCTAGTGGACCTGCTAGGTCATATTTTATGTTATTAAAGATGCATCCTGGGATATTATCAGGTAAATTAAGACATATTTGTGGCTTTGGAAAATGCATTGAAGACTTGTTCCCTAATCATAACTGGGGGGCAATAGGCTTTGGGATATTTCTTGTGATGTATCTAGGGGAGAATGCAGGGTAAAATTGGAGTTGAATTTTTCAGCCAGTAGATTTGTTATATCATCCAGCTCAGTATAGGTGGGTCCATTTATGATTAATTCTGCACATTTTAGGTTATGGCTTTTGAAGGTTTGGACAAAGATGAAGAATATCTTGTGGTTTTCCTTAGCCTGAAAGGCTACTTTTAGCTCAGATCTGGTTTTGATTGACGTAAATCAGACTCCAGAATTGTTTATTCATGTTATGAGGAAATTCTCAACCTTGCAGGACATTGCACTTCCTGTTTTTGGACATAGTTTTCTTCCATTTGTTATATAACCTATTGATATTGGGACTCCACCAGGGTGGCTTGTTTTTTTTTAATTTATCCTGGGCTTATTTTGGGTAGGTACCTCTGCCTCTATGCAGCTGTTTACATGGGGGTAAAGGGTTTTTTATCATAGGAGCTTACTGGGAAAATGGCCCTGGTGCTCTTACAAGCTTAGCCAAGAGTTTATCCACAAAAAGAAACCTCAGTCAGCACCTGTCACCCCTGTAATTGAGGCACACAGGTGGAACCCCTGGGACCAATTTGTGGTTTTTCATCCACTCATCAAGGTTGCACTTGAAGAGGGTCAGCGAGGTGCTCTGTTTGACATGTATGTGAAGTGTATTCCAGAAATGGGGCAGCCTCTGGGAGACAAACCTGTCTTTCCAGCAGGTTTTGTTGATGTTACATATTGGATTCAGTCCTTTCAAGTGGGTAATATGCGAGGAGTTAGACTTACAGACATGAAGCATCTCTAGTAGGGCAGGGTCTGAGATTGCCTTGTAGTCGAGACACAGATCACCCCTGAGCAATCTGTACGATATCGAATAGAGTGATAATGGTATAAGCCTGTCAGCATAGAACAGGTGTTGGAGGCCATGGATTCTCTTTGTGAGGTATTTCCAGTTGGTGCAAATGTTTGGAGAAGTGCATATCAAACAGGGCATTATACTCAATTATTGGTCTAATGAAGGAGGAGTATAGAGAGGTAATAACCTCCTTTTTTCTGGATGCAATCCCTTTAGTTATGAGAGGAACCAATTAAAAGGCTTTTCTGACCACTGCCAGTACATGATGGTCAAATGTGAGGTTATTAACCTGAGTGCCCAGGTCTCTCACCATCGCCGTTGATGGGGTAATCAGTAGGGGCTGTGTTTTTGCTGCATGTTATGATGATACATTGTTTTGCATTTAGCTTGAGGCCACGACTTTGGCACCAGTCATTAGTTACTGTGAGACCCTCTTGCAGAATGTTAACATCATTTGGGGAGTCAATGATAACACCCAACTTACAGTAGTCTGAAAACCTGGTCAGCCACAAGCTTTTTGCCTTTGCCTGGACCTCTGAAAAGTAGATGCCAAACAGTAGAGGTCCCAGGGCAGATCCCTGGGGAACTCCACTAGTGAATGGTCTGCTATTGGAGGTGAAGGTGTCCATTTTGACTTTGAGGGTCCTGTCAGTGAGCCAGTTGGCCACACACCTGATGAGATAGGGATTTACACCAAGTTGTGTTAGCTTTTCAATGATGCCCGAGTGGGGGATTGTGTCAAAGGCCTTGGACAAGTCAAGGTAAGCTGTATGCACTGACTTTCCCCTCATCCAGGGCCTTGGTGACATTCTCAAAGAAGCCAACCAGGTTCAACAGGCAAGATCTGTCCTTGATGAATTCAAACTGGGTGGGGTGAAGTGCTTGTAGATTGCCTATGTCCTTGTTTATGAGATCAATAATAATATGCTCTATGGCTTTACAGATCAGACTTGTCAAGCTAATGGGGTAGTAGTTTCCAGGGTCAGTAGTGGCACCACCTTTGTGCAAGGAGATGATAATAAATGACTCTGCATAGACCGTGGTGTTTCCTGGTTTTGGGTGGACTTGAAATTTTGGCAGAATGTCACTTAAAAGTAGGATGTTTGCTTTGGAATAACTCCTATAAGTCTCAGGGTTACCTGGTGTCTCAGATTTTACTTTTAATTCAAAGGAGACAGCTTGATGGTCTGACCAGACCAGTGAGGATTTTACACTTGAGTGGGTATGCAAAGGTCCCTGATGTTGCTGGGGAGTAGGTCAAGGATGGTGGTGCCCTTAGTTGGTGCACAGACTAGCTGGTCATTCCAAGAACATTCATGTTGACAATGTCCAGGAATCTTATGGCCTGCAAGTTAGAGGTTGTGTATGATTCCCAGTTTAAGTGGGGTACTTAAAGTCACACTTGGGTATGTTGTTGGTTGAATGGAGAGTGACTTCAGTTAAGTGGTGTGGATTTCCTGGGTCACAGAGGGGACTTATAGCTTGCAAGGATGTGGTATGGGGGCTTTGCTGATGGTCAGTTGTAGGTGAAGAAGCTCAGGTTTGTCATACTGCTTGACCAGCTTTGAGGTGTGTTTGTTTTTAATGCAAATTGAGACACCTTCACTCTTTGTCTTGTTCTGTGCTGTAGCTAGTCTAAATGTTCTGAAAGCATTATAGCTCTTCAGTGCTGGAGTGCTCCCTGTGGTGCTAAACCATGTCTCAGTAATTTATTTATTTAATTTATTTTGCATTTTCTTTTATCAGGAAAGTCAGACTGGGACAGAGCCCATTTTCAGCAGAGGCACAGGGAGAAATGCTCCAGATGCATGTCTTTAGAGTGTAGGAGGAAACTGCAGCACCCGGAGAAAACCCATGTGAATGCAGAAAAGACATGCAGACTCTGTACAGAAGGCACCCCACCCAAAAATTGAACTCCAGAACCTGTTGTTGTGAGGCAACAATGGTAACCACTGTACCACTCAACTTTTTGTCATGTAATTACCACACGTCTACATTCTCCAGGTTGAGAAGAGCTTGGACAGAATGTTTTTTTTTTTTTTTAGATTCCCAGCATTGAGCAGTGTCACCTTCAGATTTTCCTGGATTTGTTTATTAGGTTGGCAGTGCCTAAAAAGGCAGCAGTATTCAAAAGCCTTGAGGGTCAGATGTAGTCCATAGCAGGTGAAACAGCATGGTCTGCAAACCATATCCCCCAACAGTGACAAATATTGTACCCCCTTTGAATGACACCAAAATATATGCCAATTATTAAAGTTAATTATCATTTGTCCATATTATGGCATCAAAATGCTTTTCATTCCTAGGCTCATACCAGTATAGGACAAATAGTCTGACAGCTCTATCATGTTTCACTTCATATAGTTCAGGGGCATATGTCTTGGGTCATTTACTCCTACCGGGATTATAATTGAGTCATACTGGTACTTGTGGTTTAATGACCTGAGTGTAAGCATGATCCCTAACTCTCTGCTTGCTCAATTTGGTGAGTGGGACATTGGTGTACCTCACAATGGAATCTCCTATGACTTGTAAGCTGAGGCTGAATGTGTTGGAATGGGTGTTGCCTTGGTAGGGTAGTTTGGAAGATGGTGAGGGTATTTATTGTAATTACAGCATCTGGTAGCCCTTTGAGGTCTGGGTTTGGATAGATTCATTTTAATAGTCTCAGTGTAGTGTGTGTGTGTGTGTGTGTGTGTGTGTGTGTGTGTGTGTGTGTGTGTGTGTGTGTGTGTGTGTGTGTGTGTGTGTGTGTGTGTGCACGTGTGTGTGTGTGTAAGGTATTGTCCAGTGCTGTGTGCTTCTTCCAACCTGTTTAGTATTTAAAGTGACTGTATGCAAGATCCTTGCCTCCAGAACAAAATGTATAATTATATCATTCACATACTGTGTCAAATTGTTTGAAAATGTTAGCGGTTGTCAGAAAACATGAGACAATTTCTAAATTGTCTCAGGATACACATTTCTACCAAGCTGGTTACAAACACTGTAAGAACCAGCAGATCCAGAGTTTCAGGTATTCATATAGTGGACTACAAGGGGAGTGGTGCCACAGAATTCTATGATCCTCTTTGTATAACCAGTGTGAGGGGAGAAAACATTTGCTTGGTTGAATAAGAAGTACAATCTTAGTCTACTTTCAGGGACAATAGCCCCCTTTGAGCAACTACCTACTCAGGAACTCTTAGTGACAAATTTTATAGAGAAATCGTGATTCTACAAGGCTTCACAAACAAAATATTGATAGCTGTTGTTGAAGTACAACCCCCATGAAGAACTCTACTGTGTTATAAATTCTGTAGTGTTTTCTGTTGAAACTAGGGTAGCTAGTAGCAGTAGCATAGTCCAGATACAGGTTTGTTGGATCTGGGTCTGTTTGTAGTGGCTGTTTGTTCTGAGCATGTTTTCCAGGCCATCTTTGATTGGAAAGGCCTCTTCTGCACTCTTGTGTGAGAATTGTGCTGATTGGTTCCTTTCTGGTGAAGGAGTGTTTACGTCTTGGGCTTGGAGTCCTGCCAACCAGGAAAAGAAAAGGAAGAAAATAAGCAAAAAGACCTTGCAAAAATGACAAAGAAGGAAACTACAGCTATGTAGGACCAGAAAACCCTAACAAAAAACATGATCCTTAAGCCAAAAAAAGGACTAAGGGAAAAACCTAACAGTAAGCAAAACAAGTCCTACAAAGCTGACAATAAGAAAGAAAACAGTAAAGAGGGCCTGGCAAAAAGTCTGACAAAAAGAAGAGAATGAAAAGGACTCGGCACCAAACAGTACTACAGGACATCAAACCTAACAAAGAGCAAAATCTTACTAATATCCAAACACACACCCCAATGAAGCCAAACAGATAAAAGTAAGAAAGAAACACTAAATCAAAAACAAATAGTCTTGTAGTACTGTGAAAACAGAACAACAAGAGAAGAGGATTTAAGGGGAAGTCCACAACAAAAAGGAGTGCAGAGGCTGGTGAAATACACCCCATAAAGCAAAACAGGAGAGATATACACCTAAAACACACAAAGCACTGATCAAAACACCAGTGTAGCACACTCGTCAAAAGAAGTAAATCTCCTGTTGTGCAAAAGAAAAGAAACAAGCAGCGGTAGGCAAAGTACTCAGTCCCCACACCCTTTATGCATAACCACATTCGCAATTACCTCAACAAATCAGGAACTGAAACAATCTTCCTAACAAGTACCTCCCTACAACAAGCATCCCAAAGAAAATGTAAAGCTGACACCAAAAGGAAATCTTCCCTAGCAACAGCTGGTGTCCAGGCGCAACCATAGTCCTCATGTAATCATTTCTCAACAGTGACAGGAAACACATGTGACACTGAATAATGATGCTGTACACCTTTTCAAAAGCCACCCACCCTTGGATACAAAAGAAAAAAATGCTCTGTTGTCTGTGAAACCTGACACCCATCATGTGGACATAGTTGGATCTCCAAAGTGTGGAAAACATAAGAAGATCTAACAGGCATCTTATCAAGAGAGAAACACCACAAAAAACATGCCAATGAGGAAACAACACATAATGCTGCCAGTGCCGACACAAACCTAATAATCTCCCAGTGGGAATAATGTTCATACCCATCAATGGTATAAAAACAAGCCAAAAGAGAAGAATGCCATTCCTTCCCAGAGGAAGGGACGGAGTCTAAATACACATGCCAAACAAGCTGTAAAGACTGGACTTCCCACAGCTCCAATGAATGGACCCCCCCCCCCCATGCACACTTCCCAGTCAAACAAGTCTACCAAAACCATCCAGACAATGTTGGGAGCAAGCGACTAGGTAAAGAAAGATATGCAGCATGTAAATTTTGTGATACAGGAAAAAGAAACAAAGTATACAAAAAAAAAAGAACAGGATGCAGTAAACTAATACCACCAGGAGCAGGAGCAGAATACAAAATACTCTTCCTAATAGGTGTATAGGAAGTGACCCCCCCCCCCACAAAAAAAAAAAACAAAAGACCTCAGACAAAAGGTGGCTGGATCAGGAAGTGGAAATAAATAGACAGAAAAAATATACCCTAAAATGCCCAAAAAGCACCATTTAAAAATACATCTTTTTTTTTGGAAAGACAAAGAAATGGATCACCAAAAAAAAAAAAAAAACAAGCGCTGAACAACTTTCTATAGAAGGGCTTCAGAAATCTTAGAGACATAAGAAGGAGAACCAAAAAGCACACCCAAGACAGAGATACCAGTGCTAGCAAAAGAAAATATGACAAACATGGGGAACTGCACCAAAACCACAGGATTTGGCAAAATTAAGAGAATGGCCCACTAATGAAAAAAACAAAAGAAAAATACTGCAAATAAAGCAAAAGAACAAAAGACTCTGAAACAATAGTAACATCATCTGCATAACACAGAAAATGAGACACCAAGACTCCTGAACATAAAAAAGGAAAAAGGAGACAAGGAAAAGTGTGCCCTCACCTTAAAAAATACAACACCTACCACCAAAATAAAAAAGATAACTGCTCAGGGGACAGCCTTGATCCACACCATTCTTCATAGCAACTTCAGACTCCTATCCAGCCACTAACCACTGGGACAATAACAGAAGCTGACTAAATGGAAGTACTACATTGAAGATAAAAGGACCAAATACAAAAGCCTTTAAGATGGCCAACAAGGCTGCATGACTGACATTGACAAACACTTTGATCAGGTCACAAGACAGCAGCAGAGCAAAATCAGAAGCATGAACAAAGGAGGTAAGAGATTTCAACAAAAGCAACAAATTTTGCATAGGCCTGCCAGAAATACCACAGACCCCAGGGTCCAACAGATATTGCATCTTTGACTGCAGACATAATTGCAAGATCTTACAAAACAGCTTATAATCGGTATTGCAAAGAGAGAGATCAGATGTCAGTTAGACAAGACCATGCGGTCACCTTTTTTCCAAAGGAATGTAATTTATATTTGTAAGTAACCAGGATGGGAAAAACCATGAGAAAACCACTCATTAAATAATTGCACCAGGACAGACAACTGAGCATCAGAGAGAGAGAGAGAGGCAAAAATGATTAGAAAGACCATCCAACCCTGAGGCAGTATAAACCTTGAAAGAATCAATAGCCCTTCAAATTTCAAACAAGGTAATAGGGGCATCAAGATCCAACTTAAAAACAGCAGGCATCACAGGTATCAGCCAAGATTCCACATAGGAAGGTTTATCACCATACAAAGAGGACAAATAAGTTCTCACAGAATACCCTCCTTAGTGGAAACATCACCTGAAGAAGACTACAAACTGTCAATAAAAGTTTCCTTCCTAACAGTACATTTACCAACATAAGGGAGAAACTCCTCACCCCTCCCTTTGAAAGAATGGGCTAAGTTAAACAGAACCACTCTCACCCCAGCAAGGTTATGCAAATGCAACTCATGGAGATGCTGAAGGGCATTGGTTGGTGCATGACGTACAGCAGATTGGAGAGCAGCATAAAGGGAGTCGGAAGAACCTTTACAAAGAGAGTAATAAGAGTGGGAAACCAAGAATAATGAGAAACAAATTTATCTTTAAAGCCAACCGCCAAAAAGAAAGAGAAGGATAAAAAGGCAACACAGTAAACTAATCATGCCATAGCTCAATAAAGGCCTCTTGCCAGGCAGAAGTAAAAGTCCAAGGAACAGTAAAATTAGAAAGACCCCTACCCTTACACAATACAGACGAAACTCCAAAGGAAAAGGACAAAGCTTGAAGATTAGTAAAAGGCACAAAAGACAAGGAAGAAGAAACCACTTCAAAGGGAGGAGAACAAAAACAGTAACCAATTCGGGTGTGAGCAGCCCCGTGAAAGTAAGTAAAGGCAGAGGACTAAATTCAGCAAGAGAGGCCAATAATAAAATGTCCTTACAACAATGGACACTAGAGTCCTACCTGAACCTTGAAAACCCTAATAAAACACCACTGTTAAAGTCACCAAAAAAAGGATAGGACAGTCAATTAAAAAAATGTTGTAAAAGCTGAAATAATAAATGATGTTCAGACACTGGAATAAAAACATAAACAATCACTAAATGTACAAAAAATGCCTACACAACAAATCCACCACCAACCCTCTACCAGGCAAAACATGAATAACATCCCTAAAAACCACCATGGATTTGATACAGTAACCTAATACCAGACTGACGATCTTTTCCTAAAGACCAAACACCCCACCACCACAAATGTTCTCATTGGGAACAATGAACAGAAGAAAGCCTAACCACATCCAACAGACAAACAATATCAGAGTGTAAGGCAGAAACCCAGGAAAAGACAGTCAAATGCCAGGGCAAGGACATCATACCATTAATATTACAAAAAGTCAAATACAAGTTAGCCATCAGTACTAGGAAGAGAACCCTTTCTATGCCGCTTGTTTCTAAGATGTCTGCACCTGGAAGATGAGTTCCACTGCTGTCAATCATCTATATTAGTACACAAATCAGACTCACAATAAATAGTATCCTTAGAAGCAATATCATCATCAGTAGAAGGGGTACAGAGGTACCAAGTAATTTCCTATTAGACTCAGACATATCAGTACCAGTAGGGACAACATACAACAGGAGAAAGAGGCACAGTAGAGTGAGAACCAGAAGCAACAGAAACAGGACGAGGAGGACTAGAAGGCAAAGAAGGCAGAACAGACCCTTCCAGAGGAGAAACAGAAGTAGAAATAGAGACAGAAGGAGGGGGAGGACAAGGGACAGAGACAACAGCCTGCACTGGGGAAGAGTCTATAGGAGCAGCAACAGAAACATCAGAAAGTAAATACTGAGAAGATACAGCAAAAACAGATAACAGCAGGACAAACAGAATCAACATGAGAGGAAGAACATAAACGGCACCACTGTGGACAAGCGCTAGAAAAATGAGGCATAGAACCACAATGAGTGCATTTCCTAGCAGGACAATCAGACACGAAGTGAGACAAATCACGACAAAAAAAAAAAAAAAAAAGACTTAGGATGTCCGGCATACTACAGACTATCCTCTGACCAGACAACAAACACTCACTAGGCAAATGGGAAACATCAGAATCAAGGACATGCAAAGCCACCCAGGCCTACCATGCCCTAGCCCAAACTCCACCAGCATCAGAATCAAAAGATTTGTTAAAAGAAAAAAAAAACATCAGCACACCAAGAAAGTAAATACTCCATAAACTGTACTTCTGTAGCATAAATAGAACAAAAATACAAAATATGTTTACGCTTATAAGAAACATCTACTTCAGAAAGCATACAATCAGACCAAGGCTGCTGATGTTTATGTGCAGCAAAACAAGAAACAAAAGTAGACACAGCCTCCTGCTCTTCAAAATAAACATCAGCAAAAGCATCCCTCCCCTGGTGAATAACACACAAAGACTACAGACACAGGCAATGGTTTCAATAAAGATTACCAAATAAACTTACATGAAAGAGGCTGACCTGAAGCAGACTTAAGACAAACCAATGGCTTAGAAACAATCCTGGACTGCCTCAGAGAGCCAGGCTGATTCCCAGAAGCAGAAACTGCCAATTTTTACTGCAGCAGCATAAGACTTGGCCTGAGAAACAACTGCAGAAGCAACAGAAGACACAACATTAGCAGAATTAACATGTAGGGGGAGCCAAAACAGCAGAAACAGAAACAGCAGAAGCTGAAGAACCATCCCGAAACACCATTTGATCACCTCAATCAAGGACTAGCTGCAGTACTTGCTGCAGGAACAGCCGCCATCTTTTTTCACCCAGAAGTGAAAGCAAGAACTTCCAAGACCTTGGAGTAAGCATCCTCATTGGTCCTTCTGAACTGTTTTAAAGCTTTTTTCAACTTCTTAGCTTCTCGTATTTACACCCTGCATTTGAGCAAGTTTCAGCTTGTTTGCACATCATACAGCATCACACAATGCTGCCCAATTGTGCGCTACAGCCGGACAGATAAATTCAACAATTTTCCCCTAGATACAGCTGTAGCACATTAGTGTAGTCCTCATCCTTTTTACTTTTCTGGTCATAGAATTACTGCTAGTGAGCTGTACCCTATCAAACCACAAGCAAAAAACCAAAAAACCTGGCAGAAATATTCATTCCCTCAGCACCGCCTTGATCAGTCCTGTAAAGCTCCCTGTTTATGAGAACAGTTCTTCAACCTAGCATTAGAAACAGTTGGACTACCCTTATTTTTCCTGCCAACCTTATTGACTTGGGTCTCCTGAGGCAGTGTAGCAATTACCTCATTTACACTGACAACCCTCTACTAATAATTCACTATAGTACAGAGTGTGGCAGATGTATCTACACCAAGAATCTTGAATCCATGCTCTCTCCCACTCAAAACAGTGACACTGAAGAGGTTGTCAACCCACCCACCACTACTCAAACACATAGTACAACTACTCATACACATAGTACACAACCGACACATAAATCAACATATGCGAAGGTTCTCTCAAAAAAATTACCAAAATACCACCGACCAACAAAACACAAGACTGCTACAGCAAATACAACAGTTCCCACAGCACCCATGACACATAGTAACACCAGTGTCTCTACCAAGCTCATAAGGAGTGACACTCAAAAAACACATTTTCTTGTCATTGGTGACTCCATAGTGAGACACACAGATGTCCCACTCACTAGATTGTACAAGGAAAAAGTCACAGTCAGCTGCCTGTACAGTGCCAGGATTTATCAGGTCATGCATGAACTCAGGCCTCTCAGCAACAAGTACTGTTAATGACTCTGTCATAGTTCATGTTGGAGTGAATGTCCTGAGATGTTCATAGGTTCATAGGTAGGTACTAGGCTATCGTCCATAGGGCCCATACAAGCCTAGCCAAAAAATGTACCCTGGCTTTCACCACCCAAGAAAATTATTTTCCTGTGCCCCTGTCGAGCAGAGCCACAGAAGTGATCCCAGAGGCGAATTTCCCATCCAATCATCAAGATTTTTCTTGAAGAGTGCTAATGAGGAGCTCTGTTTGACATAGATAGGTAGTCTGTTCCAGAGTATGGGAAGTCTCTGGGACAGGAATCTGTCCCTCCAGCATGTTCTGTTTATTGTGGTGACAAGGTTTAGGTCACTAGAGCGTGTAGCTCGGAGGGATTGGGATTTCTATAAGTGGAGCATGTCCAACAGCTCTGGGTTTGACATAACTTTGTATGTTAGGCAGAGATCGCCCCTGAGTAGGCGATATGCGATGGAGTAAAGCTGTAGTTTTTTAAGACGGTCTGCATAGGGCATCTGTTTGAGGCCAGTAATCCTCTTTGTGAGGTATTTCTGTGGTCTTTACAGTTGTTGTAGATGTCTTGTGAGGTACATACCAAAAGGGGCATTGTACTCTATAATGGGTCTAATGAGTGATGAGTAGAGGGGAACAATGACCTCTTTTTTCTGGATGAGAATCCTTTTGTGATGAGATGAGCCACGTAGAAGGATTTCCTGACCATTGTGGCAATGTGATTATCAAAGTAGAGACTACTGTCCACCTGTGTCCCAAGGTCTCTTATCACATTTTCGGCATTAAGTAGACTACCAGCTATGTAGTAGTTCATGGGTACAGAGTTTTTACCAAAGGGGATGACAATACACTTTTTGGCATTGAGCTTCAGGCCATGGCTTTGACACCAGATATCTGTCTCAGTGAGGCCCTGTTGTAGTTTGTCCACATCGTTAGGAGTTTCGATTATGGCTCCTAGTTTGCAGTCATCTGCAAACTTTGTTAGCCAAAGACCTTCTGTGTTGGCCTGCACTTCAGAGAAGTAGATACCAAACAGGAGAGGACCCAGGACTGAACCCTGTGGTACTCCACTTGTCACTGGTCTTATGTCAGATTTGGAATCCGCTACTTTCAAATTGTGGGTTCTGTCCGTGAGCCAGTTAGCAACCCATCTTGTGACATAGGGATTTATTATTTTTACTTTTATTTTGCATTTGTTGACCGGGATAGTCCGACTGGATGCATGTCCATTTTCAGCCGAGGCCCGGGGAGAAAAGCTCCAAGGGAAAGCAGATACAGCATTACATAATACCAGCATTACATATTACAAACAGACTATTTACAGACATTACATAAGTAAGCAAGTTAAACAAGTTCCACAGGTTAGAGTTAATCCTGAGCACGTCAGGATTAAATTAAATTACACGGTAAACTGGTTAACAGATTTTTACACATTCTAGAGAGAGTTAGCCAGGCTTGATACATTGACATAGCTAGTTAAGAGACAAATGTTGTTTGAGTCTAGTTTTAAATTGACCTAAGGTGGAAAGTAAGGTAATATCAGCTGGAAGAGAGTTCCAGGATCTACTTACAGAGTTTGCAAAGAGAGAGTCACCGGCTGTGTTACTAATTTTGCTAGTCTGAATTAGTAGTTTGTTAGAGGATCGAAGCGGTCTAGGATTGTTATAGGGGGTGATAATATTTTTAAGTGCAGGAGTATTGTCTGGATTATAAAGGATTTTATAGGCCATAATCAGTTGGTTATACTGGATTAGGCTGGGTAGTTCAAGCCACCCAAGCTGATTTAGATTGATGCAATGATGTGTCCTAAAAGGTAGCCCAGTGGCAAACCTGGCAATGTGGTTGTAGCAAATTGAGAGTTTGTTAAGGACAGTCTTGTTTAAATTCGAGAGTAGAGGGGATGCATACAGAAGGGTTGAAAGAAGGTGAGAGCGAGCTATGGCAATTTTAGCTGGAGGGGTTAGGAAGGCTTTTATTCTGTAGTGACCCTAGTTTTTTATTGATGGTTTTGATAGTTTGGTTAACATGTAGGTCGAATTTTAGATTATTGTTTATGATGATACCTAATAGTTTTGTAGAGGGGTCAGGGGAGATTATTGTGCCATCATTTGAATTTATGGTAAAGGTGAAAACGGTAGACCTACGTGTTGGTGAAAATAACAGCATTTTAGTTTTTTGGGGATTTAGGATCAAACGACATTCAGAAAGCCAGTTTTCTATTGTATTAAAGGTGGTATGGGTAACTGACCATAACTCTATTGGAGATGTGGCTGAGCAAATCAGAGTAGAGTCATCAGCATATTGGATACAGCTGACTTTTGGCTGACTTATCTATAATTCCAGAGTGGGGGATGGTGTCGAAAACCTTGGCAAGATCTAGATAAGCTGTGTGAACAATTTTACCCTCATGTATGGCTTTGGTGACTGCTTCAAAGAAGTCAATCGGGTTTAGGAGACATGATCTGCCTTTTACAAATCCAAACTGGGTAGGGTCCAGAGTTTGGAGATTACCAATGTCTTTGTTTATGAGTTCCATGATGATACGTTCCATGGCCTTACAGACCAGGCTCATCAAGCTAATGGGGTGGTAGTTCCCGGGGTCCGTCATGGCTCCCCCTTTGTGGAGTGCGATAACTGTCGCAGTGCACCATTCAGTGGGTACAAAGCCTGAGGTGAGGCTATGATTGAACATGGTACTTAGGTAGGGTGCCAGTTCATTCTGTAGTTCATGTAGAACACAGCCTGGGATATTGTCAGGTCCCATGGATGCTGTGTTCTTGGCTTTGGAGAGTGTGTTTTTTACCTGTGCAGCTGTGATTATAGGAACTTTGCATTCTTCCGGTATAGAGATGGGCCCTCTAGGGGGTGGGGGGGGGGTAAAGTTAGCGCTGAACTTATCTGCTAGGGTGTTGGCAATATCAGTTGGTTCTGTATATTTAGTGCCATTGTGCTGTAACTCAGAGCAGATCTGAGTGTTCCCATTTAGATTCTTGACATAGCTATAGAATGCTTTGTGGTTGTCTTTAGAGTCAGTGGCAATTTTGTTTTCGTAACTAGCTTTGGAGGATTTTATGAGGGATCTCAGCTTCTTACTGAGGTTGACCAGGGAGTTCCTCCAGTCATGGGATTTTACTCTTTTTTGCAACAGTTTCTTCCTTCTGTTGTAGAGTTTGCTTATGGCAGAGGACCACCAGATTGGCTTCCTTTTTTTGTAGGATAACATCTTGGTTCTATTAGGGATAGCATGGTCCATGCACTCGTGTAAGTGCTTATAAAGTGCATTTGTGTAGGATTCAACAGTCATACCTCTATTGTCCTTCTGCATGGGTGTCATGAAGTTTGCCACTTCTGTCTTAAGAAGTGTGAAGTTGGCTTTGGAGAAGTTTTTTACGATGGTTTCCCTAATTGGGGGTGGGGGTAGGATGTGGATGTCTAGGCTGATTAGCTTGTGGTCGGATCTGACCAACGAGGAATTGACCTCTGGTGTGGAACACCAGTTTCCCATGTTGGTAATGACCACGTCTAGGATATTGCTGCCCCTGGTGGGGGTGTGAATAAGTTGACCCAAGGCATTGGAATTTATGAATTCTAGAAAATGTTGAGTAAAAGAGTTGGTACATGAGTAGTTTTCCCAGTTAATGGTAGGGTAGTTGAAATCGCCCATTATTAGGGTGTTGGGTTGTACCCTAATACTTTCCAGTGTATCAAGAAATGAGGAGTGTGAATCCTGGGGCATGGTGGGGGGTCTGTAGCAAGCTATAATTTGGATTGCGGTCTTGCCCAGAGTTAGTTGCACTTGGATAATCTTGGATGCATTATGCTGTGCAACTAGTCTGGAGGTGGGGATATCCTTAATGAATATGGACACGCCTCCGTCTTTAGTGCTTCGTTCTGGGTTAGGTGGTCGAAAGGTGTGGTATGAATTGTAGCCTGGTAATGCAGGGGTGCTCTCTGGAGCTTTGAACCAGGTCTCTGTCATTGCACAGATGTCAATGTTCTCCATTTTAAGGAGTGCCTCGAGTGAGTGCATTTTGAGGTTTAGACTTCTAGCATTGAGTAGCATTACCCTCAGATTTTGCTTGCTTGTACCTGTTACGGTGGTGAATTTGTCATTTGAACCTTGCCTAAAAAAGGCACTATAGGGGTGGCAAGAGCCTTAGCCAGTATCCGGAATCCTAAGGGCGACAGGTGCAGGCCATCTCTGGCAAAGCATCATGGTCTGTCAATCATGTCGTCCCAGGCAGACAAATACTGGATCCCCTTAGAATGACACCATAAGCTTAGCCAATTGTTGAAGTCAATCATTTTGTCCTTGTACTGTGGTATCATTCTGGGTGATGGCAGGATGCTACTCAGGGTTAGAGTCATACCTGCCTGGGATACAAGATCGGAGAGCTCCTCCATGTCTCTTTTCATGTAGTACAGGGAGGTACGTCTCAGGTCATTCCCACCAACATGGACAATGACAGTGTCATATTTGTACTTATTGTGGAGTGACCTGAGTGCATGCGTTATGTGGCGGATCCTGGCACCTGACAGACAGCTGACAGTAACTTTCTCCTTGTTTAGTCTAGTGAGTGGAACATCAGTGTGCCTGACTAAAGAGTCACCTATGACTAGAGTGTTGGGTACATTGCTATGCCTTATGGGCTGTGCTTGAGTGGCACACTGAGTTTGTGGGCTATGTGTCATTTTGGTTGTGTTGGGGGTGGAGTTTGCTTGCGTTTATGCTTTGGATGTCCCTGATGCTTGGGCAGGTTTTTATTGAGAGCCTCCGTGAATGTAGGTGTGTGTTTTGTATTTCTATATGTGTGTTTTGGTGGTGTAGGTTTTGAGGGACTATGTGATGAGTGTGGTGTGGTGCAAGTGTTTACCTTCTCCTCTTGACTGTCTAGTCCAGTCTTAGGTGAAGAGAGCTTTGCTTCCAGTTTGGCTATATAAGTGCATCTCTCACAGGTTGTAGTGTTGGGTGGTAGGAGGAGAGGGTTGTCTGTGTACATGAGGCAATTGATGCATTGCCCCAAGATGCCCAGATTCATCCGGTAGACAGGAGAAATCACTGGGAGCTGACCCTTAAACATGCCTGGATAAGTGCTTATTTATTAAGTACTAAAAACTGCTTTCCACTAGACAAGTGAGGAAAGTTGAGTGCTGTAGTAATTTGCAGCTTATGTAGTGCTTACAATGAGTTCTGAACAAGTGCTGAGTTCAAAGAAACAGATTTGAGTGCTGAAACTAGAAAACTGGCTAGTTATAAGAAACAAAACTAAGCTAGAAGGCTTCCCTCCAACCCAAAAGGGCTTGGTGGCTCAGAAGCCAACAAACACTCTAGACCACTTAACAGGAAAGGCAGGAAACAAGCTTAATTTTCTTTTTGTTCTCTTTCCCAGATGCTCTTTTTGTACACAGTAGGAGTGCCTGAAATCAGAATATGATCTCACTGCACTCAGTTGAATGAGCAAATGAGATGTGCCCAGAAGGAGTATCCAAACACAAATTTACAAGAGGGGCAGACAGTTTCAAAGCCACTAAGATTAACACCAAAACAGAAACAGGGAGGGTGAGTGGGAAAACTAACTGAAGAACAGAGTCAAAACTTTTAGTTCAGTTAATATTCATGCAACACAAATCAATTTAAATACTGTATTATTTGAAAAAAAGTGCAGATAAAGGTACTTATATTAATAAACACACCAAACAGCCAGTAGTAGCAGCAATTCTCCTTATATTTCCAGTTGAATACAGCTAGATCTTAGCCGGCCAAAGCTGAAGTTTTTAAGCAGAAAATATTTCAAACTGTACCACTTAAATAGGCAATGACAGGAAATCAGCTCACTGGACTATAGGAAGAGATTCATGATGGAGCTATCTGAGTATGTGTCCCAGGCAAGTATGTCCCTAGCCTTGAGCAGCATACTACCCTCACGTAGAACGATGT
This sequence comes from Protopterus annectens, assembly GCF_019279795.1. NCBI lineage: Eukaryota > Metazoa > Chordata > Ceratodontiformes > Protopteridae > Protopterus > Protopterus annectens. Next base: position 717,414,724 of record NC_056751.1, on the reverse strand, counting down.
CAGTATGAACAAAAAGGATTTATTTCAATAACTGACTTAGTTTTCAGTATCATTCAAATGGGATCCAGTTTCTGTTATCCTGGGAAGCCATGGTTAACAAACCTCGCTGCTTTGCAAAGTCAGATTGCAACTGGCACATCTAGCTTTTGGCTACTGGCAAAGGCTCCTGCCTCCCCCATAGTGCCTTTTTAAGGCAAGGTCTCAAAAACAAATCTACAAAAGTGAAATTTGCCAATCAAAACAAAATAAGGGTCATGCTGCTAAACGTCTGGAGCTTAAACCAAAAACTGCACACCTTGTAAGAACTTCTATCAGTGAAAAATGTAGATGTCTCTGCAATCAAAGAAACCTGGTTCAAGGCCTTGCAAGGCTACAATGCATTCTGCACATTCAGGCTGCAAAATGAACGTGTGACATCCAAAGGTGGTGGGGTTTCTATCTATATTAGAGATAAATTCACCTCCCATCTAATTAGACTGGATAACTCCATGGAGTTTCTTCAAGTCTAGATTACTGTGGGTAAAACCCTCATTCAAGCCATAGCCAGTTATAGATCCCTCTGAATAGGTCACGACTCACATGAAGCCTACTTGACCAAACTGGAGTCAATCCAAATATTTCCAAACACTCTGCTTATAGGGAATTTCAATTATCCCACCATCAACTGGGAAACCTATGCAAGTACTAACTCGCTAGTGCAAAAGGTTCTTGACTTTGTTAGCTCAAATCCCCTGGAAAAATTGTTCATATCCTGACAAGAGGAACAAACATACTTAATCTAGTCCTTACAAACATGACAAACTGGTGCATGGCCACAACTATCAAACCTTCATTAGTTAAATCTGATCACAAATCAGTCACCTTCAAGCTGGAACTAACACCAGTACCCACAAAGAGCATAATCAGACTATAAAACGACATCAAGGCAAACTATACTCTCCTAGGTGAAGGTATAAATGCATTCCAAGCCCCATCCCCAGCAGGTAGTAGTAATTACACTGAAGCTTGCACTACATCCCTATACAATCACTTGCATAAGTGTATAGACTCAGATGTATCAGAAAGGATCAAATTCAGAGGCCCAAGTGAAAACAAACTGCCATGGTGGACATTCAGCATCAACAGACTTTACAATAAATGCAAAATGTTGCTGTCCAAGAAAACAAAGGCAAGGCCCCAACAATGGAAAAACACCCTTCTCAGCCTCAACAGGCAAATAAAACAATGTGTCAAATCATCTAAGGGCATCTTTAAGAAAAACTTAGCAAGCACAGCCAAGGATAACTACAAAGCCTTTTACAGCTATGTAGGTAGCCGAAAAGGTAGGGCCCAAGCATGTGCAGAACTAGTGACCAACAGTATCACACACACTGGCCCCACTGAGATAGCAAACCTGCTAGTGGATAGGTTTGGTGAAAATTTCACTCCCTTATCCCCATCAAACTTTATCACAGACCTTGACCTAAACTACCCCCACCCAAGATATCTGAACAGCAGGTCATTAAAGCCCTGTCCAAGGCAAAAAAACACAGCCTCCATGGGAACAGACGGCATTCCAGGCTGTCTTCTAAACAGGTTAAAACAAGAACTAGCATCACCATTTAGTACCCTTTTCAATCATAACCTAGTCACAGGCTTTATTGCTGTGTAATGGAGAACAGCAACAGTTATTCCACTCCACAAAGGTGGCCTAGCAACAGACCTGGGGAATTATAGACCCATAAGCCTGACCAGCCTCATCTGCAAGGCCATGGAATGTATCATTATGGACCTCACAAATAAAGACATAGGTGACCTCCAAACCCTGGATCCAACCCAATTCAGCTTCATCAAGGCAGATCCTGCCTGTTAAATCTGGGGAATTTCTTCAAAAATGTGACCAGGGCCATTGGTAAGGACAAATCTGTGGACACAGCATACCTCGACTTGGCAAAAGCTTTTGACACAGTTCCACACTCAGGCATTACTGATAAACTTAGCAAACTGAATGTAAACCCCTTTGTTATAAGATGAGCTGCCAACTGGCTCACAAACTGGACACACATTGTCAAAGTGGGTGACTCCACATCTCAACCAGACATATCACCAATGGGGTGCCACCGGGGTCAGTTCTTGTCCCCTGCTGTTTGGTATATACTTCTCAGATGTTCAGGCCAAAACTAAAGGGTTGTGGCTGGCCAAGTTTGCAGATGACTGCTAACTGGGTGCAATTACTGAATCCCCAAATGAAGTCAGTATACTCAAGGAGGATCTTACACAGACCTACAACTAGTGTCATAGTCACAGTCTCAAATGGAATGCAAAGAAGTACATCAACATTCCCTTCAGCAAAAACAATGTCCCTTTACACTATCAAATCAACAGCAATACCCTAAGTACCCACAAAGTGGTAAGTGATCTTTGTTGACAAGTTGACTGTGACCTTAACTTTGACCACCACGTGTCTACTGTAGCACACTTGATTAGTTAAGGCATCACCTTGAGAGCAAAGGAGGTTATAACCTCTCTATACTCTGCAGTAATCTGGCCCATAATTGAGTGCAATGCCCCATTCAGCATTTACTGTGCAAAGCACCTGCTGCAATTGGAGACACCTCAGAGCTTTCTAAGAAAGAAGATCAAGGGACTCCAGCACATGCCTTATACAGACCGACTAAAGTCCCTGTCACTATTCTCTGTATCGTATAGACTTCTTAGAGGTGACTTGTGCCTAGCTTGCAGAGAAATCTCAGACGCAAAGCTTATGAAATTGCTGCACATCCATAAATCAAACAGGACGAGAGCTACCCATTCCAGGGACCTAAATATGGCCTGCAAATTAAATAGGACATGCTGGAGGGGCATTTTTGTCTCCCAGCTACTGCCACATCTTTGGAAAAGGTTATCAATTCATGTGAAATGGAGCACCTCTATGACACTGTTCAAGAGGAACCTGGATGAGTGGATGGGGCACCATAAATTCTTATCAGGAATACCTTCCACAACCTTCCTGGATATGGGCAATCATTACTAAATGCACTCTTGGGTATTGACTAGTAGTTCTGTGGTATTACATTGGGATGATATGACTAGGCTTGAAATGACCTCCCGGTCAATAGCCTAGTAAACTCCTAAGATCCTATGATCAAATGTTGCAGACAAAATTCAGGTCCTTGTATTTCTTGTACTCTTTGACTTACAAATGTGTATGATATTCATAAGTGTGGGGTTTGTGGATGCCTTGTGTAAGCCAGGCAGCGATCATCCCTGAGCAATCTATAGGAGACTGAGTAGAGGGAAAGGTTTTAAGCAGATCTGTATAAGGCAGGTTTGTTATGCCTTATATTCTTTTTTTAAAGAACCTTTGAGTTTGTTCTAGTTGCTCTTTATGCCTGATCAGGTACATACCAAAGGGAGCATTGTATTCTATGACTGGTCTGATAAGGAGGACTACAGTGGGGTTATGACCTCTTTGGACCTAGATGCCACACCCTTACGTATAAGCTGCACAACATAAAAGGATTTCCTCAACACTGTGGTCACATGGTGGTCCAAGATAAGGCTACTGTCTACATGTGTACCCAGATCCCTGACTACTGGGTCAATTCTTAGGGTGTATTATTAACATGGTAATTAGCCAGGATGGTTGTGCCAAAGGGTACAATTATGCATTTTTTAGCTTTGAATTTAAGGCCATAGCTTCAGCACCATCTATTAATGACAGACAGACCTTCTTGAAGAATGCCAGCATCTGCAGGAGAGTTGTTGATAACTCCTAGCTTACAATCATCTGCAAACTTAGTCAGCCATAAAGCTTTGGCATTTTCTTTCATTTCAGAGAAATAGATTCCCGAAAGGTGCAGGCCCAATACTGAGCCCTGGGGGACTCCAGTAGTGACAGGTCTCTTGGTGGACATGGCCTCATCTATTTTGACCTCCTGGGTCCTATCAGTAAGCCAGTTGTATATCCAGTGGGTGATAAAAGGGTTTATATCTAGATTAGTGAGCTTGTCTATAATGCCTGACTGGGGTATTGTATCAAAAGCCTTGGCCAGTTCAATGTAAGCTGTGTGCACAGTCTTATCTTTATCCAATGCTTTGGTCACACAAAAAAAACACCAGATTTAATAGGCATGACCTTCCTTTAACAAAGCAAAGCTGATACACTTTGTTACATTTTCATGTTTTGTTGTTTAAGTATTGTTGCAAGTTTTTTTTTTTTTTTTTTTTGTGAATGGGATTAAATCTTATGTGTTTTAGTACAAGTTCATGATTTCCTTAATGCAGAAGTTATTCTGTAACACTGCTGCTTTTAATGCACAGCACAGTACTGCTACTTTGATATATAAAAATACCTATAATACTACATTATAGCATTTTTATTGGATTTTAGTTTCAGTGTTCAAGGCTGTGGACAAATTCATTTGTCTTTGAAAGTTAATGATACCAAGTAACAGACACCTTTGGCAAGCTGTTGTCATTTAAAGCACTGAAAGCAAAACCGAGAAGTCTCTGAGAATGTGTTTTAGATAAATTAATAAAATGATTTAAAAATGTTTTTATATTTCATTATTTGTCTTGGCATATATTTAATCAAAAGGTTTGCTATTTGCTTATAAAAACTGAATAAAGTGGAAATCAGTTAATGTAATATATTATTTTCATTCTTAACATTTTAATATCTGAATTATAAATAAACAAGTGTAAGTATTATATTGGAGAGCAAAACTATCTAATCTAAAGACAATGAGACATCCTAATTAATTATAAAATATGTGTTTATTATTACAGAACCCGTCTCTGTGCCCATCATTAAACACAATCAAAAGAATGAAATCTCTGCCACCTTCACTTGTAATATTACTCTAGAATGTTCAATAAGCAATGGTAGAAATGTGGCAATTCAGTGGAACAAAACACAGTCGGACATGAAGACCACACTTTCGGTTCATTTGGGAAACATTTTCCAGGATGTTCTGCAAGACAGTAATGTTACTTTTATATATACATGTGAAGCCAGAAATCCTGTCAGTTCAGAATCTATACACACATATATAAGCTGTACAAAATCTTGAAAGCCCAAAATCCTGACACCAAAATCTTGAAAGTTCAAAATACTGAAAACTCAAAATACTGAATCTTATAATACTGAAAACACACAGGATACCAGCATGTACTATATTCCAGTACAAGTACATACAGAAACATATTACCCTTCAACTATAAGCATGGGGCAAGCCACCCTGAACCCGCTACACCCCCTGTTACTTAAATATATCAACTGAGATTGCACTTCACTATACTAAGTGCAATCTCGAAGTTGATATATTTAAGTAGCAGGGGGTGTGGGAGTGCAGGGGGGCTTGCCCCTCTGGTTATACTTAGAGAAGAGTAATATGGTTTGTCTTTTATTTATTTCTGTATGTGCGTCTGCTGGAATATAGTAAGTGTTGGTATCCTGTGCGTTTTCAGTATTATGAGATTCAGTATTTTGAACTTTCAAGATTTTAGTCTCAAGATTTTGGGTTTCAGGATTTTGGGCTTTCAGAATTTTGTAGTGCTCCCATATTTTATTTTTATTTTATTTTACATTTGTTAACTGGGAAAGTCTGATTGGATATAGGTCCATTTTCAGCGGAGGCCTGGGAAGAAAAGCTCCTGACATACATACATACAGAGAAACTTTACAGTTCTAGACTTTTATGCAAGAACACATACAACATATTCCAGATTTGCTTGAATACATACAGTAAAACTTTACAATTATTAACTATTATGCAAGAACACATACATTTTTAGTAGTACATAGTTGTGTATGTATATACATATATATATATATATATATAATATATATATATATATATATATATATATATATATATATATATATATATATATATACATATAGATATATAGGTATATATATATATATATATATATATATATATATATATATATATATATATATATATATATAGATATATAGATATATAGGTCTACTTCAAAGGATTGAAATTGCAAAACATCAATCAAACTTCTGATCATTGAAGACCAGAGGATCGAAGTTCTGAAATATCAAACCTTGTCAATGGAGATTGCTGTACAGTGCGGAATGAGAACTTCACCCTTCTCTTCACTGTAGTGCGATCTCAAAGTTGGTATATTTAAGTAGCAGGGGGTGTGGGGGTGCAGGGGGGCATGCCCCCTGCAAAAACATGAAATAAGATTTTACATATTAGTTTTTTTTTTGTAGGGTTGATGTTTCAGAACTTCAATCCTCTGGTCTGTCATAATCAGAGGTTAGATGTTCTAAAATTTCGACCCTATGAAGTAGACCCGTATATATGGTACTGTATAATTAGTAAATTGGTTTTCAGAGTATGTCACCCTATATATACTAGCAAGCATTTGCAATTGTTTCACTAGATTGAGCCAACCCCAGATTTACACATTTTTTCTGTATCTTTTCCCAGAGTGAAATTTGTTCACATCCACAGACACCTAATGCCAATTTGATATTGATACCCAGACTAAAAATGTGACATCTGGCAGATTTGTGTGCACCAATTTATATTATCAGATTAAGAACTAAAGAACATTCAAATGTGAAAAAGCTAATTATACATAAATGCATGTTGCTCCTGGATAGACTCAAGGTTTAGAAGACATGCATAATAACTGCTAGTGCGGAATATGAGTGATACCTGAATAGTGATGTTATTTAAGACGCATCCTTAATGGAAAGCAGTCTTGTATATACATGTTTGTTACTTATAAGACTGAAGATTAATCATTTTTAAATGTAAGATATATTCATTTCCTTTACAGATCAGCAAATGTACTAAATGAGGAATATGCCCATTTGCAGTCCTTAGTTTCTTCTGGGTATTCCAGTCCTATTTTTCATCTCCTGTTGTAGAAGATAAAGGTATCTGGCATTGTTGGAATCTACTCCAGCTGGATAAAATATAAATGACAAACATTTATTTAGAGTTTTTCTGTAATTTTAAAGCTTAACAACGCTTTAACTAAACATTAAAATTGCAATTTTAAAGGTTACAATGAAAATTAAAGAAAAATAATTTTCATTAGGTTATTCATTTTCTGATAGCTTCTTTAACTTTTTCAGGATCAGGGTGAGCTGGTCCCTAAAACAGAAAAACTGCACCAAATTAACACGCAAAAATACGACAAACTGGTCCCTATCCAGTAACTCATCTAGTATTAGGCAGAGACTAATGCAGTCCATCACAGAAGAAAATACTATTTATTTTATCTTGTTATGTTGTGCTAAGTTATTACTACTAAGCTTAGGGTCTGTTTTCATGTTAGATCCAGGTTGCATTTCAAAGTAAAAAAAGTCAAAGTAAACTTTATTGTCATTTAGAACTACACACGTGTAGCCTAAATGAAATTTTGCGCATCAGCTCAATTCTTGAGATTACAAAGGAAAGTCAAATTACACACACAAGTAGAGGAATAAACATAACTAACAAATACAATACTACTCCCAATGCACGCAAAAAAGAGCAGAAACATTTACTGACACTTATATATGAAAAGAATTCCCTCCCCGAGTTAAATTAACTACCTTATTTAAAGTAATACAAAACACACTACAGATTGGACAATGCCTAAGTATTTGTCTAATATTACACTTGAGAGGGTTAAATGTTTCTGACTTTGGATATAATAAATAAATATGCACTTACTTGGAATACAAATGACTTATTATGTGTCCAGACCCCTGGGACTAGTGCCTAAGTTCAGAAGTCTAATCACTGTAGGGTAGAAATTGTTACTGAATCTTGTATCTCCTGCCCGATGCCAGATGGTTAAACAGTCCATGTGCAGGATGCATGTTGTCTTGTATTATTTTGCTGGCCTTTCGGATGCTTCTTGCAGAATAAAGATGTTGTATCAATGGAAGACTGGAACCTGTTACCTCCTCTGCAACCCTCACCACTCTTTGCACCATCTTCCTTTCTGTAGCTGTGCAGCTTCCAAACTACACTGTGAAGTTGCAGGTGAGGATACTCTCTATTGCACCTCTGTAGAAAGTGGAGAGAATATGAGGAGGAGGCTTAGCTTTTTCTACCTTTCTTAAAAAGTGGAAGCATTGGTGCACTTTCTTGACCACTTGGCTGGTGTTTCCTGACCATGAAAGATCCTTGGATATGTGTACACCCAGGAATTTCATACTCTAAACCCCCTCCACACTCTCACCATTGATCCTGAGCACTGTGTAGTTTGTTCTCCTTTTCCTGAAGTTGATGATAATCTCTTTGGTTTTTCTTACATTCAGGCCAAGGTTGTTCCCCTCACACCAACTGATCAGAGATGGCACCTCCTCTCTGTACTTCCTTTCACCATCCTTTGTGATAAGCCCCACAACTGTGATGTCATCAGCAAACTTGATGACATGGTTGGACTTGTGCTTAGCATAGCAGTCATGAGTCTGGATGGTGAATAATAGTGGGCTGAGAACACATCCCTGTGGAACCCCGGTGTCAGTCATGATGCACTTTGATGTGTTCTTACCCAAACACACCCTCTGTGGTATCTCAGTCAGGAAGTCCAGGATCCAGTTACAGAGATGTTTACTGATTCCTGAATGTGCCAGTTTTTCTATTAGCTGCATTAGTACTACCTTATTAAATGCAGAGCTGAAGTCTATGAACAGCATCCTCACATAGTGGTTTTTGCCATCTAAATGCTCAAGTGAGATGTGCAGTGCTACTGATATGGCATCAGCTGTGGATTGGTTAGCTCCATACTCAAATCGCACAGAGTCAAAATCATGAGGTAGGCATGATGAAAGATGCATTTTGATCAGCCGATCAAAACATTTCATAACATTGAATGTCAGAGTGACTGGTCTGTAGTCGTTAGGGCTGAAGGGAGCAGTTTTCTTAGGTAGTGGGATGGTGTTAGTTTCCTTGTAGCATGAGGGTACTTTTGCCATGGCAAGAGAGTTATTAAATATTTCCTTGAACACTGTGCATAGTTGATCATCACAACCTTTTAACATCTTCCCCAGTATGTTGTCTGAGCGAGCAACCTTCCTGGGGTTCACTCTCCTTAGCTTTCATCTTACTTCCTCTGTGCTGAGGATGAATACTGCATTCTTCTCATCAGTGGGTAGCTTTAGTGCCAACCTGTTGTTTCTTTTCTCAAATCTACCAAAGAAGATGTTCAAACTGTCCAGGAATTTGATACTGTCCTCACATTGTGTTGACCTGATTTTGTAGTCTGTGATCTGTAGGACTTGCCATAGTCTCCTTGCATACTTCATGTCTCCAAAGTGGCTCTGCACCTTTTTGCCATACTCCCTCTTAGCCTCCTTTATACCCCTCCTCAGATTACCTCTTGCTACACTTAGGACTGCATTGTCCTTAGCCCTGTAATCTGCGTTTCTCTCCTTCAGAAGCTCATATACGTTAAGGGTGAGCCATGGTTTCTGGTTTGCTCTAATAGTGATACCCTTGGTATGTGTTACCCCAGCAGAACAGTTTGAAATGTATGCCATCACTACCTCAGTGTATTCATCAATGTTCAGATGCTGATTCACTGTGGTTACCTCCTTGAACATATCCCAGTTAGTTCTTTCAAAGCAATCTTGGGAGGCCCTCCATAGCTCCCTCGGGCCATATCCTGATTTGTTTCTTTGTGGGTTTCTCTCTGACCAGGGCAAGTTTGTAAACTGGTGATAGCAAGATGGTATAATGGTCAGATTTTCCCATTTATGGAAGTTGCACTGCCTTATAAGCTTTCTTTAAGTTTATGTACACCTTGTCCAGGATATTATCACCCCTTGTAGGAACACCCACATACTATTGTACTGTTGGAGTACTTCTTTAGATCTGCTTTATTAAAGTCACCAGCTGCCATGTGCACAAAGTCAGGATATTTGCTCTGCAGCTCACCTATGTGATTGCATAATTTATTTAGAGCCTCAGTGGTATTAGCACTAGGTGGGATATACACCACTGTTACACTAACCCTATTCAACTCCCTGGACAAGTGAAATGGTCTACATTTAATGGACAGGAGCTCTAAGTTCTCACAGCAGTGTGATTTTCCATACAGTGGATGTTTTTTGTCTGCATAAAACAGCATAAAATTCTCTAAGTTTACTGCACTATCATTTATCCTGTCATGCAACCACGTCTTAGGAATCAAATATAAACAAGTATTTCTCACCTTGTTCTTGTTGGAGAGTTTCAGTCTCAAGTAGTCCATCTTGCTATGTAGTGATCTCACATTAGCTAGCAGTGTATTGGAAGTACAGGCCTGTAGGGGGTTGCTTTTAACTTTACATCATTACCTGTTCTGCAACCTCTTTCCCTTGTTCTCTAACATCTCTTTCTATTTTTCTTGTCTAGCGTATTCCAGAAACCTATTCTACCAGTTCAAGGCACTTTAGAGTATGAAAATTAAACTACATAGTTGTCGTAGCTTCATGCAAGTGGTAGGCCCCAGATACTCTGCAGACTTTAAGTAATCCAATCAGGAACATATAGATGTCGACTGTTTAATTTCTAGTACCTTCTGTCTACTGTAAGTTATTGTACCTTCAATTGGAAGTGCAGAAACTGATTTTTTTCAAGATTTTCTGTGTAAAAGAAGACAAAATATGCATATGTCTAGAATGAGCCGACACAGCCGCAGCCACATAGGGTGCAGTCATTTTTTTAAATGCTTATATTTATATTTATAGTTCATAGGTTCGTATGTGTGTACTAGGCTAATGGCCCTGGAGCCTTTACAAGCCAAGCCTATAGAAGTGCCCTGGCATTGTGCCACCCAACATCAGTTCCCAGTGTCTCTATCAAGTAGAGTCACTGGAGTGATCCTCAGGCTGAACTTTCTATTTCCCATCCACTCATCAAGATTTTGTTTGAAGAGGGCCAGTGAGGTGCTCTGCTTGACATGTATGGGAAGTCTATTCCAGAACATGGGCAGTCTCTGGGTTATGAACCTGCCCCTCCAGCATGTTCTGCTGATTGTGGTAATGAGGTTGAGGTCTCTGGAGCATGTAGTGTGGAGGGATTGGGATTTCTTTAGATGTAGCATTTCTAACAGAGCTGGGTCAGACGGGTCTATGTTAAATATTCAAATGCTTAAATGTTCGAATCACTAAAGATCGAACTTTAGTGATTCGAACATTTAAATGTTCAAATATTTTAAAAAAATCAAAAAAAAACAAACAAAAAAAAAACTAAAGGATGTAAGCAGGGGAGCAAGCCCCCCTGCAACCCCCACCCCCTGCTACTTAACTATACCAACTCCAAGATTGCTCTACAGTGTAGGAAATGGGAAATTTTCCATTTCCGCACTGTAACAGACTGAAGTGCGATCTTGGAGTTGGTATATTTAAGTATCGGGGGGTGTGGGAGGTGCAGGGGGGCTTGCCCCCTGCTTACACCTTTTACTTTTTCTTTTTTTTTTTTGTAAATATTAATTTTTTATATGTTCGAACATTTAATTGTTTGATCACTAAATTTCGATCTTTAGTGATTCGAACAATTAAGCATTCGAACATATAACATAGACCCGGTTCAGACATGGCTTTGTAAGTCAAGCAGAGATCACCTCTTAGTAGACGATATGAGACAGAGAATAGCTGGAGTTTTTTGAATCTGTCCATGTAGGGCATGTGTTTAAGGCCTAGGATTCTCTTCATGAAGGACTTTTGTGGCCTCACCAGCTATTGCAGGTGTCTAGTGAGGTACATGCCAAATGGGGCATTATACTCTATAATTGGTCGAATGAGGGAAGAGTAGAGAGAAATGATGACCTCTTTCTTCCTTGATGCAAAACTCTTGGTAATGAAATGTGCCACATAGAAGGACTTTCTGACCACAGTGGCACTGTGGGGGTCGAAGGAGAGGTTGCTGTCAACCTGTGTCCCCAGATCTCTTATAATGCTTCCAGTGTTCAGTGGGCTGCCATCGATGTGGTAATTAGTAGAAACTGAGTTTTTCCCAAAGGGGATGACAACACATTTTTTGGCATTAAGCTTAAGGCCATGGTTTCAACACCAGTCATTGGTCTCAGTGAGGCCTTTCTGTAGGATATCTGCATCACTTGTGGACTTAATAATGGCTCCCAGCTTACAGTTGTTTGCAAACTTGGTCAGCCACAGTCTCTCCATGTAGGCCTGGACTTCTGAGAAGTAGATGCCAAACAGGAGAGGACCCAGGACCGATCCCTGTGGGACTCCACTCGTGACTGGTCGGCGGTCTGACTTGGAGTCCGCTACTTTCACATTGTGTGTTCTGTGAGCCAATTTGCAACCCACCTAACAATATAGGGGCTGATGCCTAGTTTGCTGAGTTTATCAATATTTCCTGAGTGGGGAATGGTATCAAAGGCCTTGGCCAGATCAAGGTAGGGTGTATGGACTGCCTTACCTTCATCCACAGCTCTGGTGACTGACTCAAATAAGTCAACCAGGTTGAGCTGGCATGATCTACCTTTCACAAAACCAACTTGCGTGGGATCTAGAGTTTGGAGATTCCCTATATCCTTGTTAATTAGGTCCATGATGATGCGCTCCATAGCCTTACATATCAGACTTGTCAGGCTAATGGGGCGATAATTTCCAGAGTCTGCAGTTGCTCCTCCTTTATGGAAAAGGATGACTGTAGCAGTGCGCCATTTGGTTAGGGACAAAGCCTGAGGTGAGGCTGTGAGTGAACAGGGCACACAGATGTGGTCCCAGTTTACTTTGTAATTCATGTAGAACACAGCCAGGGATATTGTCGGGTCCCATGGAAGCTGTATTCTTGGCCTTGGTCAATGCAGCTTTAACAAGTGCTGCAGTAATGCTGGGTGCCTGGCATTTTTCCGATATTGAGATTGGTCCTTTAGGGGGGAGAGAGGGGTACAGTTGGCACTGAATCTGTCGGACATTATATTGGCAATATCTGTTGGCTCAGTATAGGAGGTACCATTGTGCAGTAACTCAAAGCAAACCTGGGTGTTGCCATGGAGATTCTTGATATAACTATAAAAGGCTTTGTGGTTGTTTTTAGTGTCTGCCGCAATTCTGCCTTCATAGCTGGCTTTGGAGGTTTTGATAAGGGAACTCAACTTTTTGTTGAGGCTAATAAGGGAATTTTTCCAGTTTTGGGACTTCACCTTTTTCTGCAAGAGTTTTTTCCTTCTGTTGTAGAGTTTCTTAATGGCAGGGGACTACCAGATTGGCTTCCTTTTTCTGGAGGAGAGCATCTTGGTTCTGTTGGGTATGGCTAGTTCCATGCATTTATGTACGTGTTTGTACAGTGCATTGGTGTATGATTTGGCTGTCATGCATCTATTTTCCATTGGCATGGGTGCCTTGAAGTTAGCCACCTCTGTTTTTAGGAGCCCAAAGTCAGCTTTGGAGAAGTTTTTCACGGTGGATACCTTTGCGGGGGGGGGGGGGGCAGTGTGGGTGAGATGTGGATTAACATAGTGATTAGTTTGTGGTTGGATCTAGCCAGGGAGGAATTGACTATTGGTGTAGAGCAACAGTTGCCCATGTTAGTAATAACCAGGTCAAGGATGTTGCTTCCTCTAGCGGGGGTAAGAATGAGCTGGTCCAGGGCATTGGAATTGATCAATTCCAGGAAGCGTTAGGCCAGTGGATTGGTGCATGAAAAGTTTTCCCAGTTGATGGAGGGATAGTTGAAGTCACCTAGTATGAGAGTGTTGGGTTGGATCTTAATAGTTTCCAGGGTGCTTAGGAATGTGGAGTTATTCTTGGCTATGACCTGAATCGGCATCTTACCCAATGTTAATTGTACTTGGAGTATCTCAGATGTATTATGCTGGGCTACTAGTCTAGAGGTGTGCATATCCTTTATGAATATGGAAATACCACCGCCTTTGGAGCTTCGGTCCATGTTCTGGGGCCAAAAGGTGTGGAATGAGTTATAGCCTGTTAGTGCAGGGGTGTTTTCTGCTGCATTGAACCAGGTCTCCATTACAGCACAAATGTCAATATTCTCCATTTTGAGGAGTGCTTCGAGTGAGTGCATCTTGAGATTTAGACTTCTAGCATTGAGCAGCATGAGCATCAACCAGTGGTTTGGAGGGTGGCTTAATGGCTAAGGTGTTTGCCTTTCAAACACAAGGTGCAGAGTTTGAGTCTCACAAGGGATAATTGACTAGACTTAAAACGGCTCACAAGCACAGTTAGCTTAGTACTAAACTATGAACCTATGACCCTCAGATTGCATTTATTTATAGCTGTTACAGTGGTAATTTGGTCTTTGGAACACCGCCTAAAAAAGGCACTCTAGGGGTGGCAAGAGCCTTAGCCAATACCCTGAAACCCAGTGGTGACAATGCAGGCCATCTCTGGTAAAGCATCAAGGTCTGTCATTCATGTCATCCCAAGCAGACAGATACTGGATCTCCTTAGAATGACACTAAAAATGTAGCCAATTGTTGAAGTCAATAATTTTCTGTTTGTACTGTGGTATCATTCTGGGTGATGGTAGGATGCTGCTCAGAGCTAGGGTCATACCTGCCTGGGCCATGTAATACGAGAGCTCCACCATGTCTCTTTTCATGTAGGGGGTTTCAATAAAGTGGCTGCACTAACTTAGCCAGGACACAGGAGAAACCCCCTTAGTCTCTGGAAGGTACCAAGATGAAAGTGCTAGTATCTCACTTTATTTAATGATATTTTTTTATTGTTTTTAAGTCTGAGTTTGTTAAACATTCTAAAGGAACTTTTATCCATACTGGACTTGCTGCTACTTTTTCTGCTGGTTGTTCACCATTTTGTTGGATTACTACCTAACCGACCATCAAATGAAGCAGATGGGGCCTCAGCTTCAGTTAAAGAATAGAATCCTAACATTGCAGCAAGCTCCCCTGCAAGAATACTCCCAATTATTAGCAACTATACAAGAGCAACAACCTCCTACCAGCAGCTCTGCTATGAATTTTTCATTGTAATTTCTCTACTGGGACATGAATCCATGCATCTATGTGTGAGAGACCTGCAAACGTTTCAGCATCAAAGTTCAGTGCCTTATCAGCAGAGGCCTTGACACAGAATAACTAATTAATTCACCCCTCCTTGCTTGCGGGTCAAAGGCCATGTGGTTACTGGAAAAAAAATCTTCAGGGTGATGCTTTTAAATGCCACAATCCCTTTGATTTTTTTCCTCTTTACAATGTTGCTGTTACTTCTGCCAAAGCATGTGAAAAATAGACATAGGTCCAAAACAGAAAGAGCTATGTCATGGCTTTATAAGATGTGGGCAAATACGTTCACAGGTTCATAGGTTCATACTAGGCTATCTGTCCTAGGGCATTTATAAGCCTAGCCAGAGTGTGTTTGGCTTTCGCCACCCATTTTAAATTAATTTTGCTATGCCCTTTTTCGAGGTTAGTATACTGTGCCTCTGTCTAACAGTGACACAGAAGTGATACCCGGGGTAAACCTACGATCTCCCATCCACTCATCAAGATTCCTCTTGAAGAGAGTCAATGAGGGACTCTGCCTAACCTGGACTGGGATTTTATTCCAGAGTGAAGGGAGCCTCTGGGTTATGAATCTGTCCCTCCAGCATGTCCTATTTATTTCAGTGCTGAGGTTAAAGTCTCTCGAGCGTAGCTCGATGGGATTTGGATTTTCTGAGGTGCAGCATGTCCATTAATTCCGGGTTGGACATGGCTTTATACGTCAGGCACAGATTGCCTCTGAGCAGGTGGTATGCCACTGAGTAGAGCTGGAGTTTCTTTAACCGGGCAGCATATGGCATCTGTTTGAGCCCTTTGATCCTCTTGGTGAGGTACTTTTGGGGTCTTTCCAGTTGCTGCAGGTGTCTGGTAAGGTACATCGCAAAAGGGGCATTGTACTCAATTATGGGCCTGATGAGGGATAATTAAAGAGGCACGATGATCTCCCCTGATCTAGATGTGAATCCCTTCATGATTAGGTGGGCTATATAAAATGTTTTTCTAACCACTTTGGCCACGTGGTTGTCAAATGAGAGATTGCTATCAACTTGGGTCCCCAGGTCCCTAATTACTTATTCTGTACTTAATGGATTACCACCTATGTGGTAATTTGTGGGCACTTTGTTTTTGCCAAAGGGGATGACTATACACTTTTTGGCATTTAGCTTGAGGCCATGGCTCTGGCACCAGTTGTCTGTTTCTATGAGGCCCTTTTGGAGGATGCTTGTGTCGGCTGGAGAGTCGATTATGGTGCCCAGTTTGCAGTCATCTGCGAACTTGGTCAACCACAGTCCTTCCGTGTTGGCCTGTACCTCCGAGAAATATATACCGAACAAGAGAGGTCCCAGGACTGAGCCTTGTGGGATGCCACTTGTAACTGGTTTGGAGTCTGACATGGCTCCAGCAATTCTAACCATGTGGGTTCTGTCCTTGAGCCAGTTTGCAACCTATCTAGTGACATAGGGGTTTATATTTAAGCTGGTGAGCTTATCTATAATGCCCGAGTGGGGTATTTTATCGAAGGCTTTTGCGAGGTCCAGGTAGGCTGTGTGGACCACCTTCAACTCGTCAATGGCCTTGGTGACTGTTTCAAAGAAATCGACCATGTTTAAGAGGCAGGATCTGCCCTTAGCAAAGCCGAACTGGGTAGGATCCAGTGTCTGTAGGTCCCCAATATCTTTATTTATGAGGTCCATGATGATCCTTTCCATAGCTTTGCAGACCAAGCTAGTCAGGCTTATGGGGCGATAGTTTCCAGGATCCGTTGAGGCACCACCTTTGTGGAGAGGGACCACTGTTGCTGTACGCCACTCTTTGGGTACATATCCTGTAGTAAGGCTGAGATTGAACAGTAGTTTTATGTTTGGGTTTAGCTCTTCTTGGAGTTCATGTAGGATGCAGCCCAGGACACCGTCTGGTCCCATTGATGCTGTGTTTTTTGCTTTGGAGAGGGCAGCTCGTACCTGAGCATCTGAGATGTCAGGGGGGCAGCATTCTGCTGGGAAAGATATTTGCCCTTTTGGTGGGGAGGTGGGGGGGGAGTTTGCGCTGAACCTGTCAGCTAGGATGTTGGCAATGTCTGTGGGTTCGGTGTATTTTTTGTCATTTTGGACTAATTCTGAGCATATCTGGGAATTCCCACCCAGGCTCCTAACATAACTAAAGAAAGCCTTTTGATTATCCTTAGTGTCCTGTGCAATTTTTCTCTCGAAGCTGGCCTTAGACAATTTTATGACTGCCCGTAGTTTTTTGCTAATACTGATCAGTGATGCCTTCTCTTTTTGGGATTTTGCTCTATCATGTAGTAGCTTCCTCCTTCCATTGTATAGTTTGTTTATGGCTGGGGTCCACCAGACAGGACGTCTGCCTTTGGAGGATTGGGTCTTGGTTTTATTTGGGATTGCATGATCCATGCATTCCTGAAGGTGTTCATAGAATGCGTTTATAAAGGATTCTGCAGTCTGGGCCGTATTTTCCACAGGCCCGGGGGCTTTGAACGATTCCACCTCGGTTTTGAGGAGTGTGAAATTTGCTTTAGAAAAGTTTTTCACTGTGGTTTTCTGGGCAGGGGGTGGGGTCGGGATGTGAATATCCAGTGAGATTAGTTTATGGTCTGATCTTACCAGTGAGGGATACACTTCTGGTCTGGAGCATAGAGTCCCCATGTTGGTGATGATCAGGTCCAGTATGTTTTCCCCTCTTGTGGGAGTGGTAACAAGTTGTTCCATAGCATTTGGGTTTATAAATTCTAGGAACCTTTGGGCTAGGGTGTTGGCGCTAGAGTAATGCTCCCAGTCTATGTTTGGGTAGTTGAAGTCGCCCAATATAATGGTGTTTGGAGAGACCTTCATATTTTCCAGTGTTCTCAGGAAGGCCTAGTGGGGTTCCTGGGTTTGGGAGGGTGGTCTGTAGCAGGCTATAAACTGGAAGGCAGTTTTACCCGCTGTTAGTTGCACATGGATAGTCTCTGATGCTTCGTGCTGTGCCTCCAACCTGGAGGTGTGGGTATCTTTGACGAATATTGATACTCCCCCTCCTTTTGTGGTTCAGTCCAAGTTTTGGGGCCAAAAAGCATGGTATGAGGTATAACCTGGTAGTGCTGGAGTGCTCTTGGGAGCCTTGAACCAGGTTTCTGTTACTGCACAGATATCGATGTTCTCCATGCTAAGGAGAGTTTCGAGTGCGTGCATCTTGAGGTTTAGACTTCTGGCATTGAGTAGCATTACTCTTAGTTTCTTATCCCTTGTGATACCTATGGAGGTGGGTTTGTCTTTTGAGCCTTGCCTAAAAAAGGCACTATGTGGGTAGCAAGAGCCTTTTCCAATATCCGAAAGCCCAGGGGTGACAGGTGCAAGCCATCCCTAGCGAAGCTTCGTGGCTTGTCAAGCATGTCATCCCAGGCTGACAGGCATTGGATCCCCTTTGAATGACACCAATACTTAAGCCAATTGTTGAAATTGATCATCTTGTCTTCATATTGTGGCATCATTCTTGGTGAGGGTAAGATGCTACTCAAGGTCAGGGTCATACTGGCCTGGGCTACATGCTCAGAGAACTCCTCTATGTCTCTTTTCATGTAGTCCAGGGAGGTATGTCTCAGGTCATTCACACCAGCATGGACAATGACTGAGTCATATTTGTACTTGCCTTGGAGTGACCTGAGTGCTTGTGTTATGTGGCGGATCCTAGCGCCTGACAGGCAGCTCACCGTGACCTTCTCCTTGTTCAGTCTGGTGAGCGGGACATCGGTGTGCCTGATGATAGAGTCACCTATTACAAGTGTATCAGGTGTGTTGTTTAGCCTTAAGGGCTGTGACTGTTCGGCACACTGGCTTTGTGAGCTATGTGTTGCACGTGTTTTATTTTGGGGTAGCGGTTGCTTGTGTGTCTGCTTTGGAGGTCTCTGCTGCTTAGGCAGATTTTTATTTAGAGCCTCCGAGTATGTTTTTGTGTGTTTATGTGTTTGGTTTGCTGTCGTGGTAGGTCTATGTGAGACTGGAATTGTAGTGAGTGTGGTTTCCTTCTCCTCCTGACTGGTTACGCCAGTACTGAGTTGAGAGAGCTTAGCCTCCAGTCTGGCTATATGTCAGGATTTGGCTCTAAAGTCAGGTTCAACTATTTCTGAATAGTGCAGCAATTGTGTCCTTAGATGGTCCATAGAGCACTGATCCAGATAAGTAAACTGAAATAACAGTGCTTGAAAACAAGTTTTTATATTAAGGAAATCAGAGAAACAGGCAAAAGATTTAGATGCTGGCTGAGAATAATTTCATCTAAGTAGTGTATATTGTGCATTTGCCTGCATATTAAGTCTAGATTGTAGTTGTGTTTTATTTATTTAAGTCAATAAGCCCCCTTTGCATAAGTACCTCTGTTTTTAATCAACAATAAATTGCCAGACAATTTACAGATTGTGATGTTTAGCACTATATCTTGTGCTTGGTATGATTTCTGCTCCTGCCACCCAGATCCCTGCATTTTCTCATCTGTTCTTAATAGACATCATTATGCAGTTAATTAATTTCCTTGTGTATGTTTGGAGTGTAAAATTCTATATGATGCTAATACCTAATAAGATGACCTGACCTATCCTGTTATCACTGAGATGGAGTATGTCATTTTGTTTTGTAGGAGGTGTTACTAGATGTCACTTTTTCAATTAAGGGCTGTTCTACTGTCTGACGTTTCTGTACTAAGTGTTCTTGGGAGAAAGAGATGACCGCACATGTGATTACAAGTACTAAGAAAGTGCACATAAAATGTAGTCTCGTCTTGAAGAGTGTGTGGAAAAAGCACTTGCATATTAGTAATTACTTTTGATGAGTTCTGCTTGTTGGGGACTACTTTGTTTTCTTGAATGCCATTATAATTGTTTTATTTCACTGTCAATACCATTATGTTTTTAATTATTTATTGACAGCTGTAGTTCAGGGTGGCATAGGTGGTGCAGTGGTTAGTGTTATTGCCTCAAAGCAAGAGGTTCCTTAGTTCAATCCTTGGCTGGGGTGCCTTCATTGTGGAGTCTGCATGTCCTCCCTGTGGTCATGTGGCTTTCCTCTGGGTGCTCCAGTTTCCTCCCAAAGACATGTGGTAGGTGGATTGGATACTCTAAAATTGTGTGCATGTGTGTGCCTTCCATGGAAGGTTGGGTACAAGGCTGGCAACTCAACACCGTTAAACTCCACTGCCAATCATGAGTAGACAAATGACCCCTAACTGGGAAAAGAATTGACAGCTGTGGTTCAACTGAATGCTTCTAAGTTTTACAAGCAGAAAACTGACTGTTTGTTTGGCACAGAGAGACAAATCCCTGGATTCATCCAGATAATCCTTGTTGGAAGATCTGGGTTAAGGAGGATGGAAAACAAGGGGCTTATGAGTCAACACAAATGCAAATCCAACCTTATGAATTTTTGGTCAACTCTTAACAGAATTCTTTCTCCCGGCTGTCCTTTAAACCCCTGTCCTTACCCAAACACATCCCCTCTGGAAACTGCTACTCTCCTAAACAAGCACTTTATAGGCATCATCCAAACACTCTTGCCATCAATGTCTAGCAATCCTACACTACCAACTCCTCCTAAGCCTTTTGCAAAAAATTATTAAAATTATTATTTGCTCTTTTCTCTCAGTTCCTACTTCCTACATCAGGTCTCTTTTACAAAAGCTCAAACCCTGCTCTCCCTCCACTGATAATCTACATCCTGCCTTGCTCAAACTTGCTGCTGACTCAACTGCCTATCCAGTATCTATTCTAATCAATAGATCAATTCAAGAATGTACTGGCCCTACCCTTTGGAAATCCTTCTTCACTATTCCCCTGCATAAAGAAGGTAACTCCACAGACCCATCTAACTACCGACCCAAAGCTATCTTATCCCCACTGTCTAATCCTTGAAAAATGTATACAGTCACAGCTCTTGACATACCTTCTCCAAAATGACCTTCTCACTCCCACTCAGCATGGTTTCCATCCAAACCACAGCACACCCACTGCCCTCTTATATTTTACACATACCATTGCAGAGGCCCAAGATAACAACAAACTCATATCCTGCCTTCTCCTTGACCTCTTCAAAGCCTTTGATACAGTCATCCACCCCCTACTAATATCTAAACTTGCTCATCTCAACCTCTCCTCATCCTCCCTTCACTGGTTCAGTAATTACCTATCTGGCAGGCAGCAGTCTGTTGAATGGCTGTCATCTTCTTCTCCATTTATACCTGTCCCAACTGGGGTACCCCAAGGCTCCATCCTGGGTCCTCTCCTGTTTAATATATTTACCAATGACCTCAAAACTTCCTGTAAACAGTCCTCCATCTTCCAATATGCTGACAACTCTACCCTCATCTCCATTTCTGACAACATATCTGAACTGCATACTGCTACCCAACAGGCCTTTCTTTCCACAGAACAATGGTAGTCCCAACAATTTACTTATCCTCAACCCAAAAAGACTAAACTCTTACTCTTCCTTCCTCAATCACTCACTCATCACAAATCTACCTTTACTATCACATCCTTCAACAACACTATAATCCAACCAGAAGCCCATTCAAAACTCCTAGGAGTCATCATAGACGATGAACTCAAATTTAACCTACACCTGTTACAATGTAAAAAAAAAGAAACACCAAAAGCTTGATGTACTGTATGGCAACAAAACATTTCTGACCACAAATTCTAGACTAGTCCTTGCACAAGCTCTACACCCCCTTCTATATGCTGCACCAGTATTTACCAACATCCAAACTACAACCTTGAACAAATTACAACAAACTTATCATAAGATAGCCAGATTTGTCACTAACTCTCCATATAACGTGCATCACTGTCTAGCCCTTAACTCTCTCCAGTGGCTTGAATTCTCCCAACTACTACTACTGAGACAATTCCAAATTCTACACTCCATCATCTACAAACCAGCATCCTGTCCTGCTCTCTCATCACTCATCTCAATCTATTCTCCACCTCGGACTCTTCGTACCTCTAATCAGCAATTACTTGACATCTACCAACCCAAAACAACAGTAGGCAAACTCCTATACAAACATTCCATTGCCAATGCTTGGAATAAACTCCCAATAGAAATATGTTACATCATGCACCCATCTCACTTTAAAGAAAAAATCAAACTTTATTTACTTAATTCTAAACTCTGACCCTGTCAAGCCCCTATTTAGCTCCCATTACCCTCCTTTCTCATTCTATTTCTAACACTCCCTCTACTTCCAATGTACTCTACTAGGGGTATACAAACTAACCAAATCAAACACACTGAAAAAACCCTTGCTGTAAATATATAAATATTTTGTTACTCTGCACAATTATGGTGCCTCTGTTACAAGCTTCAATGTGTTTCTAACTTTGTAATTGAAATGATCTATTGTTGATACTCTACTTACTGGATTGTTAAACATCTGCGTAGTATTTCTGGAGCTTTTCTCCTCGGGTCTCTACTGAAAATGGGCCACTAGCCCAGTTGGACCAACCCGGTTAACAAATGTCAATAAATAAAATAAATAAAACAATCATGGTTTCTCAGTGTCCAGTAGCTCCATCTCCACAACAAGAGCTGTTACAGGGAGGATACGGCCTTGGTTCTTCTTTGTCACTGGA
Organism: Protopterus annectens; assembly: GCF_019279795.1. Classification (NCBI taxonomy): domain Eukaryota; kingdom Metazoa; phylum Chordata; order Ceratodontiformes; family Protopteridae; genus Protopterus; species Protopterus annectens. Next base: position 717,392,160 of record NC_056751.1, on the reverse strand, counting down.
AATGGAGTGTGGGAGCATGCATGGGTATAAGTAGGGGATATGAGGTACCTGCAGTGACAGGGGCACTCACTATAGCCACCAGTGGAATGGAATAGGACCATAATAATAAAGACTCGATAGTCACTATCTAGCATGATATGAACTACTGATAGAGGGAAAGCAAGTAGTTCCATGTTCAGGGTCACACTGAATGGTCTCCACAGGGCCCTAGTCTGAGCAGAATGTCAGACTTGCCTAGGCTAGGGATGACTAGGGTTACCACCTGTCCCACTTAGCGAGGGACAGTCCCTCTTTGGGAAGTTGTGTCCTGCAAAAAAATTGTAAAAATAGCAGATGTCCTGAGATATTTGGGTAAAATTACTTCCTATATTTTATGTAATAGTTGCATAAAACAGTTATTCTGTAGCTAAAACACCTAAATGTTATAAGAAACAAAATAAGCAACTAAAATGCTACAAGAATAAGCTTTTATTTAGGCAAAAAAGTGAAGTTCTGTCCCTTGTACTGGCCATGGGTATGTTTTGGCCTGTAAAACCTGATGTTTGTACCACAATTGTCCCACTTTTGGCATGTGAAAAGGTGGCAGCCCTAGGGATGACAGTTCCCTTTCCCCACAGCAGGCATGTAATGGGAGGGAGTAATACATGTGAGACTCACTGGACGAATGTGCTTCTAGAGGTTTTTGCCTCAGTGAAAGATGTTTGCAGAAAGACTTGAAGCCTGCATAAAGTAAAGCACTGCTGATGATCTCCTGCTGCATGAGGAAAGTAAACCTCCTTGACTGATAGTGGCGCCTACTATTTTACCTATTCCATTTTTATTTTCAGTTTTAAGAAATCTGCTTCGTCTGGTGTTTTTGTTTTATGTGAGAGGTAGACACTTCAATTATCTAGGCTGCATATTTCATGTTTTTTTCCACTGGTTAATTGTCTCATAAGTGATACTTAAACCCACAGTGAATTTCTTGCCCTTTGAATTTTCCTGAAAAGATTTCAAGGCTGTATAAACTAAAGCACTGCTGGTGATTCCTTACTAGTGTTTCCTACCCACGCTCCCCTTTGCTGATGTGCTTTTTAAACCTGGTGATTTTAAACTGCCAACCCCTATTGTAAATTGGGCTTAATAAACTCCTCCCTTTTTACACTGCTGTTGATTAATATCAAATTATTTATTTGCCTTTCCTTGTACTTGTATTGAAAAAGTGCATTTTGCCTCTCATTGTCTATTCTACTGATTTACTTGATCAGAATTCATTATCTAACTCGCTGTTGGATAAAGTAGTGTATTCTTACATTCTAGCAAACACTTGTTTTTACATCAAGAGGTCAGTGGATTTTCCAGCTAGTGTGCTGGGAGGTAGCCTGGTCTTTTGGGTCTATATTAGAACACCAAAGTTTCAAAACTTCGAGTGTTCTAATATTGAACCCTAGTCAATGAAAATTTAAAACATCAAACATACAGAACAGCAATTTTTTTCCTAGGGAAAAAATTTGCTGTTCCAAAACACATACAAACAACACAAGCACACCAAACAAACAGCAATCCACACACATACACCTAAACTCTTACAACTAACCCTACACTAAACTATACATACACCACTAACTATCCACTTACCTTAACCCAAACCCTAACCCTAAGGTCCGTCACGATCGCACAGTCACCTCACCTGCGCCCTAACCCTAACTCACCTAACCCACCCTAACCCTCACATCCACACAATCACGCACTTACCTGAACCCGACCCGTAACTTTCCACCACAGCGCTAAAAATACAGAAGCAACAGAAATGGACAACCAAATTCTTTCCCTAGGAAAAAATGTGGTTTTCTGTTCCTTCGATATTTTCAGCATTCGCTGAAAACGGGTCAATATTAGAACACTCGAAGTGTTGAAGCTTTGGTGTTCTAATACAGACCCGTTTTTTTTTAGGATGGGGAAACACTTGAGATTTCTGCATCAAGAAAATAGGTATATCTTGTGTCTCTGTTGTACTTTTTAAATTGCATTGTATCTGATCATTGCATTTGTTCTGCCTTTTTTTTTTGTTGTGAACTCATATTTTCTGCACTTGTTTTCAACTGTATTTTCAGCCTAGATAGAATAGTCTAGATTCAGACCTGCTGAATCTAGTCTATTTTTATTACACCCGAGCACTAAACCAGCCATCTTACATTAAGAAAGGCTCCCCCCCCACCCTTGTAGCAAAAGAGTGTAGATCAAGCCTTGTCTGAGCTGGGGATTGTTGGAGGATGGCTTATTGTGTACTTTCTTTGGATCATAGGATCATAACAAGTTACTAGGCTACTGGCCCTGAGGCCCTTATAAGCCTATCCAATAAGTTAGCCCATGTTCCCATAAGTCAGCACCCAATGCTCTTGTTCAGCAGGGACACAGCTGGAATCTCAGGGGTGTATTTTCTATTTCCCATCCAGTCATCCAGGGTCCTCTTAAAGAGGGATAATGAGGTGCTCTGCTTAACATGGAAACTCTCTTGTAGTATGTCTACATTACTAGGGGAGCTGATGACAGCACCCAGCGTGCAGTCATCTGCAAACTTGGTCAGCCAGAGACCTCTGGTTTTGGCTTGCACCTCGGAGAAGTATATTCCAAACAGCTAGGGCCCCAAGACCAATCCCTGGGGTACGTTGCTCATTACGGGTCTACTATTTGAGGTAGCTTCCCCCATTTTGACTGAGTGAGTTATATCAGTGAGCCAGTTAGCTACCCATCTGGTCACATAGAGATTTATGCCAAGCTGGGATAGTTTATCTATTATGCCCGAGTGGGGAATAGTGTCAAAGGACTTGGTCAGGCCAAGGTAGGTGGCATGCACCATCTTCCCCATATCCATGGGTTTGGTGACTGACTCAAAGAAGTCTACCAAATTTAACAGGTATGATCTCTCCTTGACAAAATTAAACTGTGTGGGATCAAGCATTTGGAGGTTGCCGATGTCCTTGTTAATGTGGTCCATGATAATGCATTCCATGGCCTTGCAAATCAGGCTAGTTAGGCTGATGGATCTGTAATTACCTGGATCAGTGGATGCTCCACCTTTGTGCAGAGGGATGATAGCGGCTGTCCTTCACTCAGCTGGGATGAAACCGGCACTTGGGCTTAGTTTGAATAAGGTGCCTAATATTACTGTGAGTTCCTGCCTGAGTTGATGCAGGATGCAGCCTGGGATGTTACTGGGTCCCACAAAAGCTGTGTTTCTTACCTTTGAGAGGGTGGTAAAGACTTGCTCCCTAGAGATAAGGGGTGGGGGGCAGGTGCTGGGGATATTATGGATTACTGATGGAGGGACAGAGGGGTGAAGTTTTCACTGAACCTGTCTGCCAGCAGGTTGGCTGTATCCAAAGCATTTGTGTACATGGTTGTCCTTGACTATCAGTTCTAAGCAGATTTGTGTGTTTCCCCCTTAGATTGCAAATGTATGTGAAGAAGGCCTTAAGATTATCTTTAGTAAATGTGACCCTTATTTGCCTGTTTAGGCCAAGGAGAGATTGTTCTAATCGGGCACCTGTTCTTTCTTGGTCCTGGACAGCAACTTTTTTTTTCCTTTTGTTGTAGAGATTATTTATAGTCGATGGATGCACACAAACAGGACAAACAGGTTTACTCTTCCTTAAGGAGGAGGAGGATTTTGTCCTGTCAGATATTGCTGAATCCATGCATTTATATAAATGGTTGTATAGTACTTTGGTGTAGGTTTGGACATTAGTGCCAGTTCCTACTGTTGGGGAGGGGGCTGTGAAGCTGTTTAGACCTTCCCTCAGGAGGTTGTAATCAGCTTTGGATAAGTTTATTTGTTTAACCCTAGCTGGGGTGGGGGGGTGGGGGTAAGTTGAGATGGTGACTTCGAAGGTGACTGTTTTGTGGTCTGATCTTACCAGGGATGATGACACTGGGGAGATGCTGCAGTGGTTTCCTATGTTGGTTAGTACCAAGTCCAAGATGTCGTCACCTCTTTGGGGGTCTCAACCAGCTGGTCCAAGGTACTGACATTTACAAAGTTAAGGAATCTTTGAACATTTGTGTTCTGGCTTGAGTAGTTCTTCCAATCAGTGTTTGGGTAGTTAAAATCACCCAGGATCAGGGTATAGGTTTGAATCTTAATAAATTCGAGGAAGTCCAGATAGGCGGTCTGGGTATCCTGAGTCAACAATGGGGGCTTGTAGCTAACTATGATTTAAATAGGTGTCTTGTCAACCATTAACTGTACCTGGAGCATCTCCTGTATGTCATACTGTTTGGCCAGTCTATATATATTGAATATATATTGAAACCCCACCTCCTTTGGCTTTGCTGCCCTCAGTGTGGGGTCTGAATGCATGACAGTATGAGTAACTAGGTATGAATGGGGTGCTCTCCTTAGATGTATGAATGGGGTGCTCTCCTTCATTTAAACCTGTTTAATTTCACCTGTATTTAAACCTTGCCTTTGCTCTTTGCTGTGTATCATGTGACAGGGGTTAACAGTGTCCTGTATAGGCACAAATGCCTTGACACACAAATTTTCCCTGGACAACTGTCAGTGGAACCCTCACAAGCTGCTCTGCTGCACTAAAGGCAACTTAGTTGCGCATTGAACAACATTACCACACCTATCATCCACAACCCTCAATGTAACAACCCTTGATAGTCCTAGCAAAAAAAAAAAAAAAAAAAACTGGTCAATCTATTCTACTCCTTTCCCCAATAACTTGATAGTCCTTGTGCAAAAAACTGGTCAATCCAGCCAACTCTTCTCCATAATAGCTCATACAGTAAAAACCTGCTATAATGGATAACTAGTTTCCCATCATTTATCTGGCCAGCCTGATTCACATTGGAATACTGAGCCAATGTAGTAATTGCCTCATGTATACTGACAGACACTTACTCCTACAGCAAACAAATACAACTATGTGAGAGATGTAAGTACGCTATGAAATTGGAATAATTTCTGTCATGTTACAACAAACCAGATACCAAATATGTTGTCAGTACATACTCTTCATGTCTCTCACAAAATAAAAACACAATACATGCACCTACATATGTGGAGGTACATACTGGAAGTCTACCAAAAGTGAAGAGACCTCCCAAATGTAAACAAAGTGCACACACTGTTATGCAAATCAAAACCAGTACACATAATAACACATATAAATGTGTCTCAACAAATAAGCCCCTGAAGAAAAACACCTCTAAACCAAATGTCCTGGTCATACGTGACTCCATATTGAGACTCACAGATGTTCCCCTCACCAGGCTGGGCAAGAAGAAGGTCATGATCGGCTGCCTGTCAGGTGCCAAAAGGTCATGATCAGCTGCCTGTCAGGTGCCAGGATCTATCAAATCATGCAGGCACTCAAGGCACTCAACAATTACCGTTATGATTCAGTCATAGATCATGTTAGGGTGAATAACTTGAGACGTACCTCTCTGGAATTTATGTAGAGAGACCTGACTGAACTCTCAGACTATGTGTCACAGGCAGGTATGACCCTAGCCCTAAGCAGCATTCTACCTTCTCCCAGGATAATGCCACAGTATAAACAAAAAATTATTGACTTCAAAAATTGGCTTAGCTTCTGCTGTCAGTTCGGGGGGATCTGGTATCTGTTAGCCTGGGATGACATGGTCAGCAGGCCATGCTGCACCTGTCTCCTCTAGGCTTTTGAATACTGGCAAAGGTGCTTGCCTCCCCCATAGTGCCTTTCTTTAGCAATGTCAAAACAACTAAATTTCTGATGTAACAATATCCACCCAAGGAAATTTTGAGGTTCTGCTGCTTACTGCTATAAGTCTATACATAAAGCTGCACTCCTTAGAACCACTCCTCACCTTGGAAGAGGCTAATGTCTGTGCAGTCACTGAGACATGGTTCAAGGCTGCGGAGCCTACCCTGGCTACAATGTTTTCCATAGATTCAGACCTCAAAATGAGCATGAAAGAACCAAAGGTGGAGGGGTATCTATCTTCATTAAAGCCAAGTACACCTCAAGACTGGTCAAATAGTATGACTCTCTCAAACTACTGTGTGTCTAATTAACACTACCCTACTACATCATTGCTAGCTATAGGTTCCCCACCATGAACCAAGAAAAGCACACCACCTACCTGGACTTACTAGAATCACTCTCCATACAGCTCAACACCTTAGTCATAGGTGATTTTAAATATCCTTCTATCAACTTGGTGACATATACAAGAGCAAACATGCTCGCTGAGAGGTTCCTGGATTTTGTTAATTCAAATGCTCTGGAACAGATAGTCTGCACCCCTAGAATGAGTTTAATTGTCCTAGACATAGTACTGAGCAACATGGGGAGTCACTGCACACCCGCCTGTGTGATGCCTTCCCTGGTAAGGTCGGACCATAAAACTGTCTCATTTGAAGTATCAGTTGGACCTGACACCCCCACAGGAGTAAAAAAATAGGAAGCATTTTTCCAAAGCTAACTTCAGACTACTAAGCGATGGTGTAAAAAGTTTTATACCCCCCACACTCACAGACAACAATGACTCCTATGCAGATGTGTACTCAGAAGCCCTGTACAAACACTTAAGCAGCTGTATAGACTTGGCTATACCTGACCAGATCAAAACCAGGGCCTCCTAAAAAAACAAGCCACCCTGGTGGGCCTCAAGCATAAACAGGTTATTTAACACGAGGAAGAAACTGATATGAGAAATGCAGTGGTGCAGCGGTTTTTATTATCACTTCACAGCAAGAGGTTCTCTGGTTCAATTCTTGGCTAGGGTTCCTTCTGTGTGGAATCTGCATGTCCTCCCTGCATTTGTGTGGGTTTCCTCTGGGTGTTCCAGTTTCCTTCACATTCCAAAGGCATGCATCTGGAGCATTCCTCCCCAGCATCCACTGAAAATGGGCCCTGCCCCAGTTGGGCTTTCCTGGTAAAAAAAATGTTAAATAATATATAAATAAATGTCTAAGAATAAGAGGAAACTGACTCAGCAGAGGAAGAATTTTCTCCTCAGGTTGAACCAGTGAATTAGAAATCATGTGAAATCCTCTAAAGCTAAGTATGAAGCTAAAATAGAGTCTCTAGTAAAGGATAACCATAAGGCATTCTTTAATTACATCTGAAACCTAAAAGGGAATGCCCAGCTTTGTGCATAACTGGTAATAAATGGCACCACTCTTATGGCACCAGATGAAATTGCCAACTTACTAGCTGACAGATGTAGTGCAAACTTCACTTCCCTGGCCCATCTGCCATACCCCATATCATACACCACACCAGTCCTCTGCCTAGTATTGCTAGAGATCAAGACTTACCTGGGATGTTTCTGGTCCCATTGAGGCCTCAGTGGGGCCAGATAACATCACAGGATGCTTATTAAGCAGTCTAAAACAGAACCTACCAGACCCACTTAGCACTCTCTTTAACCAAAGCTTGAGAACTGGCTTTGTTCCAGTGGAGCGGATAACAGCAACAGAGATCCCCTTGCACAAAGAGGGGCCATCAACAAACCCTGTGAACTATAGACCTATAAGTCTAACCAGTCTCATCTGCAAGGCCATGGAAAGAATCATCATGGACCTTATCAACAAGGACATAGTTGACCTTCAAACTCTAAACCCAACCAAATTTGGCTTTGTTAAGGGTAGATCATGCTTATTAAACCTAGTGGACTTCTGTGAGAAAGTCACCAAAGCCCTGGATGAAGGTAAGACAGTCCCCCAGATTCACTAATCTTCTGTGCAGGACTAACTTAGTCCTGCATGGAAGTGACCGTGTAGGAGCAAGATGGCAGTGCACTATGCATATTAATGAAGGCATGCTGCCCGAGCTCCCAAGCTTACACAGAGCATGTACAAGTGCCAGGGGCATGTCTGAGAGCAGAGCTCACAGAATAAACATGCCCCTGCAATGTAGAACAGCAGAAGTTGTTAAGAAATGAACGAGATCACTCATAGGTGTCCTCATATCCCCACCAACAGTCCCCCATGTGTACAACAGCAAAAGTACATATAAAGTAAAAGAAAATACCCTTTTATTTATTTTTTTAAATCCGAGTACAGCTGACCATAGGTGTGTGGGTGTGCCCATTGCTTAGCTACGGTTATAGCAGCTTAAAAGGCTGAAGAGGATACAAGGAAGATATATGCAAATGAAGCAGCACAGCAATAGTGTAGTGGGGAGAGCATTCGCCTAATGAGCAGGCATTCCCAGTTCTAGTCCCACTGCAGCACAATCTATTTTACATGGCAAAGCATGTTAAAACCAATATTTTTTTTTGCAAAATCCACTAAAAAATATATTTATGAACTGGAGTACTGCAGGAAATGCACATGTGAAGTGTCAGTGTCATAATGAATAAGGCACTAGTAAGCAGGCTTAAGCACAAATAAGCAGTAGTAAGCATATGTAAGCACTAGTAAGCATGTTTAAATGTGTTTGTGTGGGGGTAAGCATTGCCTACACAGATTAAGCAAAGTAGAAGTTAACTGAGTGTAAGAAACTGTAACCGAGAGTAAGCACTGCTTAGCTCCATGCAAACCCACTTACAACTGCTTTAAAGTGCCTTAACCACTCTGTATCCAATGACCCATGTTCTGCCCAGCACCAAAATAAACAGCCGCTGCAAGGCTTGAACCCAAGACCCTGTATACTACAGTCACAGTAGTTAAACACTAAACCATCATAGCAGGGCATAGGATTGCGGTTTCAGCAAACAAATTGTCACCATAGGAAAATCAAACTGAACATGTGAAATTAATCTATGTACAGTGTGATGTGGTATAACCTGCTACATAACATAAATATGTGAACTGGAGTACTGCAGTAAGGCCAGATGTGAGGTGTTATTGTAATAAAGTGTTAAAGTCCCCAGGACCCCATACAGTGTATGTACACATGAATCACAGATACCAGACACATATATATAACATGTAATGAATAATAAATCAATGCCAAAAGGAAAATATAATGCAAATTAAATATTAAGCAATGCTAAGCATTGCACAGCTCAGCTTAGTTGGGGTAAGCAATGTGTAGGCCAGCTAACTCAATCTGCCCAGTGGTATGCCCCTTTAAGCAATGCCAAAATTAGGTAAGCCGGTGTACCCATAGCTTAGCCTTATCAAAACTGTCCAATCACAGGAACGTGCAGGAAATTGGGTGTATTTAACCCCACAGGCACCAATAAATCCCATAACTGGTAGCAGGTCCCTATTGTAGGCAGAATGGCTGGAGTTGGGGAAGGCACTCGATTTAGAGTGCAGCGCTGGGGCACCCGGGAGTCCAGAGTCATGGTATGGCTCCTGGTAAGACACCATGAGGAGAGACTACTGCAGGGCCAGTACCAGGGCTCTCAGTATAAAGTGGAGGCCTAGGACAGTCTTGCCCATGATCTCACCAGTGCCACTGGTCTCCCCCGGACTGGTGAGCAGGTCAGGCATCATTATGATGACCAGTGAATCCAAGAAGCAAGGCAGATGGTCGATGCCCCAGTACTAAGTACCCATTCTAGTACGTAGATAATGATTGCCTAGCTCGTGTATACTATGGATGGGTAATGGCTAAATATCATTGTATTTCTCTGATAGCTGCAGATGAGTGGGCTGTGAACCAGCAAGCCCATGCTGCTAGGCTGCAAAGGCTGTGTCATGAGGCAGGTTAGTAATATTCCTGCATGTATTGTCATAACAGATAAATATAACAGTTCTGGAAAGTGTTGTACGCGTATAAAAATGTATTGTGTATGGGATGTACTGAATAAACCAGACAATATGGCAGGAAGACTGTCATATAGGTTGCATGGAAATAAAGGTGTAATATCTTGTGAATAAAAGTATAACCCCTGGAGTGCTTGTATACATCCTGCTTTCATAATTGTTGTAGTGTTGCATTCTATAAATAGTACTGTTGTATTAAGCAGTGTTACCCACACTGTTGAATGCAGGTAAAATATGTAGGAAGGTCAGTATAACAATGCTGGAAGTCCCAAGAGGTCAGTCATATAGAACAATTAAGGGAGACTTGGACAGAAACCATTGGAATGCTTTGCACTAATTCCCTGATGGCACAGTGTACTGTGATGTCAGCTGTAATATTTTTACCACACACCCTTTGAATCCCGAGGGTGGTAGTAAGTTGCAGGCATAATCATACCCCACAACTGTACAGAGTTTGCGAGAATGTTCAGATAGAAAGCTGTATGCATAATTAGACCTAACAACTGTACAGATTTTGCTAGAAGGTTCAGCTAGTACGCTGTAAGCATAATCATAACCAACTGTACAGACTCTGGCAGAATGTTCAGGCAGTAAGCTGTATGCATAGTCATACCCCTCAACTGTTCTGATCTGTCCAGTATGTCCAGATAAATGGCCCAAATCTGCTGCCCAGTAACCTGTTCCCCTGACAAATCCGTGTGATGATCCAAGAAATGTAGGCAGCTTATACTGACATATAATGGATAGTCAGATCTGAACATAAAAAGAGAATGTATATGGAAACAAACATGTCATTGTAGCATCTCACCCAAAGTGTATAACAGCAATTCTCAATATATGTCACATTAACACCTGCATCCTGTCATGCCTTGACCAGAGTGTGCGCAGTAACAGATTGTTAGGTATGTGTATAACAGCAACATGAAATCTGGGAGTATGTGTAGAATTTGTCAGGTAGTGTTAACAAACATCTTCTCCACAGCTGTAACAGGTAAGAGGTGTAGACTGTAGGTAAAACACAGGTCACTTATATACTTGTCTACAAGCATGGAATCTGGGAGTATGTGTAGAAATTGTCAGGTAGTGTTAACAATCATTTTCTCAACAGGTATAACAGGTAAGAGGTGTAGACTATACATAAGACACAGTCCACGCATATACTAATCTACAAACATACCATTGTACAAAGTAAGGACATTGGGTAGTGTAATAATACATGTAAGGGACAGATCACTGCAGTGACTAAAAATGTGAAAACTACAGGGATATATTAGTTGTTAATTGACCTCTCTCTCTCTCTCACCCCTCCATATGTGCAACAATACCCTTATTACACACCTCAATGGGTACGTGTACACTCCATATTTTTGTTGGGACATATGTCCTATTGGTTTATAAATATTCACATTTGGTTCTATGCATGTGCCATGTTAAAATACTCCCATATTGGTGGCCTGTTGCCATCAATGAAACCTGCATGCTATTGCAATGGCCACTGTTGTTCCATATATGCATGTGTTCTGCTTGCTCTGCAACTGTTGTAAACTGGTGTCTTTGGTTAATGGGAATACCTTTGCATGCTTTTATAACTAATCTTAAATGCTGTTGACTATGACTAACTGATATCTTTATGAAAACTGCAACACCATAGCTTGTATGGGAAGGTCGGTCCCAGCAGACCCACCTGTCCCACCTCAGCTGGTCATGGCACCGGGCACCAGCACATCTGGGGCCCAGCCTGGGACCTCCTTCTCCATTGGCCCTGCACCACGTTTGGATGGAAGTGCTGCAGGGGATGGGGCTCAGTCCCCCAGGAGCGGGGGCGGAGAGGTACCTATCAATTGCCATCAAGACCAGCTACACCAGCTTGAGGGCCGCGTGGTGCAATTAGATGGTGAGCCTGCCCCTCCTATCCAGCCCCCAGCACAGCCACCTTTGTGGCTGTGAAGGTGTAGTGGTGACTGCCCATGGGTGGGGACCTCAGTCCCACTGTTTCCATTTGGGGACTCATGGGCTTGCAACTTCCAAACACCCCTCCCTGTCCAAGGTGTTTATCCCCCACATGTGTCATATACCACCCCTGTATGCATCTTGTTTGTCTTGTCTGTTAACCTACCCAACCTATCTCCCCAAATATACCTACTACCTCTCCCCAACATCCCACTCTCACCTGAAAAAGAAAAAAAGGGCAATCTGTTCCCACAAAAAGATCTTGCCTCATACATAGCTGTCCATTTCACGCATGTGTCCATTGGACACATGTAATCTGGTCTAATTGGCATCTCAATGAATTATTGTTGTCCTCACTCCCACCCAGGGGTTTGAGTGTCCAAATCTACTTCCAAATTCAGTGTATATGCACAGCTGTTGCTGTAGAAGAAATGGGCAGCTATGGACCTTCCCTACACCCTTCCAGCACATCCCTGGCTATTTTCCCCTACTGTCTTTGCCTCTTTGTGCCCCTTTTTTACACCACTTTCCCATCAAACCCTTTTTCTTTTCTTTTAAACTAATTAGCGTGGGGTTAAGTGGGAGTAAGCACTTTTAAGCAGCAGTAAGCAGGTTTAAGCCCGTTTTGCACAGGGGGTAAGTACTGCCTACTCTGGTTAAGCAATTCAGAAGTTAACTGAATGTAAGAAGCTGTAACCGAAGGTTAGCAATGCTTACCCTCATGCAATCCAGCGCAAATCCACTTACAACTGCTTAAAAGTGCCTTAGTCACTCTGTATCCAACAGCCCTTGTCCTGCCAGCAACAAAATAATCTGCACTCCCAAGTTGCAAACCCTGGACCCTGCACACTATAGTCAAAGTGAGTTACCACTAAACCATGGCAGATGCACATACAGCAGAATATCAAACCTGGGACATTGGTTCCGCGGAACTGGGAGATGAGGCTGGGCAGGTGTGTGAGCAAATTACTGCTTCTCAAACCCCTGGCGGGATGCTACCAGTGGGAGAAACAGTGTAGATTAGCTAAGTTTAATCTTGACACAAAAACAGGTCCGTCCCTGGTGGGATGAGCCAAAAATTGTAAGTCAATCCGATGTTTACAAGTGTCTCAAAAGATGAACAAGGCAAGACTCGTATGTACATGGACTAAATGGATGAAGAGCCTGAAGAAGCTTGGGTCGAGACAGTATACTGGATGAGTACCAAGACGTGGAGAGAGGGCAATGTGTGGAGGTGTGGTATGGCTGGGCTAGCAATTGGAGAATTGATGGTTGCTGTGTACTTGGAGCTCGGGGAATGGGGGAAGGAACCATGGGTATGAAATTATGGAAGATATATGAAAATGAAGCAGCACAGCAATAGTGTAGTGGGCACAGCATCCGCCTAATGAGCAGGCATTCCCAGTTCAAGTCCCACTGCAGCTCAGTCTATTTTACATGGCAAAGCACATTATAATCAATAGTTTTGTTGCAAAACCCACTAAATAACATATATTTATGAACTGGAGCACTGCAAGAAATGTACATGTGAAGTATCAGTGACAGAATGAATAAGGCACTAGTAAGCAGGTTTAAGCACAAATAAGCAATAGTAAGCATATGTAAGCACTAGTAAGCGTGTGTAAGCCCGTTTGCATGGTGGTAAGCAAAGCCTACACTGATTAAGCAAATCTGAAGCTAACACCCTTTAAGCAGATGTAACAGCAGGTTAGCAGTGCTTACCTCCACACAAACCCACTAACAACTGCTTAAAAGTGCCTTAAGCACTCTGCACCGAAAGGCCCTTCTTCTGGCCAGTAACAAAATAAATAGCCTCTGCTAGGCTCAAACACTGAACCTCACACACCATAGCGATTTACCACTATGCCATGTCAGATATATATAACCCTGATGTATTCAAAACCTATCAACCAGCCTAGTCATTCAACAGTGCAGAGATTGTATTCCAACATGTAAATGTATGTATGTGAGTAAATATATTAGTATCTAAACAGATACAACGTATCAATATATGTAGATATCTATATTATCTAATAGCCACACATCTGTAGATAGCAATGGTAGATTGACAAATACAAATATGTTCACATGTACCATTAATGGGGTTGAGACGCCACAAACAATATACGTCATGTATGAATAGGCATACCCCCACCACAGCCAAACACGTCCGCCCTGCAATACACTAAAGTGTTACAGATCCCATAAGCAGGACTTGACATGACATGTGCACAACATGTAAACAGCACTACAACCCACCTGTATGATGTCCGGCTGGTATTGGTAACATATCATGCAGTACAGTGTGGCTCCCATAGGAAATGTAAAATATGGAAGCTATCAACTTCCCCAGGATACATATACACAGACACATATATGCAGATACAGCTATACAGATATATATATATATATATATATATATATATATATATATATATATATATATATATATATATACATGTGACTACAGATACACACACAGAGATATGTACAGTAAGATATATATGTAGAAGGTTCACACAATATGGAACAGCCACTATGCCTACAGTTCACACCTGAACAACTGGACACTGTATGGGCTACCCATACAATTAAAATCATCGCCTGCAACATATACCCACAGAGAGGTCATAGGAAAAACACCACACACAGGTTTGCAGAAATGGAAAATCTTTACTTGTGTAATATTACAGTTCTATATGCCATGTCATATAGCTGTGCAGACACTGACATCCATATAAACAGAGTAATGCAACTGTGAAACAGTTATACTAATACAGTAGTCTGGAAAGGTTCACAACTGTCACTGTCCAGGCCAATGCCATTCATATTGTACAATAGTAAAGACAGACAAGGCCACAGGATACCAAACAATCAACAGTAAGTAATGCAGGTGTATAGTTCAGCAGCCTCAGTCTACACTCTGTACAAAATCACTTGGCGGTAAAGACTTCAGTTGGCCAAATGGGATGTAACTGTTACATAACAAGGCATCACAAGCACACTGACAAAAAGAACAGTCTTGCATGGCAGGAGGCAATAGGCCTGCATTAACCCAATATATGTGAGAAATGTAAATATAGGTGAAGTATACAGTACTGTACATGCAGATACCTTAAGGCAGCTCACCCCTCATACCCTCACATTTTGTAACAGCCTAGGTCAGTTATGATACATCTCCCCTAGACTCAATAGTACAAGCCCATATACCACTGTTACATACAGTGGTCTCTGGAGTGCATAAGGGCACACATGTATTGTTTTGGTGTAGCCCACACACATATGGCCCCAGCACCACTGTATGTGTGGGGGATGCAACAGCAGTGGACTGGTGGCAGCAATGGCAGTGTGATATACACACAGCCCACTACAGAGCAACTCCTGACAGCATGTCATATGTGCAAAGCTTGGTATGTAGGTGGAGGACAGCGGCTGGAACACAGGCCCATATGTGGGAAACTGTTACCATACACTAAGCAAGTTGTTGGAGTTAAGGAATAGTCTGCAACCTACCCTTATCCAGGAATTTATTAAGGATTTTCAACTGGAAACAGACTGCTTGCCTTGCTTGGATTACTTTTGAATACTTAGTAATGCTGTACAATTATATATTTTCTATTATTATTTTTTGTTTTGTTTTGTTTTGACTTAAGACGGTTTTAAGTTCGGTACATCTACTACTATTGTCTGATTTGATTAATATACAGTGATTAACTAGAAATATAGGGACTGAAAATCTTCCACACAGAGAAGTTTCTTACACTGTTTTGTTTTTGGACCCACTACACTTTAGTGGGTTGTTTTGAGACTTCGGGGATACCACGGAGATTACTTGTTTTTTGGTGATGTTATATTCCATGCACACATCTAACACACCTACACTGAATGCATGCTGTACATGTGCATGTGTTGTGGCTGTGAAATGCATGGTCTCACAGGGGCGAACATGATGGGCTATTGAAAGGATATGTCACACACCTGCATGACAACTAACATCCTGTCATTGCAGAATGTGTCTACTGGGGGTAACATACTGTTGGTAGAAATGGCCTACAGTAGCAACATGTTCTGGACAACACCCATACCTGTATGGCAATGCCAACTGCTGCTGAGATACACTATGGCATACGGCATTACAGAAGTCCACATTATCAGCTGGGTCTAAGCTGCAACATGTGGTGTGCAGTGTATGGGACACTGCAAGCTGACACATATGTGTAGGGCTTACCTGTCATTCATCTGCATAAATGCTGAGGGGGGGTCTTAGCATGAAACACCAGTGCACCGCAGCAGGGATCCTAGGATGATAGGAATGGCTCTATCAGCATTTAGTCAGCTCCAGGACCTGTGGCAGCCATAACCCTACCCACACTGCAATAGTGACAACATTGTGTGAACACCATGGGATGTGCACATGAGTAGACCTTGCAATCATGCTGAATAGGGGGACATGTGTAGGGTAAGCTGAACATACACTGGCAATTGCAGAAGGCCCACGTTGGTATACTCCTGCCATGTGCAGTTACTGCTGTAGTACACACAAGAAGAGGTGTGATAAACCATCATGATAAGGGTGTGCACACATATCCCACATGGTGTTTATGCATTTTGGTCAGCAGCCACACAACTAACACAATCTGTAGACACTGCATGTGAATGTACAGGACATATGTTACATACTGGGCATGTGTACAGCTAGGATCTGCAGTGCTGTGGTCCCATGGCAGATTACGGATGTGTGTGTAAAAGCAATAAAGGTGTGTACACCCTCTATAGCCATGGTATGCTCTGATGGTTGTCAGTGTAAGCATTTCTGCAGTGGCCATACATGGTCTGTTGATGCTGACAGCTGTAAATCAGGCATCACAAATTCACCAATAACAACAGTCCACATATCATCCCAGGTATGTGTTGCTGAAACACATAGGGCTGTGAGAGGTATAGCTGGCATAACTGACATGGTACCACACATTCCACAATGGGTTGGACACCTGTGAGTTGTGGTGCACAGTACATGGCAGGGTGCAGAACAGGTGCACAGCAATAATGTGTACATGGGTGCAGAAGTATCCAGGGGAAGGGGCATCACCTAGTCACAGGGGCACTACTCAAGCCCCAGCACCTTAGCCCAAAGGTTCCTGGAAATTATAAACTCAAATGCTATGGAACAACTAGTCACCACTCCCACAAGAGGGGACAACATACTAGACCTGATCATTACCAACATGGTGTCTCTATGCTCCACACCATAAGTATATCCCTCATTGGTAAGATCAGACCATAAACTAATTTCACTGGATGTCCACATCCCGACCCCACCCCCAGCCCAGAAAACCACAATGAAAAACTTCTCAAAAGCGAACTTTTCACTTCTCAAAACCAAAGTTGAATCCTTCAAGGCCCCAGGGCCATTGGAAACTACGGCCCAAACTGCAGAATCCTATATAAACGCATTCTACGGACATCTCCAGGAATGCATGGATCATGCTATCCCAAACAAAACCAAGACCCAATCATCCAAAGGCAGGCGTCCAGTCTGGTGGACCCCTGCCATAAATAAACTGTACAACAGAAGGAGGAAGCTACTACATGGTAGAGCAAAATCCCTAATAGGGAAGGCATCTCTGATCAGTACTAGCAAAAAATTATGATCCCTCATAAAATCCTCCAAGGCCAGCTTCGAGAGAAAAATTGCACAGGACACCAAAGACAATCATAAGGCTTTTTCAGTTATGTTAGAAACCTGGGATGCAACTCCCAGACTTGTTCTGAGTTGATTCTAAATGACAAAAAATACACTGAACCGACAGACATCGCCAATATCCTGGCAGACAGGTTCAGTGCAAACTTCTCCACCCCTCCCCAAAGAGCAAGTATCTATCCCGGCAGAGGGCTGCCTCCCAAACATCTCTGATGCTCAGGTGAAGGCTGCCCTCTCCAAAGCAAAAAACACTGCTTCCATGGGACCAGATGGCATCCCAGGTTGCGTCCTACATGAACTCCAAGAGGAACTAATCCCTCAAATAAAACAGCTATACAATCTCAGCCTCACTACAGGATATGTGCCCACAGAATGGCGTACAACAACAGTCGTCCCACTCCACAAAGGTGGAACCTCTACGGACCCTGGAAACTATCACCCCATAAGCCTGACTAGCTTAGTCTGCAAGGCTATGGAGAGGATCATCATGGAACTCATAAACAAAGACATTGGAGACCTACAGACACTAGATCCTACCCAGTTCGGCTTTGTCAAGGGCAGATCCTGCCTTTTGAACCTGGTTGACTTCTTCGAAACAGTCACCAAAGCCATAGATGAAGGGAAGGTAGTCCACACAGCCTATCTGGACCTTGCAAAGGCATTTGACACAATACCCCACTCGGGCATCATAGATAAGCTATCCAGCTTAAATATAAACCCCTATGTCACAAGATGGGTCGCAAACTGGCTCAAAGACAGAACCCACAGAGTGAGAGTTGCTGGAGCCATGTCAGACTCGAAACCGGTCACAAGTGGCATCCCACAGGGTTCTGTCCTGGGACCACTCTTGTTCGGTATGTACTTTTCCGAGGTACAGGCAAACGTGGGAGGACTATGCCTCACCAAGTTCGCAGATGACTGCAAACTGGGTGCCATAATCAACTCTCCAGCTGACACAAACATCCTTCAAAAAGGTCTCACAGAGACAGATAACTGGTGCCAGCACCATGGTTTAAAGCTAAATGCCAAAAAATGTATAGTCATACCCTTTGGCAAAAACAATGTGCCCACAAATTACCACATAGGCAGAAACCCATTAAGTACAGAGAAAGTTATTAGGGACCTGGGGACCCAAGTTGATAGCAATCTCTCCTTTGAAAACCACATTGCCAAAGTGGTTAGAAAGACCTTCTACATAGCCCACCTCATCACAAAGGGTTTCACATCTAGATCAAGAGAGGTAATCGTGCTTTATTCATCCCTCATCAGGCCCATCATAGAATACAATGCCCCTTTGGGATGTACCTTACCTGACACCTGCAGCAATTAGAAAGACCCCAAAAGTATCTCACCAAGAGGATCAAGGGTCTCAAACAGATGCCATATGCTGCTCGGTTAAAAACTCCAGCTCTACTCAGTTGCATAGCGCCTACTCGAGGCGATCTATGCCTGACATACAAACCTATGTCAAATCCACTATTAATCCACATCCTCCACCTCACTTAATCTATATCCCTTAGAGCCACACGCCGAGGGACTTGAACCTCAGCACAGAAATAAATAGAACTTGCTGGAGGGACAGGTTCATAACCCAGAGGCTCCCTTCGCTCTGGAATAGAATTCCAGTTCATGTGAGGCAGAGCACCTCACTGAATCTCTTCAAGAAGAATCTTGATAGGTGGATGGGGGATCGTAGGTTTGTCCCAGGGATTACTCCCGTGTCACTATTAGACAGAGGCACAGTAAACTAAACCTTAAAAAGGGCACAGTATACTCAAATCAAGGGGTGGCGTAAGCCATACAGAATCGGGCTAGGCTTATAATTGCCACAGGGCAGATAGCCTAGTATGAACCTATGAACAGCACATGCATCATACACATGTATACCACTAATAGCATGGTGTGAGTATAGCTGAATTGTATGCTGTTCTGTACCATATGTTCTGCATGTTAGCAGATGGGTAATTGGAGGGCTGTGTGTACGATCATTGTGCAACCTCAGCTGTGTGTGTGTGTGTGTGTGTGTGTGTGTGTGTGTGTGTGTGTGTGTGTGTGTGTGCATCCTGGTGGTTAGTTAGTTCACCTGCAGGGTCACTCTGGCGAAGTGGTGGGAGGTAGATGCATGTATGATGCATGTCGGAGGGTATACGCAACCATGACGTTTAGTCATGACAGATATATGGTTGTATATATATAGGTGTATAGATGTCTACATGTACATACACAGGTATACATATACATATGTCTGTATACACATCTGTATAGTGCTACATATATATGGTCATGTGTAGACCTCTTTGTATGTACAGATGTATACATATCTATACATATATGTATCTATACATATGTGCATATATAGGTATACGTATATGTGCATATAGATATATCTGTATATAGCTACATTGCACATCCTATGTGTACAGATATGCCTACTTAAGTTGGTATATATATATATATATATATATATATATATATATATATATATATATATATATATATACCTATGACTATATGTGCATACATATCTATATCGATATACCTACTACTGTCAGTATATCTGTAGATATCCATACGTATATGTGCATATGTACCACTATATGTACTTGTGTAGACATATATTGCTCTGTATATGTATATAGCTGGGTGTGTATATGTATATCTATGTACATATACATACCCATCTATATATGTCGATGTGTATATGTGCAATCATATATATATATATATATATATATATATATATATATATATATATATATATATATATATGGATAATTATATGTACAGATATATCACCATATGTCCTGGACACAGGAGTGTAGACCTACCCCAGCCCCTATAGTCCCAACGCCATAGTGCAAGTGGATGTCAGGTATGCATAGCAGGTATATTGGTAGACTATTGTTACTGTAATTGGGATTGTCTTCACAGACATGGTGTGTGTGTGGGAGGTCACATCTGCTTTCCACATGTGTGCCATTGGCTACTGACAGACATCCTAAGGACATCCTATTAAAGTACCACTGCTAGCATGTAATGCCCCTGTGGACTGCAGCACAGATATTGGCCAATATATGTGGACATTCTGAAACACTCTTTACAGTCCAGAGGTATACACAGAACCCTAGCGTAAAACATGTGTGCCATGCATGACAGTATGAATGTTAACAGCCATGTAGATGGGTATAACACATAACGACTGGTATATATATGCCACCATAGGCTATGCATTCACACACCCCTGTCCAGCCTGACACATAATAACCGCTGGTACAGAGGTGCCATGGCCATATACTACCCACTAGATATTGACATACATCTGTACAGTATACCACCGCTCTGTCTGACATACATGACTGTTAAGGGAGACCCGGCATCAGTGCATCCAGCAAGTATCTCCACACGACATCTCATTGGATATGTACACTAAGCTGCTAGACATGTAACAATGCACTGTGCAAGCTACAGGCAGACTGGATCAACACTGGCCAACATCTCTTATGGGTGATTGCACATGTACGTGCATATATAGCAGACTCTGCAGGCATGTCACAGCACAGGGTAAGATACACTTGTGTGAAGGTGCATAACCACATCCAATGTGAACACAGCCACAGCCACATATGGTAAGCTAGCAAAAAAGTACAGTATATGGACTATCTGCTCAACACCATCCTCATATGTGCCACTCATAGACTAACCCTACATATACTCGACTGCTACATGGTGTGGTCTGCTGTCTGTCTGTGGTATGGGACATGTGTGTGTATAGCCCTACAAACATGTAAACCAATATGGTAACATACAGTGGAGAAGCATGTAACATGAGATAGGATGGGACCAATAACAATGACATCTACCACAGTCTGTACACAGGCTAAAGAACATGTTAACAATACACACGCTGTCAACATTCACCATAGTTACACAGACCTCAGTACTGTATAATCGACCATGGAATGTCCTGGTAATGTTGTCAAATATTACCCGTAATGTACATAATGTGTAGCAGTCTGATATCTCACTGGCTTGCAATCAAATATGATGACACTAATGATGGTGTACAGCACATATGCACCTCTTACTGCATGACATATGTACAAAGGTTGACAGAGTTGTGGCTGGAAGCACATTCACAGGGCCAATATTGACATGTTGCTGTGATAACCTCATACATATACTGTCATAACAGGGTTTGCTGCAACATGTGTCCTATGAGGGATATGAAGTCAGTAACTGTCACGGCTTTCACCATCTACAGACTGCAATCCTCACATTACCTTCTGCAGTTCACAGATACATGCTCTGTCAGTAACACATGACACCAAGGGCACAACACACTGCCCAATCTGCAGATGACCCTGCAGATGCAGATTCCTCATAAACATAGAACTGACATGGCAGGTATTACAACATGTAGGACAGCCATATACACACACACACACACTGTTAAACCAACATTACTAAACATGCAGTATAGCAGCACTTACAGACTGTAGTCAGGTCAGGCACATCCCCCTCCTGTGTGTTGCCCTGTTTCCACAGTGTATGTTGTTAGAGGTAAATCCACAATCCATCTGAGATGCTGTTTGCCAAACAACAGATCTAGCTCCTGCCCACAGTGGATGTAAAGGGCCAACACCAACATGATGTTCCTAGATATTAGAGTGTGTTTCCATGCAATTGGCTATGGGAATGTTACCAAAGCTGTTCCACGTGCACTCAGCTAGAGGAGGACTGCAATTGGTGCAGAAGCCATTAGCTGATCATGACCATCACTTACAAAACACAAGCTGCTGCCTAGCAAAGCAGGTGTACATCCCACATCCACCAGAGATTGTGTGAGAGGGACAGACAGAGACAAAGTATGTCAGGGAAGGTGTGATTGAGTAAAACCTTAGCATGTTTGTGTCACACACCTACCAGTACAGTGTTTCAAACACCTGACTGACTATAGACATTGCTATCACATGTGTATGCAGTTATTCCATGCGCCACATAGCTTACATGTTGGTGAGCTGTCCAGACGTATATGTACTGGTGAGTGACATCTTCAACACTGTTGCACTACAGTAGGTGTAGCACATGAGCCTGTCCACATGATCAGGTGTCAGCGTCAATGCAGCCATACTGTCTAAGGGACTCATACACATTGGCAGGGTAACGATTACACTTCCTAACCAGTTACTTTGCCACAATACAGTAATGCATAGATATCAATTGGCCCACAGGGGTAACCTGGGGTTCTATGGTCAAAGGATATATGATGGTGTCTGACACTAGAGAGCATGCTTCAGTATGCCAATGGGGGTGGTACTGGGTGTGAATGTGGTCGGAAGCATCATACACCACACACAGGCACAGGGTGCTAGTACCGGCATGCATGTGTGCATTGCTTCACGGGTGTGTAGTGGTTGACGGTACCAGATGGCTGTACAAGGCTAGGTGAGGGGTATACCTTGGCATCAGGCCACATGAGAAAGGTCTGCATTATGGCTAAGGGGTGTAATGTCTGGAATGACCCACACAGGTGGGTATAGTATTCACCATCCAGTCACTTGGGTTACTATTGTGCATGGCCAGTGCTGGGCAATGCTTGCCATGTTTGTGTTCTATACTCCATGATATGGACGGTGTTTGGGATGTGCATACATCCCACATTTATGTACAGTAGCATATGGAAGTGTATGTGGTTTGTCTGGCCCATGTTGTGTACACAGAATGTTATCATCAGATGGGATAGTCCCACCCTCATGTGGCAGGGCCAGGTAATGGACAGCAGGTTGACCCTACACCTACATTGATAGCATGCTACAGGTATTTCCTGGTGTCAGTGGCATCTGTCCATACAGGGCATGTGTGTAAGGCATGGTATGTCCTTTGTGGTTCACATTTCGTGGAACCACAGTTGTTGCAGGCATCCAGTGGAAAACATACTGAAGGCGCACTGTCTGCAATTATGTGCCTGTCGCACTGATGGACAGGGTGCCATGCCCTCTGTAGGCCACTGCATTCATACCATATTTACTATCAGTCGCCAATATGCAGTGTACTACAAACATATTGGCTGTTGCCTCGACATGTGTGTGTGTGTGTGTGTGTGTGTGTGTGTGTGTGTGTGTGTGTGTGTGTGTGTGTGTGTGTGTGTGTGTGTGTGTGTGTGTGTGTGTGTGCGTGTGTGACATGGGTTGAGAGTGTGCTCTGGGTAATACTGGGGTTGCTAACTGTGATTGCCTGGCCTTGATGTTACACATATGGGTATGGATATGCACCCCAGCCTCTCGGCTATTTCATAGCTGTTATCTCTGTACAGTGGACATTGTGATATGTATAGGGCCACGATATGAGAAATTTGCAAAACTCACTACACATTGGGCCCAGGTGTCACACATGCACTCCCACCTCCACACAGGATATGATGAACAAACAGACACACAAGCACACACACACACACCTGTCATGTCTGGGTGTAGAACCCCTACCTAACTAGTTTATTACACTACAGCACTATGTAATTATAGTAAGCACCACGGCGATTACTGCAGAACTCCTTCCCCAAAGGTGTATATCATATTGGCTGACATCAGCAGGCTTGCCAAAGTAGGGCATTTGACATGTACTGAGTGTGACTAGCCTAAAATGCTACAAAACCTAAAATGCTTAGCTGTGCTAAGCTAGGAGGTACCCAGAGCCACAGGGCTCAAATCCACTTACAGTATGCCTGACACCCCCCCCCACAATGTCGCCTACCTCCTAGGCTTTCCCCAAACTATTTCTACTCTTACACTGTTGGGACCTGACTCACATCCTGGGGAAAACTGGGATTCACTATCCTTCCCCTCATTTGCATAGGATTGCCTGCTAATGCATAGTTACATGTCTCACACTGAGCCTCCCCCATTAGCAACTAGTACTCACTGGCCAGGTTGTCTTCTGCCTGCCATTGACTTGCATGTCAGAATACTGATTTTAGTTAGAATGCTTACTTTAGGTTACTTTTGTTATTTTCCCCCCAATCCCGTTTGCGCGCCACTGCTCTACTCTTAAACAGCCGAGATCGGCTAAAGAAAAATAAAAGTTGATTTTTTAAATTTTTGTATTGTTTGCAATGCCAATGGCCTTATACTTGGCCATTGGCATGCTTACTACATGATATGCAGCCTTTATTTGGAGCTGTCATAGCTTCGTTTTGGATTTTGCCGAAATGTACTCGGTTACTAACCGAGTACATTTCTGCTGATTGCACTAGTCCTGCATGGACGGTTGCAAGCTTCCTGGATCACAAAATTACTTAATTTGCATGGATTTCTCCTTCAAATGGGGTGATTTGCATACATGGGTTTCGTCCGTGCAGTATTAGTGCAAGAGCTCTCGTGCACACCCTGCAGCCTGTTCCTGTGTGAAAGTGCGTAACCACAATGAATGTGAACACAGCCACAGCCACATATGTTAAGCTAGCATAATAGTACAGTATATGGACTATCTGATCGACACCATCATCATATGTGCCACTCACAGACTGACCCTACACAAACTGGGCTGCTGCACAGTTTGGTCTGATGGCTGTCTGTGGTATGGGACATGTGTGCGTATGGCCCTACAAACATGTACACCAATACAGTACCATACAGTGGAGCAGCATGTAACATCAGATAGGAGGAGCACTAGAACAATGACATCTACCACAGTCTGTACACAGGCTAAAGTACATATTAGCAATACACACACTGTTGAAAATCACCATAAGTACGCAGACCTCAGTACTGTACAAACATCCACAGAATGTCCAGGTTATGTCATGTAATATAACCCCTACTGTACATAACATGTGTAGCAGTTGGATATATCACTGGCATGTTATCAGATATGATGACACTAATTATGGTGTACAGCACATATGCACCACGTCATGCATGATATATGTACAAAGCTTGGCAGAGGTGTGGCTGGAAGCACATATACAGGGCCAGTATTGACATGTTGCTGTGATAACCTCATACATTTACTGTTGTAACAGGGTTTGTTGCAACATATGTCCTATGAGTTATATGACATCAGCAACTATCACAGCTTTCACCATCTACAGACTGCAATCCTCACACTACCTTCTGCAGTCGACAGATAGATGCTCCGTGGGTAACACATGAAACCAAAGGCACAACACTGTCCAGTCTGCAGATGACCCTGCAGATGGGGATTCCTCATAAACATGGAACTGACATGGCAGGTATTGAGACATGTATGACAGCCATATCCACACAAACACTGTTAAACCAACATTACTCCAAATGCAGTATAGCAGCACTTACAGTCTGCAGTCTGGCCTGGTACATTCCCCTCCTGTTTGTTGCCCTCTTTCCACAGTGAATGTTGTTAAAGGTATATCCCCAATCCATCTGAGATGCTGTTTTCCAAATGACAGATCTAGTTCCTGCTCAGAGTGAATGAAAAGGGCCAAAACCACCATGATGTTACCAGATATTGGAGTGTGTTTCCATGCAATTGGCTATGGGAATATTACCATAGCTGTTTCACATGCAATCAGCTAGGGGAGGACCGCAATACATGCAGAGGCCATCAGCTGATCATGAGCAGCACTTAAAATACACATGCTGTTGCCTAAGCAAAGCAGGTGTAGGTCTCCACATCCACCAGTGAAGGAGTGGGAGAGGCAGACAGAGGAAAAGACATGTAAAGGGGGGGTGGGAAAATAAAAATGAAGCATGTTTGTGTCACACACCTACCAGCACAGGGTATCAAACCCCTGACAAATATGTAGTGCTATCACAGTTTGATGCAGTTATTGGATGCACCACATGGGTTACCTGCTTTGGAGTACTCAGAACATATATGTGATGGTGAGTGACATCTGCAACAGGGATACGGTTGCTATACAGTAGGTGATGTAAACGTGCCTGTCCACATGAACAGGTGCCAGCATCAACACAGCCACACTCACACAGGGACACACACACATTGACATACTTGGCAGGGCCAGGAGTACAACTCATCAGTAGTGGGAGTGCCACAACACATCACTGGGCAGGTATCACATACACCACATGGGTCATATGGAGGTTGTATGGGCAAAGGGTATGAGAAGGTGTCTGACATCAGACAGCATGATTCAGTATGCCCATGGGGGTTGTAGTGAATGTGGATGTGAACATATGCACCATACAACACACACACAAACACACAGGATACCAGTGCTGATATGCATGGATGCATGTCTGCACAGGTGTGTGGTGGTTGACTGTGCCAGCAGGCTATACAAGGGTAGGCGATGGGTATACCTTGGCATCAGACCACATGACAATGGTCTGCAGTGAGGCTCAGGGCTGTAGTGTATGCATTTGCCTACACAGGTGGGTATTGTATCCCCCATCCAGTCAACTATGTGACTATTGTGTGTGGCCAATGCTGTACATTGCTTGCCATGTATGTGTTCCTTAGTCCATGACATGGACAGTGTCTGAGATGTGCACACCTCCCACATGCATGTACAGTGACATGTGGAACTGTAGCTGGGGTGTCTGGCCCATGTTGTGAACACAGATTATCATCAGATGTGCCAGTCTTGCCCACCTGTGGCAGGAACTGGTAATGTCCAGCATGTTTACCCTGCACCTACATTGATAGCATGCTAACAGCATTCCCTGGTGTCAGTGGCATCTGTCCATACAGGGCATGTTGTCAGGCATGGTATGTCCATTGTGGGTCACATGTGATGGCACCGCAGGTGGTTCAGGTGTCCATTGGGGAACATGGGGGAGGTGCACTGTCTGCATGTACTTGCATATTGGACTGATGAACAGAGTGACATTCCCTCTGTAGCCCACTGCTATCTCCCCATAGTTACTATCAGTGGCCAATATGCAGTGTACTACCCAAATATTGGCTGTTGGCTAGGCATGTGTGTGTTTATGAGACATGGGTTGAGAGTGTGCTCTGGGTAATAATGGGGTTGCTAACTGTGATTTTCTGGCCTTGATATTACATGTATGGGTATGGCTTTGCCCCCAGCCTTTCAGCTATTTCACATCTGTTATCCCTGTACGATGTACATTTTGATATATAGTAGGGCCACCATATAGGAAATATGCAAAACCTGCTCCAAATTGGCCACACACTCACAGCCACCTCTACACAGGAGATGAGGTACAAACACACATGCACACGTGCGCACATAAACACACACACACACACACACACACACACACACACACACACACACACACACACACACACACACACACACACACACACACGCACATACACACATGCCTGTCATGTCTGGGAGTAGAATCCCTACCTAACTAGCTTATTACAATACAGTACTATGCAGTTACAGTACACGCCATGGACATTACTGGAGTACATCTTCCACAAAGGTGTATTTCACAATGAATGACATCAGCAGGATTGCCAAAGTAGGGCATTTGAAATGTACTGCAAGTGACTAGCCTAAACTGCATTGCTCCCTACACAGACAATGAGACACACACAAAACATCCAGAACTGCCATGGGTGGAGATGGAACCCTAGCACAGCTCTAACTCACACTCCAGCAGTACGCAGTTACCAGACATGCTACAGAGAGTACTAGGTACAACCTTCCCAGAGGTGTATTTCTAGGTGGGTGACATCAACAGCCTTGCCAAAGTTGAGTAAATGAATTGTAAGGAGTGTGAGTACCCTAAAAAGCATTGTTCTCTACACAGTCAGAGACAGACAGACACACACATACACAATTCCGTACTCAGGTTGACAACAATTTAACTTTCAACCATCATGTAGCGGCTGTGGTCAGAAAAGCCTTTTACTTGGTTCATCTCATAAGTAAAGGGAGTGCATCTAGAAAAAAGAAGGCTATTACCTATCTATACTCCTCCCTCATTAGACCAAAAATTGAGTATAACACCCTGTTTGGTATGTACCTCTCCAAACATCTGCACCAACTGGAAAGGCCACAGAAATACCTCACAAAAAGAATCCATGGCCTCCAAAACCTGTCCTATGTGGACTGGCTCAAATCACTGTCACTCTACTCAGTATCATACAAATTGCTCAGAGATGATCTGTGTTTCATCTCCAAGGCAATCTGGGACCCTGCCCTACTATAGATGCTCCATATCCATAAGTCTAACTCCTTGTGCATTACCCACTTAAAATGGCAGAATCTAATACAACATCAACAAAACCTGCTGGAGAGACAGGTTTGTCTCCCAGAGGCTGCCCCATCTCTGGAATAGACTTCCCATACACGTTAAACAGAGTACCTCACTGACACTCTTCAAGCACAACCCTGATGAGTGAATGAGAAGCTGCAAATTTGTCCAAGAAGTTCCAGCTGTGTCCTTCATTGACAGAGGTGACAGGTGCTAACTGAGGTTTCTTTCTGGGGATAAACTCTTGGCTAGGCTTGTAAGGGCCCCAGGGCCATTAGCCTAGTAACATCCTATGATCCTATGATCCTATGAATTGCCAAGTCTGGGGTTAGAACACCTACTTAACTACTTTATCACACTACAGCAATATGCAGTTACAGGATGCGCTACAGAGATTACTGAGCTACCACCTTCCCAGAGGTGTATTTCTTGGTGGGTGACATCAACAGCCTTGCCAAAGTTAAGTATATGAATTGTAAGGCATGTGAGTACCCTAAAAAGCATTGTCATCTACACAGTCAGAGACAGACAGACACACACAGATGCCATGTCTGGGGTTAAAGCACCAACCTAACTACTTTATCAACCTACATCAGTATCCAGTTACAGGACATGCTACAGAGATTACTAGGCTGCAACCTTCCCAGAGGTGTATTTCTAGGTGGGTGACATCAGCAGTTTGCCAAAGATGAGTATATGAACTGTAAGGAGTGTGAGTACCCTAAAAAGTATTATTCTCTACACAGTCAGAGACAGGCAGACACACACACAGTTGCCAAGTCTGTGGTTAGAACTCCTACCTAACCAGTTTATCACACTACAGCAGTACACAATTATGGGACATGCCACAGAGATTACTGGGCTACAATTCTCCCAAAGGTGTATTTCACATTGGATTACCTCAGCAGGCTTGTCATAGTAGGGCTATGGGGAGGGTGGTGTATGCATGGGCCATTACCCATTCATGTACGGGTTGACATGCCACATGCAGGCACACACGGGGTCATATGCCACAGGTACATGTATACAGCTGCTAGATGACTACTTCCTTGTACAGTCATGTTGCACAGCTGGCACGTGCACCACATAGTCTGTAATCTTGACAGATACTGGTGGCTAGTATCTTCAATGAGTGACATCTGCACCTCATGTGTTTGGTGCCCTTTGGCTGTGTGCTGGGTAGGACAGACCTGGATGGCTCCTTGTCACAGTAACCCTCTTCCACACATCTATATATGTCTACCTTTGGATTATTATAGTGTGTTGTCCTGACATATATGTCTGTATTCCTATCCACTGTGTGTGCAAGGCATGAGTGGTGCTTACTGATGAGTGTCTGCACTAACAACTGCAACTGCCAGATATGTCTGGTCCACTGGTGTTTGCAGTCATGACCTTCATGTGTTTGTGTGAGCATGCCCAGTGTGACCTATCAGTATGTTGTAGACTGACATTGCCTTCATTTCTCTCTAAGTGTGTGAGCATGCCCAGTATGGCCGTCTGTATTGAATTTGTGGATCGTGTCCAGGTAGTTTGTGCTGCAGTGCTGACCTTTGTATTGTACACCAACAGGTAGCATGTTGTCTCTACAGGGTATCCATCACTCATTTGGCTTTGACTGTTACTACATGTCTGCATAGTAGGGGGGGCACATCTCACTGCTTCTACATTTCTACACAGGAGTGGAGCGGACACCTGACTGTTATTACATTACTATGTAGGATGGGAGGGGCACGCCTGACTATTTCTACATATCTACATAGAGTTGGGGGACACACCTGACTGTTATTACATTACTATTTAGGATGGGGGGCACACATGAAACATGTACACATTTGCTATGACCGTACTGGTATGTCAGTTACTCCATTTCATTCTGTATTGCTAACTTTCATGCTGACTAGAGGCATACCAGTGTACTACATATCATGGCTTTGGCTGCCCTACATATTATTGTCTGACTCCCTACCCTTCTGAACTAACATCCCACTGCCTGCCCTGCTGTGGTCTGTCTGTGCAGGCCTGGGGGGTTAACCATAGCCATCATTCCGGAGCCATGGTACAGGCTCTGTTTGGGTTTGTCTACACCTGTCCTGCTGGCTGACACTGTTGTTGGGTATGTGAACCATCCTGACTAGCATGTGTGGGTCATATGGACACACATGTCACAAAGCACATTTCCTGCAGTGGGTTTTATCACACTGTGTAGTACTGGCTACTATGGTGACTCCAGTATGTGTTACAGATGCCATGGTGCCACTATGGGTGTCTACTGTCTGCTGCCATACCATTCAGCCACCAAATTCCCTGGCATACTCACATCTATACTATAGCTACAGGTAATGACACATTCTAGTCCATTTGGCAGTTGGTAGGTTGATTGACTTACCTTGTGGATGTACCAGACTTGCAGATGGTGCTGGAGGGCTGCCTATGTCAGATACTAGTACACTCTCTATACATGGTTGAGCACAGGTAGTGTCATATTTGGCATCCCTTTTACTGTATGTACGAGTCAGAGAGAGGTGTCATTCCCTGGGTCCCTACTGTGTCAGTGCATGTGCTATGCATTGCCTCTTTGCCAAGGCCAGGGCATAACTGGACATGCCTCCTTCTGCCTACTGGGGCAGGCTCAGGCTGTCCCTCCTCCGGGTCACTCTGTGCCTGTGCAGGCCATGACATTGCTGGGGCGCTGTGTGGCCCTGCCTCATGCTGTTCCTGTTGCAGCTGTTTCCGCAGGATTATATTGTGTAGCATAGCACATACCATAACAATTTGGGTACATGTATCGGGTGAATACTGCAAGGCTCCATCGGATGTGTCCAGACAATGGAACCATGACCTGAGGATCCCAAACACATGCTCTATTATATGTCTGGCCTGTGTGTGTGTGCCTCATTAGGGTGTTGTTGTTCAGGTGTGTGTGCATTTCTGATGGGTGTCATCAGCCACGGCTCCAGTGTGTACCCAGCATCCCCCACTAGGTGACCGTAGGGGATGTCCCCACTGGCAAATCTCTGGTACAGCTGCGTCAGATGCCATATGTGGGAACCGTCATAGCCTCCAGGGCAGCCAGCACACACATTCGTTATAATACCCTGGGCATCACAAATGACCTGGCAATTGATGGAGGGGATGCCCCTGTGGTTGATGAAGGTCCTACCCTGCTCACCTGGTGGTGCTTTGATGCAAATGTGCATGCAGGCTATAGCAGCCACTACCCCAAGCTATTCTGCTATTTGGTGGAAGAGATGGATATTGCTGGTCAACACCTCACGGGTGTTGAGGAAATATACATGCTCACTGGCATGTGCTGACATGGCATCCAGGAACTGGTGGAATAATCTGGATGCTGATGCCTGTGAGATCCCCATGATATCCCCAGTTGTGCTTTGGGAGGTACCTGTGGATAGTATACCTAGGCCTATACATACCTTGGTATCCACTGGGATGGATTCCCTTGGTCAGTTTGGTGTGACAGGTGTGGCCGGCACAGCTCAACTATTTGCTGTAGGAGGTCTCTGTCCACCCAATAGTGCTTCACTATCACCAGCTCATGTAGCCCCTGGTAGGTTACATTGGGTCTGTACATAGGTTCATAGGTTTAGAGGTAGGTACTAGGCTATCTGCCCAAAGGCATTTATAAGCCTAGCTGGAATGTGTTGGCTTTCGCCACCCCCTTAGATTAGTTTCCTGTGCCTCTGTCCAGCAGAGCCATTGAAGTGATCCCTGGGGTAAACTTTCTGTTTTCCATCCACTTGTCAAGGTTTCTCTTGAAGAGGGTTAGCGAGAAGCTCTGCCTAATGTAGATTGGAATCTTGTTCCAGAGCATGGGAAGTCTCTGGGACAGGAATCTATCCCTCCAGCATGTCCTATTTATTGTTGTGGTGAGGTTTAGATCCCTGGAGCATGTGGCTCGAGGGGATATGGTTTTATTTAGGTGGAGCATGTCCATCAATTCTGGGTTGGACATGGCCTTGTATGTCAGGCAGAGATCACCTCTGAGTAGGTGGTATGCAACCGAGTACAGCTGGAGTTTCTTCAGTCGAGATGCATAGAGCATTTGCTTTAGGCCAATGATCCTCTTGGTGAGGTACTTCTGTGGTCTTTCCAGTTGTTGCAGGAGTCTTGTAAGGTACATCCCAAATGGGGCATTGTACTCTATGATGGGTCTGATGAGTGATGCACAGAGGGGCCCAATGACCTCTTTTGATCTGGATGCAAACCCTTTTGTGATTAGGTGGGCCACATAGAAGGATATTCTAACCACTTTGGCAATGTGATTATCAAAGGAGAGGTTACTATCTACTTGGGTCCCCAGATCCCTTATTATGTCTTCCATATTTAGGGGACTACCACCTATGTGGTAGTTTGTGGGTACTTTGTTTTTTCCAAAGGGATGACTATGCACTTTTTGGCATTTAGCTTGAGGCCATGGTTATGACATCAGGTATCTGTCTCAGTGAGACCGTTTTGGATGATGTCTGTGTCAGCCAGCAAGTAAATTATAGCCCCTAGTTTGCAGTCGTCTGCAAACTTGGTCAGCCATTGTCCTCCTGTGCTTGCCTGTACCTCTGAGAAGTATATGCTGAACAGGAGGGGTCCTAGGACTGAGCCTTGGGGAACGCCACTTGTAACTGGTTTAGAGTAAGACCTAGCTCTGCAACTCTTACCATGTGGGTTCTGTCCGTGAGTCAGCTGGCAGCCCATCTTGTAATGTAGGAGTTTATGTTCAGGCTGGTGAGCTTGTCTATAATACCTGAGTCGGTAATGGTGTTGAAGGCCTTTGCGAGATCTAGGTAAGCTGTGTGGACCACCTTTCCCTCGTCTAAAGCCTTGGTAACTGTCTCAAAGAAGTCTACCAGGTTTAGGAGGCATGATCAGCCCTTAACAAAGCCAAACTGGGTAGGGTCCAGTGTTTGGAGGTTTCCAATGTCTCTGTTAATAAGATCCATGATGATGCGCTCCATAGCTTTGCAGACCAAGCTAGTCAGGCTTATAGGGCGATAGTTCCCTGGGTCCATTGTGGCTCCACCTTTGTGGAGTGGAATAACTGTTGCTGTGTGCCACTCTGTGGGCACATAGCCTGTTGAGAGGCTGAGTTTAAACAGTGTGTTTAGGTGAGGGGTTAGTTCATTTTTGAGCTTATGTAGGATGCAGCCTGGGACACTGTCCGGTCCCATTGATGCTATGTTTTTGGCTTTGGAGAGGGCAGTTTTAACTTGAGTGTCTGTGATTTCACAGGAACTACATTCTTCTGGTATAGTTATGGGCCTTTTTGGAGGTGAGAGGGGGGTGAAGTTTGCACTGAACCTGTCTGCCAGGGTGTTGGCTATATCGGTTGGTTCAGTGTATTTTGTGCCATTCTGCACCAACTCCGAGCAGATCTGAGAATTGCCACTGATATTCTTCACATAGCTAAAGAATGCCTTGTGGTTATCTTTGGAGTCCATGGCAATTTTTCTTTCGAAGCTAGCCTTGGATGATTTTATGATGGATTGTAGTTTCTTGCTGATACTGATCAGGGATGTCTTCCCTTCTTGGGATTTTACTCTTTTCTGTACTAGTTTCCTCCTTCTATTGCATAGCTTGTTTATGGCAGGGGTCCACCAGACTGGTTTCCTTTTCTTGGAGGAGTGAGTCTTGGTTTTGTCTGGGATAGCATGATCCATGCATTCTTGTAGGTGCCCATAGAGTGCGTTAGTAAAGGATTTTGCAGCTTGGACAGCTTTATCCTTTAGCATGGGGGCTTTGAAACATCCCACCTCGGTCTTAAGTGACATGAAGTTTGCTTTTGAAAAGTTTTTCACAGTGGTTTCTTTGACGGGGGTGGTGGCAGAATGTGGATATTCAGAGTGATTAGTTTATGGTCAGATCTAACCAGCGAGGGGGTGCATCCTGTGTGGAACACTGGTCGCTCATGTTGGTGATGACCAGGTCCAATATGTTGTCACCTCTGGTGGGGGTGTTGACCAGTTGATCCAGGACATTTGAGTTTATAAATTCTAGGAAATGTTGGGCAAGAGAGTTTGTACTTGAGTAGTTCTCCCAGTTAATGTTTGGGTAATTGAAATCACCCAATATCAGGGTGTTTGGTAGGACCTTTATATTTCCCAGTGTTTCCAGGAATGTGGAGTGGGGGTCCTGGGACATGGTGGGTGATCTGTAGCAAGCTATAATTTGAATAGCAGTTTTGCCCATTGTTAGTTGCACATGGATGAACTCTGAAGCATCGTGCTGTGCCACTAACCTGGAGGTGTGGGTATCCTTGATGAATATGGATACTCCCCTGCCTTTTGTATTTCAGTCCAGGTTTTGTGGCCAAAATGTATGGTATGAGTTGTAGCCTGGTAGTGCTGTGGTGCTCTCTGGAGCCTTAAACCAGGTTTCTGTTACTGCACATATATCGATTTTTTTCCATACTGAGGAGTGCCTCGAGTGCATGCATTTTGAGGTTTAGACTTCTGGCACTGAGTAGCATTACCCTCAGTTTTTTCTGTTACTTGTGCTATTTACAGTAGTGGGTTTGTCTTTTGAGCCTTGCCTAAAAAGGCATTATGGGGGTGGCAAGAGCCTTGGCCAGTATTCGAAAGCCTAAGGGTGACAGGTGCAAGCCGTCTCTAGCGAAGCAGCGTGGCTTGTTGAGCATGTCATCCCAGGCTGACAGACACTGCATCCCCTTTGAATGACTACAGAAGCTTAGCCAATTGTTGAAATTGATCATTTTTTCTGATGCTACACAGGGTCAGGGTCATACTGGCCTGGGCTTTGTGATCAGAGAGCTCCTCCATGTCTCTTTTCATGTAGTCCAGTGAGGTATGGCTCAGGTCATTCACACCAACATGGACAATGACAGAGTCATATTTGTACTTGTTCTGGAGTGACCTGAGTGCTTGTGTTATCTGGCAGATCCTGGCACCGACAGGCAGCTAACAGTAACCTTTTCCTTGTTCAGCCTCTTTAATGGGACGTCAGTGTGCCTGACTATAGAGTCACCTATTACTAGTGTGTTGGGTATGTTATTTTGCCTTAAGGGCTGTGATTGTGTGGCACACTGGTTTTGTGAAGTATGTGTTTCAAAGTGTGGAAACTGTTGCAAATTTGGCACTCATTGTAACATGATTCTAATTTACTTAGTTCCGACTTTTTAAGGTAGGTAAGTATGGGGGATGCATATAAGAGTGAGGAGAGAAGGTGGGTTCTAGCTATGGCTATTCTTGCAGCGTCTGTTAAGAATTTTTTGTTTCTATACATTGTTCCCATTCTCTTGTGAATTTTGACTGTGTTAAAAATGCATATGTCAGAGTTTAGTCTGTTGTCGATTATGACACCTAATAATTTTGTTTGGGAATCTGGGAAAATCCTAGTATTATTACTGGCAGTGATATAAAAATTAGCTGGGAGATTACTAGGCTTAGATGGATGAAAGATCATACGTTTAGTTTCATTAGGGTTGAGAATGAGTTGTGAATTTGCTAGCCACGCTTCAATATCATAGAAGGCTTTTTGTGTGACTGTAAGAAGGTGACTTATTGTGGATGCTGCACATATGAGGGTTGAATCATTTGAGTATTGTATGATAGATGCTTGACAGGAGGCAGTATTAAGATCATTTATGAATATGCTGAAAAGGAGGGGCCCTAGGATTGAACCTTGAGGGACTCCAAGTGTAACAGGAAGGACTGGGAATAGATCTTGCTTCCATTTCACAGCTTGCTGTTGGCTAGATAGATAACTTTGAAACCAGTTAACAGCATCAGACTTGATCTTAAGATTATTCAAAGTGGGCAGTAACTTAGGATGGGAAACTGTATTGAATGCTTTAGACATGTCCAAAAAAAGACTGAAGACACTATTTTGCCATCATCTCTGAATTTATTTATAGTATTAGTGAAACTTAGAAGAACTGTAGTAGTGCTATGATATGGCTGGAATCCATGCTGTGACGATGAAAGGAGATTATTGTTTAGGTGTTTAAGAAGTTGAAAGTAGATACATCTTTCCAGAATTTTAGAAAGTGGTGAAAGTATAGCAATGGGCTGGTAGTTTGTTAGTTCTGTTGAATTGCCTCCTTTGTGTAATGGTGTAATATATGCAATTTTCCAAATAGCTGGGACATACTGTTCTGTTACAGAATGGTTTATAAGTACTGACACAGGGAAGGCAATAACACCTGCTGTTAATTTTAGATATTCTGCTGGTAAGTTATCTTCTGCCAGTGAAGTGGGTTTCAACTTCTTTAATAGCTTTGCAATAGTTTGTTTTGGGACTGTCTGAAATGAGAATGCATCTACAAAATTGCTTGGTTTGTTGGGTGTTGGGATTGTGGGAGACTAGCTATTCTTAGTCAGTGCCAAACACTTTCAGTGAAGAATATGTTAAATTGTTCAGCAATATTGTGTTATCAGGTAAATTGGGGGGGGGGGGTTGTGGTTTGATCAGGATGAAGCATGTTATTGATTATTTTGCGAATGTTTTTGGATTCATTTTGCATTTCCATTGTAAATTAGAATAGTAGTTTTGTTTGTCTAGTTTAATCTGGTGTTTGGCACTGTTTCTAAGTTGCTGGTAAATTAAATGGTTTTGGATGGATTTATTTTTTGACCAAGTTTGCCATGCTTAGTCCCTTTATTTTAGGAGGGTAAGAGTCTCATGGGTTAACCATGGTGTGCAGTTGACTTTGACTCGAACTGTTCTTGGAGGTGCAAGTCTGTTTAGAATAGTAAAGAAGGTGTCATTAAGTGTTGCACAGCAACATCTAAGGCCATTTGCTTAAGAGGAGGCCAGTCTATTTTTTTCAAAAATATTAAATAAAATCTGTAAGTTAAAAGTGTTCTTATTGCAAATTTGGTGGAAGTTGATTAGTTTAGTAGGGTTACTGTGATTTTTCATTAAGTAGGTTCCAAAGTAAAGTGATCTGGGAAACACCCTGCTATTTGGTAATATTGGTGTTTACTAGTTAAGAACCAATTCAAAATAGATTATCTGTTTTCCTGTCAGTTCTAGTTGGGTGAGAAATCATTTGCGTAAAAGCATGGAGGTTTAGGTAATTAGGAGGATTGTCAGAGTTACATGCCATCCAGTTTGTGTTATGGTCTCGTACAATAATGATTTCTTGTGATATGGCTTTTGTGAGCCATATACACATTTGATGATATTTCTTAGTTTGGGCATGGGCATCATAGTATCTTTGCTCAGTGCAGTTGTGTGGGTTTCTCGTAGGTGTCATGAGTCATGGTTCTAGTGCATAACCTGCATTCTGCACTAGTTGCCCTTGTGGAAAGTCACCTCTAAGAAACCTTGTGTACAGTTGGCAGGTATGCCATATGCGTGAGTGTTAGAAAAATGTGTATTTAAATATATGAGAAATGCTAGTTTAAAAGCAAAGTAGTATATAATGCATTTTATTCTATTAATCATATAACAGTACAGATTGATTCATGTGTAAATGTAAGTAGTTTTGAAACTATAGTGTGGCTTGAAGCAAAGCTGATCTCTGACCCTGGCAGAATGCTAGCTTAGCAAGTTTTAATGTTTATGCTTTTCACAAGTGATTATCTGCTGGGTCAGGAAATTAAATGTGTAAAATAATGAAATATTCTGCTCTTTCCTGTTAGAATGATTTGGCCTTGTATATGTGTTACTAAGATAGCACGCAGCTGTGTGAGAAAGTGTAACAGAGAATAAAGACGTGCATTAAAAGACTGAAGCTGCTATTGTATTCGAACTGTTATGAAACCTTGAACAAGTAACTTTACAGAAAGACAATATGACTGACCAGCTGGATAGCAAGGCCGTATTGTATCTAGAGGAAAAGTTTTTTAAAATATACAGCATCAGCAGATTTAATGAATAAAGAACTGTAAGCTAAAGTGATGTAGATGCCCTGTGACATATCACGTCAGTAAGGTGGGCATAGCTTAAATGTTAAACCTATATAAAATTGTGTGCTTCCTGTTTCATGTCAGACAAAATTCTGTACTTGTACGTTTTTTGCCTCCTGGTGTACATTAGTAAACTTTTGAATCTGAACCTCCTGTGTATTGAATTCTTAATTTTATTTAACAGTTTGGTCCTTCGTAGACGGAATTCCCTTAGTAAGCCGCAGATCAGAGCGTATCGGTGGTCGAATACTGCGCAGGAGAAGTTACCGAAATGGTTCTTCTTGAGTGAAAAGACCTCCGACTGAATTGTCGTGTAAAGAGGCTGGCCACTTTCTGATCTGTGGCGGCGGAACTTGAACAGTTCAATACCGGAGGCTCAGGTAGGAAGAATTTGCCTTTTTTCTGTTTTAGATCAGGGACTAGGTTACAGTATATTGTTGTCAAGATCTGTTTTGCAGATCAGGGACAAAAGGAAGTACTGTATATTTGGTCATAGATCAGGGTAACAGAATAAGGTAGGCAGTTATTCTAGATAAACTGTGAACAGGAACTGAGAACTTGATATCACGTGATAAAAAAGGGTTACGTAACATTTTCTTTGACATGGGTAATCAGTGCACCAAAACCTCGCGAGATCTGCCCCTAACCGAAGATGCAAAATACATGCAATTACAACGTTCTGATAACGTTAGGTATTATACGAAATGGGTTAGTAAATATGAATTTGATGGTAAACTAGATAAAATTTCACTAGTTAAACTCCTTAAACAGCTTAAATCTGATGCGGGAGGTCAGGCAAAAAAGCAACGCCAACTAGGCATTCCTCAAGCACACAGGTGGATTGAGGAAGCAAATCGTAGAGAACAGAAGCTTAAAAATTCAAAAACATTATTTTTAGACAAAGAGGATAATTGATATGAAGCGAGTGGACAGGCTGGTCTGCCTCCGCGTTATCCTGAAGTTTCAGCAAGACCACAACCATTTGTTAGAGATCCTATTGAGACTAGGTCCCGAACACGTAAAACACATAGGGACACAGAGACATACCAAATAGAGAGAAATCTACAGGATGAGAGTGAGGAAGAAATATGCCCACTTATAGAAGTTCCAAATCCTCAGGCAGGACAAGAAGGGCAGGACCCAACACTCTTAGTATATAGACCATGGACACCGGAGGACATCTGGAAGGCTACTGAAGGAATCCCCCATCCGAAAGTTAATTTTGCGAAATTTTTAGAAGATTTACAAGGCATGAGGTTAAGTTACCACTTGAATGGGGAAGAAGTAGAAAAAGTAAGACAAATTATAGGTCCAGATTGGCACATGATTTGTGGCACCTGGAATCCTCGTAATGCAGAGCTTAGACCACTCCCACATAGTGACGCAGAGTTAGACAACAGAGTGAAAGGTCTGACAGACCGAATCTCTGAGAAATGGAAATCCAGAGCAGACTGGACTTGCATTAATCAATGCATACAACAGGAAAATGAGACAATAGATGGCTATTATGCTAGATTATTAGAATGTTTTAATAATCATAGTGGTATGTCGATTCCTGAGAACCAAACGAATGATTCCCCGTATGAATAACAATTAAAAAATGCATTTTTGAAAGCTTGCATTGCACCTATTTGTAGCTTCATTACAAAGCATATGATAGACCATCGAACAGGGAGGCTACAAGCCTTACTCGAATACGCTAGACATGCTGAAAGACATTTTAATAGCAAAAAGAAAAAGAAGGCGCAAGTCTTCACTGCTGAAGACGGAGCTGAAGTATTTGTGTTACAGTCAGGTAAAAAGGGTAAGAAAAATACCCAGGGAAACAAACAGTCTGACAAACGATCAGAAGATTTTGAAGAGAGGAAAAAGAGAGGTGAATGCTTCAAGTGCGGGAAAAAGGGACATCTAGCAAGGGATTGTAGGCAAAACAAAAAGGTAATTACAGAAGATAAGGGAGATGAGGACTGACTATATGATAGTGAGGATACATCAAGTGAAAGTCAGAAATCATCAGGAAAAGTTAATAAACAAAAAGCAAATGTAAATGTGATAGAGGGAGTTGAGGAAGTGCAAGTAGATATGGAGGATGAAGAAAGTGAAATTTTGGACTTAGCATTATTGAGCTTAGAGCTCTACTTGGCAGATACGAAACCGGAAGTTACACTTCTGGTGGAGGGAAGGGAAGTCAAATTCCTGTGTGACTCAGGAGTGTCACAGACTTTGATACACCCCTCCAAGTTACCAGAACATTCCGAATCACCTGATTATATACTAGTAAAAGCCGCAAATGGACAGTTGTACAGGGAACCACTTTCCCATGATATAGCAATAACTGACCCTGTTTCAGGTATGACCCAGAGAAGTAAAATTGTTTCTGCAAAGTGTCCAGTAAACCTATTGGGCAGGGACCTTATGCAGATATTTGGCATAGCAGTAGTTCCAGCTGTACAAGGTATGGAGGCACAGAGACAAATGGATACCTTTGTAGTGCGATCGGAGGGTGAAACCTTTTACTGGTACAGCCAGGACCTAGTCACGACTGGTCCAGGGGCAGTAACCGAGGAACTGATGAACATAGCCATCAGTAAAGCCCCCTCCCTTGACACTAATCGACAGCATTTGTTACACTGTACTCTATACTACTGTACTACACCAGGACCTGATAGAGAGTATGAGCAAGAATTGTTTAGAAATCGTGCAACTAGATTGGTTTTGCGTACTTTGTACTGGGATACTGAGGGGAACAGTGTAGTTAGCTGTTCATTACCTCAAGAATTCCTTGCATTGTATAGATCAAATCGGTTACCACATGTCAGTTTGACAAAGAACAAAAGTGTCAAATGGGCAGATTTAGGAGAAAAAGTAGCAAGATGGGAGAAACAAACTGATTTAGAACTATCAGAACAAGGGATACAAAAACAAAAACTGAATTGGTTGACACAGACACATCCAGCTGTACACTTGCAATCTAGCGAGGACAGCTGATTAGCATTTTTATTAGAAGAAGAAGAAAAGGCCTTAGGTGAAATTCCAACAACTCTTTGGTCAACAGGCAAGTCAGATGTAGGACTTATTCGAACAGCAGGACCAGTTACAATTACCCCAAAGTCAGCTTTTAGACCACAGAAAAGACAATACCCTTTGAGAAAGGATGCAGAAATAGGAATTAAGCCTATAATAGCAGCATTACTCAAAGAAGGAGTACTGGTAGAATCTCCTGATTCACCATGTAATACACCCTTATTTCCTGTTAAAAAAGCAAATGGGGAATGGCGGATGGTACAAGATTTACAAGCTGTAAATAATGCAGTAATACCTAGAGCACCTACGGTGCCAGACCCACATACCTTGTTAAACGATTTAGAACCACAACAGAAGTATTTCTCTGTGGTAGATATTAGCAATGCTTTCTTTTCAATACCCATACATCCTGATAGTCAATATTGGTTTGCATTTACATTTCAGGGTAAAAGGTATACGTATACTCGACTACCACAGGGATATTGTGAGAGTCCAACAATATTTGCACAAGAAATGGCTAGCAACCTGGCAGGGTTTACCCCACTGGGAGGTAGTCAAATTCTACTTTACGTAGATGACATCTTGCTAGCAACCCCCACCCAGCAACAGTGCAGGGAGGATACTGTAGCATTACTGAAATTTTTAGCGACACAAGGACACAAAGTAAACAAAAGTAAGTTACAACTTTGGAAAAAACAAGTTAGATATCTAGGATATGTAATATCCAATGAAGGTAGGATACTAGATGAGGAAAGAAAAACAGCAATTTTGCAAGCACCCAAACCAACAACCAAGAAAGAAATGATGTCTTTCTTAGGTACAACTAATTTTTGTCGGAGCTGGATACCAAATTATGCTTTGGAATCTGCTCCACTGACTGACTTGATATATAAGACACCAATGGCAGCACAAGATATCTTACAATGGACACCCAAAGCAGAAACAGCTTTCTGCAAGTTGAAGCAGTTGATAGCTTCTTCATTAGTTTTAGGACTTCCAAATTATCACAAACGTTTTTTTAAAACCGTAGATTGTAAGCAAGGATATATGACATCAGTATTGACACAACAACATGGGGATAAGCAACGCCCCATAGCCTATTATTCATCACAGTTAGACCCAGTGGTGCGATCCTTACCTCACTGTGTACAAGCAGTAGCTGCAGCCGCAATGGCAGTACAGGCTTCGGCCTCAGTGGTGTTATTCCACCCTCTCACATTGAGAGTGCCTCATGCAGTTGCAATAATTTTACTGCAAGAGAAAGTGGCATACCTTTCTCCTGCTAGACATCTTTCATGTATGACTATACTGCTGAGCCAACCTCATATGACAATTAAACGATGTACGACATTGAATCCATCAACATTACTTCCAACTCCTGCGGAGGGCACACCACACAGCTGCCTGCAGGAAATTGAACAGTTAGCTTTACCTAGACAAGATCTTACAGATATGCCCTTGGATAATGCCGAGGTGACATATTACGTGGACGGCTCATGCAGAAGGGGTCCTACAGGGAAGAATCTGGTGGGGTATGCAGTAGTTACAGACACTGAAATTTTAGAAGCTCAATCCTTACCACACAACTTATCTGCACAAGCAGCAGAATTGATAGCTTTGACGAGGGCATGTACTTTAGCAAAAAACAA
Organism: Protopterus annectens; assembly: GCF_019279795.1. Taxonomy (NCBI): domain Eukaryota; kingdom Metazoa; phylum Chordata; order Ceratodontiformes; family Protopteridae; genus Protopterus; species Protopterus annectens. The sequence continues at coordinate 717,349,087 of NC_056751.1, read as the reverse complement.
GAGTGTGAACATATATACTGATAGTCAGTATGCTTTTTCTACAATACATGTATTTGCACAACAATGGAAAAATAGAGGAATGATAACATCTAGTGGAAAACCTATTAATCATGCGCAATTTATTTTGGAGTTATTAGAATCTATTCAGTTACCTACCAAAGTAGCTATTTGTAAATGTGTAGCTCATACAAAACAGCAGGATAAGATTTCGAAAGGCAATGCACGAGCTGATGCAGCTGCAAAGCAAGCAGCCTCAGACTCAGAAACTTTACTTTTAAATGAGGAATTACAACCCTCTGAGATTTTAGATTTAGACATGTTAAAAACAATGCAGACGCTTACTACAAAAGCTGAAAAACAAAAATGGGTAAAACGAGGTGCAATTCTTGAGAATGGACTGTACATTTCCAAAGAAAGAAAACCGATATTGCCGTCTAATTTATTTAGATATGCAGCTTTGTTGAGCCATGGGCAGTGCCATGTCTCAACAGGGGGGATGGTACAGTTAGTAAATTGATTATTCCAAACATATGGATACACAAACTACACAAAAAAATTTTGTGCAGCTTGTCATACTTGTAACAAGCATCACGCACAAGGAGCATTTAAAACCAAGCAAGGAAGTTTTCCTATACCGCCATACCCATTCCATACTATTTGTATGGATTTCATAGAATTGAATAAATGTGAAGGGAAAAAGTTTTGTTTAGTTATTGTAGACATGTTTTCTAAATGGGTAGAAGCTTTTCCAACTAAAAACCCGGATGCAGCAACAGTGGCAAAAGCCCTGATAAAAGAAGTAATCCCTAGATTTGGCATTCCGGAGAGGATTTATAGTGACAATGGCACACATTTTGTAAATCAGACAATCCATCAGCTTGGGAGATTTTTTGGTATCTCCTTGAAGAACCATTGTGCTTACCACCCACAGTCAGCATGACTGGTGGAAAGGTACAATGGTACCCTAAAAAACAAACTTAGGAAGCTAGTAGAGGAGACCCAAAAGAATTGGATATACTGTCTGCCTTTAGCACTGCTGAGTATGAGAACGGTTCCAAATGTAAAGGGTTTGACTCCCTTTGAAATGGTTTTTGGGAGAGCATATTATGTGCCTCAGTGGAAAGCTCTCATGCCTGCAGAGCAAGAGGCTGACAGTTCATTAGCTAGTTATATGAGGAAACTGTTAACAAATAAATCTGTTTTGCAGTTTAACTCTTTTTCAGATAAGGAACAGACCAGACCGGTGGAAGCAGTCTTGGCCCCAGGGTCGTGGATCTGGCTGAAAGTGACGAAAAGGAAGAATTGGGCGAGTCCAAAGTGGGAGGTACCATACCAGGTTCTGTTGGCAATGCCTACTGCAGTTAGAGTGGCTGAGAGGACGTCCCGGGTTCATTTGACGCATTGTAAACTGGTAAAGAACTTTCAACTTGATAAAAACTTTGTGACTGATACACAACCAGACCGAGATGGCCAAAAACAAAGCGAATAGAAGTTTAGATCAACCCCAGAGATGTTGCATAATCATTTTGTTGAGTATACATTTATTAACTGTAATTGTGACAATTTTCCTCTTGCTGTGGTTTATCCTACACACAACCACACAAGTGAAAGTGGGAAGGCATGATGAAACGTCTATAGACTGGCATCCAAATTTTAACACATACCTAGCCATGAAACGTGTATATGCAGAGACTATGAACATTTCAAATTGCTGGGTTTGTACAGCTATACCGACAGCATATGGAGGACTGATAATGTCCGCTGTCCCTTTGGGGATAAATGAGACTTGGTAGAATTTACTTTTCGATACATGAACTGTGAGATCACAGGACAAAATAGCTTTATTTTTACCTGTCACACAAAAAGGAATTGTATGTTTTTCAAAACTTACACCCTCCAGGTGGGCTGGAGCAATTGTAATATAACCATATCTTACCGATGTTATATTAAGAATAGTAATGGCAATACTTTTTGCAATACTAATTATGACTCGTATTTGAACTCATTGAAAACAACTATGAATGACATTCAAAAAAATCCAGTTCTGTTTAAACAATTGTCAGTTATAGATCAAAAAATGTTTCATGCAGGGCTGATGCGTATTAGTACTAAAGTAGAAAACTGCTATTTTATTTGTGGGAAAAAGGCATATAAATGGTTACCTGAGAATTGGTCCGGCAGTTGTTTTTTGGGTTACTTGGTTCCGGCAATAAGACATACTGCAGAATTACCTTTGGGTAAGATACGAAACGTAAGAGAAACAGCCCGAAAATCCGAAGGTCCAGTTAAAAAACCTGTGAATCCAGTTGGAAAGATCAAAGATGGCTGGAAAGACCACAATTCAGTAAAAGACAAAAGCGAATTGACTCATATGGACTTGAGTGACAGTGTTATATCCTGGGCAGGAATATTCCCAGCCTATGGAGCAGTCAAATCGATCTGGGAGCTGAGGAAGTTGTCAAAACTTCTCGAAGTAATGAGTAATGCAACTTTTTCTACCCTAGAACTGGTGACTGATGAACTGAATGCAATGAGAACTGTTGTGCTACAAAATCGGATGGCTCTTGACTTCACCCTAGCGGCAAGAGGTGGTACGTGCGCGCTTATCAAAGAAGAATGCTGTGCTTATATTCCTGACAATCGTCATAAGATTAATAACCACCTAGAGGTAATTCAGCAAGTATCAGTCATGACTGAACCAGGCCCAAACCCACTGACGGACTTTTTCCAGAATCTATTTGGGGGGTGGGGTTCCATCTTAATGAATTTTCTGATTGCCATTTGTGTGGGTATACTCCTAATAGGAGCATGTGTTTGCTGTGGAATTCCCTGCATGAAAAGATTAATCAAAGATTTTATTGATGTATCTGTTACTGAAACTTTTTACCAAGATATCGAGATTGAAAGATTGATCTCAGATGACGTTTTTTCTGAAGTATAGATTGAATGACTCACCTAGCTGAAAATCCTAAGTGGAAAAGGCTAGGAGATGAAATGACACTATGCATACTTCAAAAATAGAATAAAAAGTATTAATAGGGGGGAAAATGTTAGAAAAATGTGTATTTAAATATATGAGAAATGCTAGTTTAAAAGCAAAGTAGTATATAATGCATTTTATTCTATTAATCATATAACAGTACAGATTGATTCATGTGTAAATGTAAGTAGTTTTGAAACTGCAGTGTGGCTTGAAGCAAAGCTGATCTCTGACCCTGGCAGAATGCTAGCTTAGCAAGTTTTAATGTTTATGCTTTTCACAAGTGATTATCTGCTGGGTCAGGAAATTAAATGTGTGAAATAATGAAATCTTCTGCTCTTTCCTGTTGGAATGATTTGGCCATGTATATGTGTTACTAAGATAGCATGCAGCTGTGTGAGAAAGTTTAATAGAGAACAAAGACGTGCATTAAAAGACTGAAACTGCTATTGTATTCGAACTGATATGAAACCTTGAACAAGTAACTTTACAGAAAGACATTATGACTGACCAGCTGGATAGCAAGGCCGTATTGTATCTAGAGGAAAAGTTTTTAAAAATATACAACATCAGCAGATTTAATGAATAAAGAACTGTAAGCTAAAGTGATGTAGATGCCCTGTGACATATCACGTCAGTAAGGTGGGCATAGCTTAAATGTTAAACCTATATAAAATTGTGTGCTTCCTGTTTCATGTCAGACAAAATTCTGTACTTGTACATTTTTTGCCTCCTGGTGTACACTAGTAAACTTTTGAATCTGAACCTCCTGTGTATTGAATTCTTAATTTTATTTAACAGTGAGTTATGAAAACTACCTGAGTTACCTGCACATACATTGTAGATGATCTCTTGTGCATTACAGACAACCTGACAGTTTATAGAATGGTACCACTCAAAAACAAACCTCAGACTCTGCTTTTAGAAGAGCATTTACTTTACAAAATACAGCAGACAGGAATGTAATAAAAGAAATCCTAGAATACAATTGGAAAATCATTCTAGGTAATAGTGATTTGGCAAAAACTTTAGAAGAACATCCTGTGTGTACATATAAACGATCACACAACATTAGATCCTTTTTGGAAAGAGCTTCATGTCCCAAAACCACTGGACATTTCATTCCAGGCACCTTTAAATGTGGGAGATGCAAGCAATGCAGGTTCATAAACAACACCTCCTGCACTTACATCCGAGCTACTGACTTATCCTTCTGCTGCCTTGGAAGATTTGGTGGTAACTCATTAAGGGTGGTCTACATTGCTCAATGTGAAAAATGCCTTTGCCTTTATGTAGGAAAAACTTTCAGAAAATTTGCCTGCAGAAATTTCTAGCATAATTTAGTAATCAAAAATAAAGATCAAAATAATGAGCTAGCAAAACATTAATTGAATTGATCTGGTTTTAAGAAATTCACTTTTAGTGTTCTGGAAGCTGTCAGTTTACAGGACTTTTCAGAGAATTACAAGGTATGGCTTGAGTGCCAAGAATCTTTCTGGCAGATCATGTTAGGAAATGACAAATACCCTGAACTCAATGATCATATTAACATTAAATGTTTCTTGCCAAAAGTTGTGAATAGTATCCACTCTTTCTTAAATCTGATGCAATGTATTTTGCTTCAAGTACTTTTTTAACCTACTATTACCTAAGGATGGGCATTGATTGGTTGTTTGCATACCACATGACTGTTTTGGCACCATTTTTAATTGCATGTTTGAATTGTTTGTTATATTCTGATAAAGTTCTGGTGTGGATCGCTGAAAAAGAACAAAAACTCTAAATAAAATTTGATTACATCTGTGTCTTCTTTGAAGAACTGGCACTTGTAGAACTGTTCTTTTGATTTTGTGTTCTTTATTCTATGCCATTTTTGGGATTTTATTATTGGATATTGTTTGTGCGGTTGACAGCACATAATTGAATTTTATGTATACTAATTATAGTCATGATTTTGAATGAAAGAAAGCTTGTCAGAAAATGATGTACATCCCAATCCTTCTGTTTATGTGTTTCAGAAATTTCATATACAGCCATAAATATTTTCCGTTTGGTACTAGGAGGTGTAATTCTTCTGTTAATTGTGACCGTGATTATTTTCGACAGTAGAGAAGCACAGATGAAAAGTAAGTCTGGTTAAATATCATAACAGAGCAGCAAATGCATATATAAGACAAGCTAAGATGAGTTCATGTCTCTTTCATGTGATAATATTTTTATTATATTGAAAAGAAGTGTCAAAATGCATTTAGGGACAAGTTTAACACATGAGTTGCACACTGGAATTAGAACCACAGCCAGATTATGGTCAATTGGAGCCCTAGGCTGGGTAATGAACCCCTACACAACCTTACCAGTGTCCCATTACTTGGCTCTTCCTCCACAATTACCATGCAAAATGTGTTCAAACCTGTCAATATGTATACTGCTTTTGTCTTTTTACTTTCACTATGACCAGAGACATTTGGATTCAGTTTAAAACTTTATGAAAGAATTGTAGCAGAAACACTGAAAGCCATTTGATTAATAAAACAAACCTACATTTAAAACAGACTTGGCATGAACAACAGTAAACTTCTCTTCTTTTAATACTTTCACTTGTTGAAAATAAGATCTGGCAACTCATTAAACTATAAGAGGTGTGCTGGGATTCATATTCACATAACATATTGTAAAGCAGTAATTAGCTACTATCTGAAAGGTGCAATAATTCAAAAGACAAATGTGTAATGGATTTGCTAAGCTTGGGATAGCCCACTTGACACAACTGTCTCTTTTCTAGAGCAACCCAGGAACACTCTTGCTTTGAGATGCAGGAACTAAGTATTCACACACACACACACACACACACACACACACACACACACACACACACACACACACACACACACACACACACACACACACACACACACATCTCCATAATAGAAAATGGTGCAATATTCTACAGTTTAGCAATTTGCAAAAATGTGATTCAACTTGGCAGCAGAATGCTGAGTGTGATTCCAAATGCTCGAGTGTGATTCTAGTTGCCAATTTCCAAAATTCTGTCAAACAGCAGCAAATCACTTGAGTTGAACAAGTGTGAAGCTGCACAGTAAAATGGCAAGTAAAATTTATGGCTCACAAAAAGTGCCTCATTTTGAATGTGAAGGTTTAAGAAACCTTACTATCATTAGCTCAATGTAGAGCCAATGAGAAAGACTTCCAGGAGCTAGTGCAGCTAAGCAGTAATTGTTGGCATAGAGCAATTGATTGGTAAACGGCAGCTAAGCAGTAATTGTTGGCATAGAGCAATTGATTGGTAAACGGCAGAGGTGAGAATGACAGGTTTCTTTCTTTCTTTTTTCTGTGTAGGTGAGAGAATGCTTAGGTGCCTAGGTCACCTTATGCCTGGCTCTGATTAGAACAGCTATGTGTACAGAAATTGTTCAGTGTACACTGACACTGACTGAGAAGTGTAATGATGTCACTGTATGTGAAGTCATCCTTAAAGTGGGACTAATATGACAAAGACTAATTAATGCATGTGGACCTCAGTCCAATACCAAGTAATACTCCATAATATCACCAGTAACAGAAGATCAGCAAATGATCTGAAACAGTTCAGGAAGCAAACAAAACAGGTGACATTAGAAAACCAAATGTGGCAAGGTATGAGGAACTGATTCTAACATTTAATTTTACTACTGTAGATGTAATGGCTGACAGATATTGGAGGGCTTCTGATTATCAGTAGTACAGCCTATGGGTGTCCCCTGATTATCAGTAGTACAGCCTATGGGGGGCTTCTGATCATCAGTAGTACAGCCTATGGGGGGCTTCTGATTATCAGTAGTACAGCCTATGGGGGCTTCTGATTATCAGTGGTATGGCCTATGGGGGATTCTGATTATAAGTAGTACAGCCTATGGGGGGCTTCTGATCATCAGTAGTACAGCCTATGGGGGGCTTCTGATTATGAGTAGTGAAGACTATGGGGGGCTTATGATTATCAGTAGTACGGCCTATGGAGGACTTCTGATTATCGGTAGTAGAGCCTATGGGAGGGGGGTTCTGATTATCAGTAGTATGGCTTACTAGGACCATGGAAAACCCAGAAACAATATGTTAAGGGTCTTGTTTGAATTTTACAAAGCTGAAGTTAAGTCAAAATCATTTTAGAAAAAAAGAATGAATAGATACTGTGAAGGCACAGTGGGTACATCTAACGGAAACATTGAAAATACTCTGCAGCCTGTATGAGCAAACTGAAGGGAAACGTATAATAGAAGTAGATGCAAGGGGTTACAGGAGAAGTTAGGACCCAGGGGGAAATGGAACATTCTTAAAAATAATCAGGAAGAAGGTATAGTCATAAATGTAAAAGTTAGCCACAGAACTTCTTAAAAATGGCTCTTTGTAGGGAATTTGTAGCAGTGGGTTAACAAGTATTGCTAAGAAGACCACAAGTGTTGGTTTTGGAGATGGCTCTTCATGTGGTTTTCCAAATACATATCAAATCTCACACATTTAAAGCAAAAATGGACAATACCATTTATCATCTCAGGACATTTACTGTTGAAGTTCCTCAATTTCTGAATTAGGGCATTTCTTGTTTTCCATTATTTTTTTAATTATCGTCTCTTTGTACTACCAAAATTACCTTATACTCCAATAATCCGACTGTTAGAAGCACAGACTATACTATTACTGTCAAAAATTTCTTCAAAGTTAGTTTGTGAGCTCCATAGTTGCTGCTAATAAATCCTGGGATTCAGAAACATGCCGGAAGTGGCCATGCAAGGGCTACCACAGAGATGCTGAATTGTGTAACATCTCTCAGAAGTAGTTATCAATTAAGAAGAAGGAATTTAGCATCGTGACTATGAGCTAATTAACAATTATACTCAAAGAAGAGCCAATGCCAGTAAGGAGAGAGGTGCTTTGCAGGTGTGACCGCAGAAATCTTGGGCAGGAGAAGCATGCATGCTATATGTATGTGGATATTCACACCCACATGCAGTTTATTGCCTCACTATGAGAATTACTCCAAGCCACAATAATCATCATCAACAATCCCCCCCTTTTCCCATTTTCTACATGGTGTCAGGGTGTTGTGCCAACTGTCACCATCTCTCAGTTCAGTGCCACTGTCCTTCCTTCTTTGACACTCATGCCTGGCTGTCTCAGATCTTTCTCACACAATCCATCCACATCTTTGCCGGATGCCCTCATTTTCTCTTGCTTTTTCCTGTATGTCACAAATCTTCTTCACCAGATTGTCATCTGCTTTTCTGCACATATGCCTGAACCACTGTAATCTATTCTCTTTGACCATTTCTGTAATTGGAGCTACTTTGGCTTCTGCTCTTATGTCCTTATTTTTTCATCTGTCCCACAGTGTGCATCCTACCACCTATCTCAGACACTTAATTCCCATCACCTCTAGCTTCCTCAACTGTTCTTCCTTTACTGCCCAGGTTTCTGTACCATACAGTAGTAGTGGTCACATCACTGTTTTACTTTTCAACCGCTTTGGCATTCTTCTGTCATACCCTACACCTGACACTGTATGCCAGCTAACTGCTGCTCCTCTGATTCTAGCTTTCACCTCCTCATTCAGATTTCCATTTTCCTCAACCACCCATCCAAGATATTTGAAGCTGGTAACCTGTTCCACTCCCTTCTATCTCAGTTCTTAGCTTCTTTTGAATTCCTCCATTTGCTACCATTACTACTGTCTTATCTGTACTCAGTTTCATCCCATGTGCCTTCAATTTTGCATTATTTTCCCCTGTCCTTTGCTGAAGTTCTTCTTTAGAATCTTCTTGAAATGCCTCATTGTTTACATATACCAACTTTGTTGATCTGTCCCCTCCAGCCTGTTTGCTAATGTAGTTCATCAACAGTATGAATAGCAGTGGGCTCAGAGCTGAATCATAATGCACACCCACTCCCACTAGGAGCCCTTCTGGGAGACCAAACAGTGTTCATACTTGAGTCATTGGATCCTTGTACATAGCCCACACTAATTCTAACAATGTTTATGAAACTCGGAGCCACTGCTGGACTGTCCAAATCAGTTTTCTTGGGACCTTATCATATGCTTTCTCGAAGTCTAGGGAAGCCCAGTTGGACTCTTTCCTCATCCCTAGCTTCTTCTTAACTATCTGTCTCATTGCAAACACTGGGTCAGTTGTGCTGCATCCTGATCTGAATCTGCACTGCTCATCTACCATCTTACTTTCTACTATGTGTATTTGTTTATTAATCAGCATCTCCAGAACAGTCATGCAATGTGACAGGAGTCTGATACCTCTGTACTAACCACAGTTGAGAATGGCCCCTTTGTTCTTGAACGGGGATAGCTCCAGTAGCTATACTTGACAGAGTCACTGGGAACTAAGGTCGGGTGGCACTATGCCAGGGTAATCCTGTGGCTAGGCTTGTAAAGGCCCCAGGGCCATTACCCTAGTACACACCTATGAACACTGGCACAAGTATGCTTATTCTCCAGTCATTTGCAATACGCCTTTCTCTCCAAATTGCTATGAGTATCCTCAAGAGCCATTTTCCTCCTATCTGTACCTATCCAGGCATGTCTAAAGGGCAGTTTCAGGTGTACTCTTCGGTCCAACTGGTGAATCTGGGCATTTTGAGGCAATGTTGCAATTGCCTCATGTACACAGACAACCCTCTCCTCCTTCCACCAAACACTAATACATGTGAGAGATGCAATTATATGGCCAAACTGGAGGCTAAGCTCTTTCAACCCAAGACTTGACCAGGCAGTTAAGAGGACAAGGGAATTACTTGCATCACACCACCAGTCTCACATAGACCTATGAAACCAGCACCGGCAAAAAACACACATAAATACATGAAAACATACTCGGAGGCTCTAAATAAAAATCTGCAAAAGCAAAGAGACCTCCAAAGCAGACATCCAAGCAACCTCCACCCCCCAACACAAACCATGAAACACATACTTCACAAAACCAGTGTGTCATGCAATCACAGCCCTTAAGGCAAAATAACATACCCAACACACTAGTAATAGGTGACTCTATAGTCAGGCACACTGACGATCCACTCACTAGGCTGAACAAGGAAATGGTTACTGTTAGCTGCCTGTCGGTGCCAGGATCCGCCACATAACACAAGCACTCAGGTCACTCCAGAACAAGTACAAATATGACTCTGTCATTGTCCATGTTGGTGTGAATGACCTGAGCCGTACCTCCCTGGACTACATGAAAAGAGACATGGACTAGCTCTCTGATCATGTAGCCCAGGCCAGTATGACCCTGACCCTGAGTAGCATCCTGCCCTCACCAAGAATGATACCATGGAATAGACAAAAAATTATCAATTTCAACAATTGGCTAAGCTTCTGGTGTCATTCAAATAGGGATCCAGTGTCTGTCAGCCTGGGATGACATGCTCAACAAGCCGCACTGCTTCACTAGAGATGGCTTGCACCTGTCACCCTTAGGCTTTCAAATACTGACCAAGGCTCTTGCCAACCCCATAGTGCCTTATTTAGGCAAGGCACAAAAGACAAACCCACCACTGTAAATAGCACAAGTAACAAAAAACTGAGGGTAATGCTACTCAATGCCAGAAGTCTAAACCTCAAAATGCACGCACTCGAGGCACTCCTCAGTATGGAGAAAATTGATATATGTGCAGTAACAGAAACCTGGCTTAAGGCTCCAGAGAGCACCCCAGCACTACCAGGCTTCAACTCATACCATACATTTCGGCAACAAAACCCAGACCGAAATACAAAAGGTGGGGGGAGTATCGATATTCATCAAGGATACCCACGCCTCCAGGTTAGTGGCACAGCACGATGCTTCAGAGATCATCCACGTGCAACTAACAACGGGCAAAACTGCTATTCAAATTATAACTTGCTACAGATCACCCACCATGTCCCAGGACCCCCACACCTCATTCCTGGAAACACTGGGAAACATAAAGGTCCTACAAAACACCCTGATATTGGGTGATTTCAATTACCCAAACATTAACTGGGAGAACTACTCAAGTACAAACTCCCTTGCCCAACATTCCCTAGAATTTATAAACTCAAATGCCCTGGATCAACTGGTCAACACCCCCACCAGAGGTGACAACATATTAAACCTGGTCATCACCAACATGGGTGACTGGTGTTCCACACCAGACGTCAACCCCTTGTTGGTTAGATCTGACCATAAACTAATCACTCTGGATATCCAGATTCCACCACCACCCCCGGTCAAAGAAACCACTGTGAAAAACTTTTCAAAAGCAAACTTCACATTACGTAAGACCGAGGTGGGAAGTTTCAAAGCTCCCATGCTAAAGGATAACGCTGTCCAAGCTGCAAAATCCTTTACTAATGCACTCTACAGGCACCTATAAGAATGCATAGATCATGCTATCCCAAACAAAACCAAGACTCACTCCTCCAAGAAAAGGAAACCAGTCTGGTGGACCCCTGCCATAAACAAGCTATACAATAGAAGGAGGAAACTAGTACAGAAAAGAGTAAAATCCAAAGAAGGGAAGACATCCCTGATCAGTATCAGCAAGAAACTACATTCCTTCATAAAATCATCCAAGGCTACCTTCGAAAGAAAAATTGCCATGGACTCCAAAGATAACCACAAGGCATTCTTTAACTATGTCAAGAACCTAAGTGGCAGTTCTTAGATCTGCTTGGAGTTAGTGCAGAATGGCACAAAATACACTGAACCGACTGATATAGCCAACATCCTGGCAGACATGTTCAGTGCAAACTTCACCCCCTCTCACCCCCAAAAGGGCCCATAACTATACCAGAAGAATGTAGTGCCCCTGAAATCACAGACACTCAAGTTAAAACAGCCCTCTCCAAAGCCAAAAACACAGCATCAATGGGACCGGACAGTGTCCCAGGCTGCATCCTACACAAGCTCAAAGATGAACTAACCCCTCACCTAAACACACTGTTTAAACTCAGGATGGGTTGACAACTGGCTCATGGACAGAACCCACATGGTAAGAGTTGCGGGAGCTAGGTCTGACTCTAAACTGGTTACAAGTGGCATTCCCCAGGGCTCAGTCCTAGGACCCCTCCTATTCGGCATATACTTCTCAGAGGTACAAGCAAGCACAGGAGGACTATGGCTGACTAAGTTCGCAGATGACTGCAAACTAGGGGCTATAATTGACTCTCCAGCAGACACAGACAGCCTCCAAAAGTGTCTCACTGAGACAGATACCTGGTGTCAAAACCATGGCCTCAATCTAAATGCCAAAAAAGTGCATAGTCATCCCCTTTGGAAAAAACAAAGAACCCACAAACTATCACATAGGTGGTAGCCCCCTAAATATGGAAGACGTAATAAGGGATCTGGGGACCCAAATAGATAGTAATGTCTCCTTTGATAATCACATTGCCAAAGTGGTTAGAAAATCCTTCTATGTGGCCCACCTAATCACAAAAGGGTTTGCATCCAGATCAAAGGAAGTCATTGGGCCCCTCTATGCATCACTCATCAGACCCATCATAGAGTACAATGCCCCATTTGGGATGTACCTTACAAGACACCTGCAACAACTGGAAAGACCACAGAAGTACCTCACCAAGAGGATCACTGACCTCAAGCAGATGCCCTATGCAGCTCGACTGAAGAAACTCCGGCTGTACTCGGTTGCATACCGCCTACTCAGAGGTGATCTCTGCCTGACATACAAGGCTACGTCCAACCCAGAATTGATGGACATGCTCCACCTAATGAAAACCATATCCCCTTGAGCCACACGCTCCAGGGATCTAAACCTCACCACAACAATAAATAGGATGTGCTGGAGGGATAGATTCCTGTCCCAAAGACTTCTCATGCTCTGGAATAAGGTTCCAATCTACATTAGGCAGAGCTCCTTGCTGACCCTCTTCAAGAGAAATCTTGATGAGTGGATGGGAAACAGAAAGTTTACCCCAGGGATCACTTCAATGGCTCTGCTTTACAGAGGCACAAGGAACTAATCTTAAGGGGTGGCAAAAGCCAACACATTCCGGCTAGGCTTATAAATTTCTTCGGGCAGATAGCCTAGTACCTACCTATGAACCTATCTCAACCAGCATCTGCTGTGATCTCATCTGAGCCTTCTGCTTTCCTTCACTTCATTTTCTTTAGTGCTGTTCTTACTTCTTCTGTGGTTTGCTGCTCCTCCTCTCTCATTATAGGCTGTGTCTGGGGAAGTCCAGCTTCTGTGGGGGCTTCTTCATTTTGAAACTGCTGAAAGTATTCCTTCCATCTGCCTTTGATGTCCTGTGGATTGGTGAGCAGGTATTTGCTGGCATCCCTTGTACAGAGTACCTGACTATCTTCTTTATCTTTCTGTCTGTCTTTGCTGTGCAACCTGTTATAGTTTCTTTTTGCCACCTACTGAGTCACTTTCTAGACGATGATACAGTGCCACTGATGCCTTGTTCTTTGCTATTGCAAATCCTCTCTTAGCCTCTTTGTTATCCAGCCAGTATTCCTCCCCATCCTGATCCTTATTTTCTATCTCCCACTTTTTCCAACATACTTTCTTTCTTTTGATGACTTCCTGGACTTCTGCATTCCACCACCAGCTTTTCTTACGTACCTTGCTTCCATACCTGGTTTGGCCATATATCTGTTCTGTAGTAATCACTAATGTTGTTTTAATGTTCTGCCATTCTTCTTCAGCTCCACCATATTCCCTTATTCTTGTGGTGCTAGATCCCTGATTAATTCCCTGAGCTGTTGTGCTTTCTCTCTAGTCAACTTCCAGGTCTTCAGCCTGGTATTTGTTGGTCTAAGAGCCTTCTCTAAACACTGCTTGCAACTGATTGTGGCAACCAGTGGTTTATGCTGTGGGCTGACTGTTTCACTGGAGATGGTTGTTTAATCACTGATTCTAACCCAATGCTATTTCCTTACCAGGAGGAAGTCTACCTCAGTTGCATGTTGTCCACTCTTGTATGTGATCGTGTCACTGTCTCTCTTTCTGAGACCATGGATTGGCTACTATTAAGCTATTTGCCTGACAGGAGTCTAGAATGGCCTCTCCTTTTTACTCCTATTAACCCAGCCATGAAGACCCAGGCAGTCCTCGTATCCTGTTCTGTCTGTCTCTATATGTCCAGTCAAGGCATCCATGGAGACCAATTCATGTTGTCCTACTTTATCTAGTAGGTTTTGCAACTGCTGTCTGAATTCCCTCTTTCCTCACTGTCACAATCCTGCTGCAGGCATAGGCTGAGATTATGAATACTGCCCTATCCTTCCATTGGAGTCATATTGTTATGAGTCTGTCACTAATTCTGATGGCATCCCTCACTGTCTTCTGAAGCCTCTCTCTCACCACAGTTCCCACACCATCTGTCATCCTCCCGAGTAGTAGACTCTAGATCCCAGGCCAAGTGACTTTGCTGCACTGCCCTTTCATATTGTCTCTTGGATACATAAGATGTCCAGTCTCCTCCATAACATCATGTCACCCACTTCCAAGCTCCGTCTTGTCAGTGAACCTACATTGAGTACAGCGATGTTTAGTTCACATAGACAAAGGCCAACAGTGGAAGTGTTAACACAAATGGGGTTGACAATGGATAGACTCACTTACTGATAGAGGGAGAGCATGTGGTAATTCAACAACAAACAAGTGAGGGATATGATGCACAAGGAAAGGGAATACCATGATAGGGGAAGGATGGCGGGGACTCAAGCATAGGTCAGTCACCACCATGACTCACCTCCCCATTAGGTCTTGCATTAGATGGCATTAGGCAGTGTGGTGTTGCAACTCTGCAAGTCACTGAAGGATATTCACAAGGTGGACAATGTGGGTGTCAAGTTGCCAGTCCAAAAACTCTGCCATCACCTCCACTAACTTCTATTTGGTGATGAAGTGTGACCCAGTGGCAGTGTCATCAGAGGAAACTATTACCCCCTTCCATTGATCGCCTGCCAGTGGCCACCAAGGACACCTCCAGGCCGCAGCCTCACCACGTGACCTCTATTACCAGATGGAGATGCAGGTATGGTGGCAGATGGTGAGCCAAGAAGAGACAGATGGGCATGATGGCAGAGCAGGGACCAATACCACACCACAGACAGAGATGTGGCTGACACTGCATAAAACAGTAAAATAAACAGAGAGAACTAAAGCAATAAACATCAACTAAGATTGTAAAATAAGGATAGTGATAAGAAAGGAAAGTGGGGAAAAATACCGTCCTGTCTGAGTGTCACGATTAGCCTTACAGGTATCTATAGGTGGACTAAACAGCTGCTAGCTTTGCTACTGTGTCAGGGGTTATAATGATGACTAGGTATAGAATGTCATATGGCTTTATTGGAAGGTGTGCATACAGGAATGCAGCAGCATTGTGCCATTTGACTTGGGAGGGTAACAACAATGCCAACACAGTGCTGTTGGCCATGACACCATAGAGACAGAGAATGTGTGTGTGCGTTTGTGTGTGTGTGGGGGGGGGGGCATGCATCTGCATGTAATTCAAATGGGACAGAGACAAATACAGGCAATGTGGACATGGACAGTATAAATAAGAATGTAGAGCAACAGTGATGGTGCAGACAAGACAGTGGTAGGAACGCAGGCAGCTGTCATCACACAGTGTGCAACATCCAATAATTTAAGCTGAGATATACTATGGGTCACAGCTGTTGTAATTTATGAAAGGCATGAGTATGCTGGTCAGAAGAAACCCATGCTTGGGGTATTCAATGGGCCAATGCATGTGTAATATCATGGGATGTGTACCCTACATATCACAGGACTTCTTGCTCCATGGCAGTGTTCAATGTGTGGTAATGGGCCGATAGCCTTGCATGTCAGGCACTGTGTGTAAGTGGGCATGAGGTACAGGCATGTTGAGCATGTTCTGTGTGCATGTGGGTTAGCATGCTTGCATTTATACAGAGCCTATGTCAGGCAGTATGTAGCAGTGTTACATATAGGTGTTGCAGTTGCCTCTACAAAATTACAGTAGTGGGTATTGCAAAGCTGCAATGATACACAGAACCTATACATGCAATGATAGTAATTATCCTCTCCCCTGCAACCAAAGAGATGCTCCAGCCTCATCTGATGCATGAGCTTGTTCTCTGAAATTTGTCCTGAGCTGAAACACATTAACAAGAAATATAAGCATCATGAATTAAATGTCCTACAAGAGCTATTTTAGCATAGGGCTACGGGAACAATAATAGGCCAGCGATCACAAGGGCCATAAGATGCTTGCCATATACAACATAGGACAATACCAGGCCAGTGATCACAAGGGCCATAAGATGCCTGCCATATACAACACAGGACAATACCAGACCAGTGATCACAAGGGCCATAAGATGCTTGCCATATACAACATAGGACAATACCAGGCCAGCGATCACAAGGGCCATAAGATGCCTGGTCACAAAAACCCTTAAGCAGAAACCTTTAAAATTTCTTGTCTCCCTTTTCAAGCACTTAGTAGTACTAACCTCCCAAATCGAGCAGGGCAGTAAATGACAATAAATTTGTGTTTATTTATTCAGTTCTGAAGACTAGCCTTAAAGGTAGTCAAAGCAGTACTTTGACTGCAGTGGCAGCTTATTCTATAGGCCCAAATACATTGCGTTAGGAACCTATCTCTCTTTTTAATTTCTCCAAGTCTTTTGGGTTTCTAATACCATGACGGGAATGGATCCCATTCTTAAGTCAAAGTATGATTAAAGTTCATGAAATTAGTATTGTTTCACTCTTTGATGTCAGCCAGTAGTGCTCTTTGCAGCACCCGCAATGTGCCCAGTAATGACTCCTTATGCAATTTGTATGGAGTTACATGTATTGGTAACATATCTAAATACCATTGTAAATTATTTTTTATAAGACCCGTTGCTCCTATTACTGTTGGAATTGTCTGGATATCTTCCTACCACATTGCTCTCATTTCGGCCTGCAAATTCTGATATTTTATGACTTTGTGTCTCTCTGGGTGCAAGACAATGTAGTCACTGGGTGCGGCAATTTCTATGATCAATACCACTCTTGTCTTCTTTTCTTGGACCACTATAACCAGTTTTCTAGCATCTATCTTTTGAACTGTTGGTAATGGATGATCCCATGTGATGTAGACTTCTTCATTTTCTATGATGCTTTGTGGCTCATGTTTCCAGTGTTTTTCAACCACTTCAGTATCATAATGTTTGCACAATCCCAAGTGCAACAGTCTTGCCACATTATTATGCCTTTCAGTATACAGTCCTTCTGCCATTAGTATGTCACAATCAGCAACAAGATGTGCAACTATTTCTAATTTGGTTTTACAAAACCTGCATTTGTCTGTTTCTCCCACATGTTCAATGGACTTTATAAACCAATGCGTACGTAACCCACTATCTTGGGCCGCCAATATTAACCTTTCATCTCTTGGTTTGAATTTTCCTCTCCTTAACCATTCCTGTGTTCATTCCTGATCAACATGAGGTTCTTCCAGAAGTTTTCTATACTTGCAACTATATTTATGCTTTTTCCACATTTCTTGCCTTTCCATCTGATCCTTCACCTTATATTCTTTCTTTTGTTTTTTTTGGCACATTCAGTTGCTGCCTGATTTTTATCTGCTTCTGGTTTGATTTCCATTCCTGCTTGACGCCAATAAGCTTCTGCTAGATTAAGCAGAGAAGTCATCTTAGATTAATTCTCCTCATGTTTCAAAACTTTCACTACATTTGGGTCTTATGAGGTCAACAGACGTGTGCAGTCCCACGATTGCAGATCTGTACATATAATCAATTTCCAGGAGGCCCATCCCTCCTTTGGAATGGGGAATATATAATCTTGGTATGTACTGATTTTTATAAATCATTTGGTGAGCATGAAGCATCCTTCTTGTTTTCCTGTGTAATCTATCCAACACATTTTGGGGCCAGTCAATCACTTCAAAACTGTAAGTTAGGACACGAACAGCAGGTTGGTTTATAGCTTGGATTTTATTCCTAGACGTCAGTGCTATTTTCAGGATTAATTTAAGTCTTCTGAAGCATTCCTTACTAAGTTTTATTCACACTTGTTCATGTTTTGTTGTTAATCAGTTCCCAAATATTTATGCACTCTTTCTTGCTTAAGTTCTTTTATATCACATTCGTGTCCCAAACTGATGTTTTCCTGGCATTGCAGTTTTCCTGCTTTAAATGTTGCTTTTACACATTTATCAAGACCAAATGACATTCTTATATTATCTGAAAAAGTTTTTGACAACTTGCAGTTGTGTTTTCAGTTCCTCATCTGATGAGCTATACAGTTTTAAATCATCGATAAAGAGAAGGTGAGAAGTCTTTATACTTTGTTGTTTTCTAGGAGCCAGATTATAGCCATGGCCTAAGCCATTGAGGAAACAGCTTAATTGATTAAGGGTAAGGCAGAATAGTAATGGTGACAGATAGTCACCCTGAAATATCTCCCTTTGAATTTTTATCCCTGGGATAACAATTTTTCCTTTATCATGGCTGAATTGAAAAGTGGCCTGCCACTCTTTCATGGTTTCTGTAATATAGTTGATCAGTATGGAGTGTATCTTATACATGAATGTGGGATACTATCAAGTGCTTTTTTGTAGTCAATCCATGCCATACTTAGATTCTTCCCCTTTTTACAGTTCACCACTATGACTTTATTTAACTACAAATGATCCTTTGTTCCACATGACTTTCTTTTATTGCTCTTTTGTTCTACTGCCATAATTGAGTTTTCTTCTAAGTGACTATAAACTCTGTCGGCATCAATTCCAGTGTATAGTTTATATGTCGTTGGAAGGCAAGTTATTGGTCTATAATATTTAGGGTAGCTTGCAAGTTCACTCTTAAGTAGGAGCATTGTTCTTCCTGTTGTTAGCCAAGTTGGTGTCTGTTCTGGGTGTGCATATAAATAGTTCTTACTCATGGCTAAATCTTCGTGCAAAGATGTTAATACTTTTAACCAGAAGTTAGGTACTGCATCTGGGCCTGGGGTTTTCCAGTTGTGTTTTTCTTAACTTTGTTTCAATCTTTCTAGCTGTTACTTCATCCCATTTCATATCCTGTACCTTTAAACTTCTTATTTTTTCTTTTACTTTTTCTACCCATTTAGCATCTTTATTATGTTCCACAGGATCTTCATAGATACTTCTCCAAAATGTATCTATTTCTTCTTTTTTTGGCGGTCTTTCAATTCCTTTTACATTATTTCCCAGTTCTCTATAAAACCTTCTTGGGTCATCAATAAATTGCTTATTTTGTACTTTTCCTTTATATTTATCTTCATATATTCTAAGTTTTTCCACCTGTACTGAAATTTTTAGTTTATTTGCGATGGTGCATGATAGATCCTGGTCTGTTCTAATATTGTGCATTGCGTTTATCACAGCTATCTTTCTTAGCATAGTTGTTGATCTATTCCCTCTTCTATAGTCATCTAACAGTGACACTTCTTGTCTTAATTGCTTTATAATTTTCTCTATTCGATACTTCCATGATGGTATTCGATTTCTCCCCTTCCTTTCCCTCACTACCCTGTTTTCTTGTGGTAGAACTTTATCAGTTATTAATTTAGCTGCACAGTAATATATCCTGTTTACTTCTGTTATACCACATGGATCTCTATGAATAGTCCTAATTACTGTGTTCATTTGTTTTATCAGAGTTCTGACTTACTGGGTATTATTAACCTTCTGCAGTCCATTTCTTTCATTGATCTTGATATACCTGTCCATGTCTATTAAATCAAGCAATTCGTCTCTTAACTCATTTTCTTCCAAATATAGGGCACATCCCTTATTTTACAGTTCCTGCGGACATTTGATAGAAAGTTCTATAGCATATTTCTGTGGCACCTTCTCTTCAATTTCATCCTGTGCCGTCCGTTGCTCTATCATATGGGAACTCACTGGGCTATCACTCCTCAACACTGACTGCATCAGAGTTTCCACAGTTTCCTGTTCCTTCCCTTGCTGTCTAGCTTCAAGTGAATGTTTATACTGGTTTCCTCTGGAAGGCTCCAAATTATCTTCATATGGCACCTGACCAATTGATTTCTGTTCCACTGGTTTCCTCTTAATTTGGATATCCATTACTCTATCCTGTTGTGGTGCTTTCTGAATTAGATTTTCTACACTAAATCCTTCACTTTGCAGGTACTCCATGGCCTCAGTTTCTATTTCTTTAACTTCTCCATTACTATTCTCCATTTCTGCTTTTCCTTTGTTGTCTTATTTTTTGTATTGTAAAGTTTTCCATGTCTGTATTCTTTTGTTTGTATTTCTCTTCAAATATCTTTGGTGCTGCTCTTTTTGTATTCATTAGTTTTGCTTTCTCCTTTGCATAAACATTGCACCATATTAAATCTCTTTTTTTTTCCCATGTCCATATTTCTTATTCAGATGTTTCCTGATCTTCCTGTTTCTCCATGCTTTGGGGACTCACTCTATCCTGCTGTGATGTAATCTGTGTTAGACCTTCTACAGCAAATCCTTCACTTCGCAGGTACTCCATAACTTCAACTTCTGTTTTTTTCATAGGTTCATAGGTTGGTACTAGGCTATCGTCCCTAGGGCCTATGCAAGCCTAGCCATAACAATTCCCTGGCTATTTCTTTCCACACTAATTACTTCCCTGGACCCCTATCTAGCAGGGCGACTGACGTGATTCCCGGGGTGAATTTCATTTCTCCCATCCAATCGTCAAGGTTTCTTTTGAAGAAGGCCAAAGAGGCTCTCTGCTTGACATGTATGGGCAGTCTATTCCAGAGACTGTGGAGTCTCTGGGTCAGGAACCTATCCCTCCAGCATGTTTTGTTTATTGTGATGACAAGGTTTAGATCCCTGGAGCACGTGGCTCTGAGGGACTGGTATTTCTTTAAGTGAAGCATGTCCAACAGCTCTGGGTTTGACATGGCCTTGTATGTTAAGCAGAGATCGCCTCTGAGTAGACGATATGTGACAGAGTATAGCTGGAGTTTTTTAAGGTGGTCAGCATAGGGCATCTGCTTTAGGCCTGTGATTCTTTTAGTGAGGGATTTTTGTGGCCTTTCCAGTTGTTGCAGATGTCTTGAGAGATACATACCAAATGGGGCATTGTATTCTATAATGGGTCTAATGAGGGATGAGTACAGTGGGACAATGACCTCCTTTATTCTGGATGAAAAGCCCTTAGTGATGAGGTGTGCCACATAGATGGATTTTCTGACTGTTGTGTCGATGTGGTTATCGAAGGTGAGACCACTGTCCACCTGTGTCCCAAAGTCTCTTATTACACTTTCGGTGTTTAGTATGCTGCCACCTATGTGGTAATTCATGGGTACATGTTTTTTCCTAAAGGGGATAACTATACATTTCTTGGCATTGAGCTTGAGCCCATGGCTCTGGCACCAAGCATCTGTTTCTGTAAGGCCCTTTTGTAGAGTATCCACAACATTTGGGAATTCAATAATGGCTCCCAGTTTGCAGTCATCTGCGAACTTTGTTAGCCAGAGTCCCTTAGTGTTGGCCTGTATTTCAGAGAAGTAGATGCCAAACAAGAGCGGTCGCAGGACTGAACCCTGAGGTACTCCACTTGTCTGGAGCTGGATTTGGAGTCGGCTACTTTTACAGTGTGGGTTCTGTCAGTGAGCCAGTTGGCAACCCATCGAGTGACGTAGGGATTAATGCCCAGCTTAGTAAGTCTATCTATGATTCCAGAGTGGGGGATGGTGTCAAAGGCCTTGGCGAGGTCCAGATAGGCTGTGTGGAAGGCTCCCAAATACTCAAAAGGGGGGTACACTGTACAGATTCAACATTGTGCAGTAAATAGCAAGGGTGGTTACAAAATTAAGTGAATAACAAGAGCATTATATAATTTATTCTGCCGTAACAGATAAAGGACTATGTCCCACAACCAAAATAACATTACACTCTAGTGTTTTCCATTGCAGGAATTCACCCCCCCCCCCCATAACATAACAAATATCATAGTCAGCAACAATGTTAAGCAAATGATAGGGAAATGTTAAAGGTACTATTAAAGGATCCTGCCATGGAGCATGTGCAAATAGGTAGTACACAGCATTCAACTTTATGGCTACCCTACAGCCTCTGTATCTCTCACATGTCTGATAAAGAAGGCCATGTAGTGGGTATATTTCTAACAAATTTATACAGGATTACTTCACATGTATTGTTATCTGCTTTCCAGCATTGACATTATTTATGTAAGAAGATGACTACACATCTGATAGAGTGCAATACTCTGTTGAAATATTTACAATACAACAAATGTGTTTCTCACTTGAAAGCATGTACTAACTCTCACCAACATTAGTTTACTCAGCTGCTCATTTGCCTTTTTATAATAGACTACATCAATAATTGATTGCTAGTGTCCTGCTCTGTGTTTCAGAGATGCTACCCCTGGGATCTCTTCTGTGTCCCTACTAGACAGAGGCACAGTAAACGAGCTATCTTCTGTGACCTACTATACAGAGGGACAGTCAACTAATCTAAAAGGGTGGCGAAAGCCAAACACACTCTGGCTAGGTTTATAAATGCCCTAGGGCAGTAAGCCTAGTATCAAACTATGAACTTATAAGCATGCACAGCTGAATTGCATGGTAATCAACCAATCCTGAGGAGCTAGCCCACAAGATATAAAAGCATTCCTGCTGTCTCCCTTTCCTTGTTTGTTTGTTATTTTTTTGTGGGTTGAGATCATACTGCAGTACAGACACAAAGCAAGCACAAATAGATTTTCATTGCCTGCTGCTTTTTGAATACATCCGTCTGCAATACAGGCCAAAGACACTGCTGTTTCTGGCAATACACATACACAGAGAATGTGGAAATTTTTCTATGGCACATAGACCCTGGAGGAACTGAGCAAACTCTCTCAGCATTGACTCACAGACAGGTATGAGTGCAGGAAACTCTCCCAGTGGAAAGTACTGTATGTGTTTATATGCTATATGTAGTCACAGGGACATTTCACAGAATAGCATGGAGCATGTTTGGTGAGTTACAGGCATCACTATCCACAATCTTTACAACATGACTGCATGATATGCTACAACATGGCAAAAGTGAACATTATTTCTGAGTATATATTCAGAGGAATGCTACAATTGTATCCTGTACTGCAGTATTCTAAATCAATGTGTGCCTTACATTGAAGTCATGTACACATTACAGCAAGAAATAGGGAACAGGGTAGGTTATACAATAACCATGAGGTGTACAACTCTAACTGCCAAGGCATGTGGAACAGCATGTGTATCATCTGCCACATGTGTACTGGCAAACCTGCCAGCTAACATGAATCCCATATATGCCCCCTCCCAAATGCTCAAGGTGTGTTCTCTGAGGGATATCTCACAGGTTCACATAGGAGTGGATGGCTTCGATCCACACCCACAAAATAACAGTCAATGCTTGTTCATATTAGCCAACTTGGCTGTAATTTTTGGTGATTGCATAACATACTCCCACATAATAGCCTTAAACATTGTAAAGGCAATAGCATACAATTGTTTGAACACACGCACAATGCAACAATACTGCTCAGATGATGGCTGAGTGACCGAGGAACACAGCCTGTTTTTACAGTGTTGTACATCTGAAAACCGGATTCATAACAGCCATGTAAGGAGTATATGAATGATATTCCATGTTGAACATTTCAATATGTATACATCTAACATGTACTACTACAAAATAAATGTGCATCCCCTGTTGAAGTTGCATGTGTGATGATTGACTGTTATGGCTTGCTTCAGTGGTGCATGTGAGAAAAACAGCTTTAAGGCAACCATTCATTCCTTTGAATTTACACTGCATGTTGATCTGTATTGCACAAGTTTGTAGGCATATTTCCTGTGTATTAACAAACTAAAATGTATTTCTCATACATTAACTTAATTTTCTGCATGTTATCACTTAATTTTCATATTGAATTCTGTCCTTTTTAATGGTGTCCCACTTCACATGATAAATTGTTACTAGTTATGCTAGTATTTCCTACATAATATATATTGTCGTGGTGGCTGAAGCAGTTCCCATAATAATATCTGTATTATCTCAAATATTGTGCAGTGCTAACTGCATGCAAACATGCTGCCTGTGTTAGCTCAATGGTAAGCACTATTTTCAAACGATGCAGGTCGCAACATTCTGCAGTCTCAGTATCTGTTACGAGCACTATTTTCAAACGATGCAGGTCACAACGTTCTACAGTCTCAGTATCCGTTACGAGCACTATTTTCAAACGATGCAGGTCACAACGTTCTGCAGTCTCAGTATCTGTTACGAGCACTATTTTCAAATGATGCAGGTCACAACATTCTGCAGTCTCAGTATCTGTTACAGCTGCAATTGGTGGGAGATCACATTATACACTGGTGTTCGTCTGCATTCAAGATGGTTGGTGTTCAGGGTGAAAGATTGAGATTTCATTCCCAAAGGTGGGGTGTGCAGGAGTCCAAAGTGTTGTTTGACTCCTAATGAATGATTATGGTCCCCAGCTTTTGCAAGAGCACTAGCATGGATCAGATTACAAATTGGATGCGTGGAATAGTTTGGTCCAGGATTTGTTCACTGTTACCAGCATCCCCCATACTGGCGCACAGTGTAGAAATCACTATCAAGACCTCAGGATGAGGAAGAGGGATACCCTCAATCACTAGATGGATGACTGTAAGACTGATGACACTCCTCAGAAGTGTATCACTTACAGGCACTGCTTGAATGATGATGCAGTTGCATCTTTGTTAAAGTACATTACCAAACAATAAAGGACACGTTTCATTTGACATACATATCACAATGTAAATCATTACATATACACCAGGGACACCAAGACCATGTTGCAGATTGTAAACATTATAACAGTGAACCTGTACTTATAAGAGTATAAAAAGAAAAAAGTGCTAATATTCATGTGCATTCTAATTAGAAAGTACAGTACTATCACATTGTTCACTGCTTGTGTTTAAGATAACACAATCCACAAATGTAAGAGCAGCACTTTGCAATAATGTTTTAGGTTGTCTAGAGTGACATTGAGTAGTTGTATGCATTTATAATGATAGCAGTGGAGGGGCAGACCTTCCATCCTCTGTGTCAGATAACCAGCTTCCTATCACGTCATCGAACTTTTACAAGTTTGAACCACATATTGTTGAAACCATATGTTCAAATTTGTAAAGGTTCGAACGTGTGACTGGAAATCTCCATAGGTGGAGGTTTCCATTCTGTTCAATGTGGTGTGATCTCAGACTTGGTATATTTAAGTAGCGGAGGGTGTGGGGGGTTGTGGGGGGTGCAGGGGGGCTAGCCCCCCTGCTTACAACAGTTTCGTTTTTTGTCCATTGTGTTTTTTTTTTTTTTAGGTAGCCAAAGTTATGTAACTTCCAACATAATGGTGCGACCATTAGGTGTTTGAAGTTACGAAACTTCGACTATGTGATATAGACCCCAGATAGTCTGTTGTCAACTGTTAACACTGTACATACAACATGCATATGTTCAAGATGCTATCTGATCTGTAGTATAGTGTGTCTGTGTTAGCTATAGGGTAGTATTCAATATAATAAAGTGATGGATTAGCATTTGGTCTTGTTATGCATGAAATGTAACATAATATTGTACATTATTTGCAGAAAGCTTTGTATATTGTCTGTGCAGTTACTAATATTCTCTTATATTTACAGTCAACCCATCCCTTCTCTTTATTTTTTATCAATTTGTTTTTTTTTCTATCTGTATTATATTATATGTGTTATCATATTTGCCATTATAATGATTGCATTAATGTACCTTTGTACATTATTGTATGTTGTGTGTATTTAATTATTTGATGTTTATATCGGTTTACCTTTACATAGGCGCAATACACTCATGCGATTGCTCATATGAGTGAATCGTAACCAAGTAAAACAAAACCCCGACAGTTTCCACTGTTCGAAAATCAGCAAATTGAAAGCAGATTCGCTGATTTTCAAACATAAATGTCAAATAAGAAATGTAATGCAGGGGGGCAAGCCCCCCTGCACCCCCCTATTTTAATATACTAACTCCAAGATCGCATTACAGTGGGAAAAGAGACCATTTTCCGATCCCCACTATAGTGCAATCCACCCCAAAATGCCGAATCTGCAATGAGCGAATGTCACTGTGCATTCGCTCATTGCACATTTGAACCTTTTTACTTTCGATGTTTGCAAACTTTGCAAATGTCCTTTCGAACATCTGCTATTCACCCGTGTGCAAAACTCACACATGAAGGTAAACCGTTTATATCATTACATATTACTGCAGCACAGAAGGGTAAGACAGTTTCCCCCTGGGACACATTCTCATTCTCCACTGGCTACAGCACAGCGGCCCAGCAATTCTGGGCTGCAGCCTGGCAGCTCCACCCCCATAGCCCCTGCCCTACTTGCATGCTCAGGTAGTTCTGCCCCAGATGATAGGTCTGTGTTTCCCTCTGGAGGCAGAGGCAGGGAGGTGATCTTGTCACCTAAACTAAACTGTCTGGTTTGGTGCATAGCATTGTGTACCACACACTTGGTGCATGGCTTTGCAGAGTGGAGACACTGATCTTCATGGTCATAGTGAATAACACAAGGAGACACAGACATCAGGTGCAGTAGCCATTGGCACAGTGAGGTGACAGTGATGACAGTCCATTGGGCGGGGACTTGATTCTCACTGTCACCAAACATGATGTCCATAGACATGTAATTCAGCCACACTCACCCCAACCAAGGTGTTCACCCCCTTGGGTCCTTCATCGACCATGTCCTTATCTTGTATGCCTTGTCTGTCTGCAAATAATTCCTCACTTCCCAACCTGTCTGCTCCAGACTTGCCTAGCTTCTTCCCCCAACATTCCACTCTCTCCTTTAAAAAAAAATAAAGGGCACCTATCCCCCCCAAAAATATTGTCTCATACATAGCTCTCCATTTTGTATATGTGTCTACTTGATACACTTAATGTGGTCCAATTGGCTTCACAACACAAGTATGTTCTCACACCTCTCTCTGGGGTGACAGTTCAAATACATCTTAAAATGTGTACATATGCCCAGTTGTTAATGCTGAAGAAATGGATAGCTCTGGTTCTTCCCTACACCCGTCCTGCACATCCCTATCTTCCTGACACTTTGTTTTTCCTCCTGCTTGCTCCCCATTTCACCACTTTCCTATATTCCCCATTTCATTTCTTTCCGGAATTATTGCATGCTGGTGCATGATGTGTGGCATCACCAAGCAATGTCAAAGGGATAGAAGAGCTTATTCATTTATTTTGTATGGATTTTCTACTCAGTGGTCCACATTGCGCATAAACCCTTCATTGGGAAAAACTTATGTAGCTGTTCAACAGCATTCAAGACTGCAAACACATATCTAAAAGGAAAAATCAAAGGATTACATGATGCCAATTACACCCTTCATGACACTTAATGAAGCTACAGGTGTTTATATAGGTGTGGCCATATAGCAATTAACACTTTTTTTGAGTATGCTTTACACTAGCTGATACTCAAATTACTGTGTGGCTCTGTGTGTTCAAACAGTGATAATTTTCTTTGCACTGCAGCATATTGTACTAGCTGCCATGTTTTATGTTACCAGTTCTTCACATTCGTACACGGTGTGCACCAGCCCTCAGACACTGCATAAGATGCAATAAATAGGGCAGATGTGACAGAGGATGCAGGGTGACACTTAAAATAGTTACACTGTAGCAGGCCAGAAAGCATTACATGTGAAACAGAATGTGTTTCCCACCAATAGCAACAATATCATAATCAGATGCATCTGAAATGGTGTGTCCCATCTACCATCGCAGACAATCTTCAAAAAAGAAATACATTGGTTTGTGTGCTGATAACCAATGTGCATGGACCGATTACAACTCTGTGACAATATAAAACAAATTTTGTTCTACCTTGGGTTTTATTTTGTCAGAATAATAACATTAAAATATGCATGTCCTGGATTAGAACTCAGGGCCATCTGTACTCCAGTTTAACACCCTACACATGTCCCCACATGCAATTTACAGTTATGAATGAGAAAATGGAGTACCACTGCATTCTTACATTGCTAAGCGATGGTGTGCAATGTGCAACATCGCACAAATCCTCTTTAATGGAAAAATACAGACAATTTTATATATATATATATATATATATATATATATATATATATATATATATATATAAAGTCCCAAAGTATACCAGTGCAGTCACCATGGCTGTAGTCATAAAACAATTTTATTGAAGAATATAAAAGGAGAATGAGCAGTTTTGGGTGGCTTCCACCCTTCTTCAGAAGACTGCACTGGTATACTTTGGGACTTGTATCTACTTTCTACAGTGCTGTTCTTTGGGTACCGTGAACTATATTACTTTTTATTGTTTTACACACACACACACACACACACACACACACACACCTGCTCATTAAGTGACTCTGTGGCATAATGGCTTAATGCATTGGTAAGAAGGTCCAATGGTACCAGTTTCAAAATAGGATGGCAGCATAAGTGTGTACAATAGTTTTATATATATTCCCTTAACCTACTGCTGCTTAATATTGCTCAGTGATGGTGTGCTTCACTCATCATTGTGCCATAATTATTTAAAGGAAAGAAAAATGTGATGATAGGACAGTGGTGAAATGTGATGATAGGACAGTGGTGAAATGTGATGATAGGACAGTGGTGAAATGTGATGATAGGACAGTGGTGAAATGTGATGATAGGACAGTGGTGAAATGTGATGATAGGACAGTGGTGAAATGTGATGATAGGACAGTGGTGAAATGGGGAGCAAGCAGGGGAAAAACAAAGTGACAAGAAGGTAGGGATGTGCAGGAAAGGTGTAGGGAGGAACCATAGCTATCCATGTCTTTAACAGTAAACACTGGGTGCATGTACACATTTTAAGATATATTAGGACTGTCATCTTCAGAGAGAGGGGTGACAACAACATAATTGTATCGTGAAGCCAATTGGATCAAATTAGGTGTGTGACACATCTGTGACATGGAGAGCTTTGTATGGGACAACATTTTTTGGACACGTGCCCTTTTATTAAAGGAGAGAGTGGAATGTTGGGGTAGGAACACAGGCAAGTCTAGGGAAGGCAAGTTGAGAAGGTGAGGGAAGCATTTGCAGACAGACAAGACATACAAGACAAGGACAGGGTCAGTGAAAGACACAGGAGAGGGGGTGAACACCTTGGTTGGGGTGGGGAAATTGAGGTCCCATTGACATCAGCATGGAAACAGTGTGACTCAAGTCCTCACCCATTGGACTGCCAGCACTGTTCCATCACTCCCCCACTGGTTGCTGTGGCCGACATTTTGGCCTATGGCCTGTCCGCCAAAGAACAATGGACCATATGTTCTCCATCCAGCGTAGGCGTGTGTTCACGGTTTGGTACACGCTCCTATGCACCACATCTGGCAACTCCACATGGGTGATATAAGCACTCTTCCACCTCTGGTCCTATGGAGGAACACATGCCTGGCCTGTAGGATAGACTTACCTGAGGGTCCAGGTAGGTCAGGGGCAGAAGGGGATGCCACTAGATGGTATCCCAGAAATGCTGGGCCTTGGTGCTGCAACTGGTGGAATGAGAGTAGGCAGATAACCCGGAACTGGCCTACCCTGCTGTGCTGTAGTATTAACATTAAAAAAAAAAAAAAAAAAAAAGAAAACAAAATGATAACAACATTAAACAAAATAAATCAAAACAATTACAGAAAGAAAGAAATATAACAAAATGTTGTAACAAAGGTTAAATAATATTAATGCAAACAGAATGATACATAATGAAATTTAACACAAACAGAAGATAAAAGTATACATAATAAACAAAACATAAGAAATAAAAGTGATATAATAAAATGTAATATGAATAAAGAAATACAAGTATAATAATAAGAAATCATAATAAAAATAAGTAATACTTAAATAACAAAAAGCAGATATGGGGTGGGGTGAGAGAGAAAAAAAAGGAGAACATTAGAAACTTCACACATTATACAATATTTCAATAATAACTTTATTGTCATCTGATACAGTCTACTATAAAAAATCAAAGTCCTGTATTACTTGGACTACATGTACATTGTTTACACTTGACAGCAGGCCAGGTCTCGTAGTCTGCACTTGAAATGCTATAATGATCATTACATAGCAGTACTATACTTATATTGATGTAAAGCTAACACAGTAGTATAATGTGATGACTGTTATATTTGGGGGGTGTGGTATTACAAGCCACAAGCAGTGTCCACTGTAATATTGTAATGTTGCTTTTCAATACAACATACTGCAAACTCTCTTTTGTTTTACACTTTTATAAACTCATGGGCACTGTTATCTGGGAATGTATAGCTGTTGCTTTGCATTTCAGACTGCACCTCTTCACCTTTCAGAGCAGGATATCTGGATATATCATTACATAATTGGGTGTAAAAGAAACCTGAATTATGAACATGTTTCAAATGTAGCTATTTCACACATGGATAGTTGCATATGATTTGTATTAACGTAACTTATTAACACTCATTTATTGTCATCTTCATAAAGTACTTGCCAGACCACCAAGAACCATACAATGACCAGGACAAAGTAGTGATTCTTAAATCTGAATTTTTGGTAGATATAGGTATAATTGAAAGGAGCTATGCAGATATGCCTTTTCAGAATCATAACAAACTATGATAACACTAGTAATCCATCCATACCTTTTAAGGCTGCTATAAGAGTCCTTTATATAATTATTCTTACTTATCACATGCTTGTCTCACCCACTCCAGTTGCCTACTGTGGGACCTCACATTCAAGGTTCTCACTTCTGCACCTGTGGAAAAAGGGAAAAGAAAAAACAATTATGAATACCAGGTTTTACCATAGCCATCTTCCGTATTTTCAGGTAATACATGAACATCATATTTACACATCACCAGGGTGTTCCCTGCCTGGCAATCCCTGATCCAGTGATCAAGGGTACCCTTCTTCCTCCTATAGAGGCTGTCATAGTGGTGACAACACTGTTCACTGGAGTGGGGGATACCAGTCACACAGGTAACTGCCCTTCCCAAACTATCCCAGGTTTCCACTTTTCCACTTTGCACTGGGTGCCAGTATTGTCACCCTGCTATAGGCATGGGCCATGATCCCTAACCAGGAGGCCAATAAAAACCTTGGACTCCTAGACACCCCAGCGTTGTTCCCTAAAATGCACACCTTCACCTGCTGCAGACATTGCTGCACAAGTGAAACCTCAATGTATGAAATTCAATTCCTGGTATTTCCCCTTTAAATACCATAGTTTCCTGTCACCTGCACTTACTGAGAGTGTGGACTGTGTAGAATTTGATACATTTGAAAATGGTGGTGCTCTGCTTATTATTGAGCAAACAGCAAAGTATATACATATGTATAAAAAATACCTTGTATTTAGCACTGCACAACTTTAAAAAATATTGCAAATACCATCACCAAGACACTTCCATGGTCATTTCCTCCCATTGCCAGGTTATTTGGATATTCTGCAATCTCAAACTATCATATCTAAAACGTATGCAATTCCCTGAATTAGAACCCAGCACCATCTATACCTTAGTCCAAAGCTTAACTCATGTCACCAATGGGGTAACAACATCATCATCACAGTTTTAATAGGTAATATACCTTCAAGTGCATCAGTGTAGTGCAGCTCTGCTTAGAGTGTTTGCGTGTCGCTGATGGGTGTACAGTTATATTAAGTGAAAGCCTCCTGTTTCTATTTTTAGATGTATGGGACATGTCTGCTACCTGGGTGATCTCACTGTGCAAACCTGATAAGCATTGGCTTGTGCTGCAGTGAGCTGCACAAACATGTGGAGTGGGTTGAAAAAAACACATAAAAGGACACAAAATGGGATAACATTTCTGTATTTCAGATAGTCACTTGGGATGGCTGGAATTACTGCACATTCTTGTGGTGGTGTGTGATGTAGGTGGACTGCCGAGGCTTACATGGATTCATTATCGGTGCTGTTCTGAGAAATTTTGAGGCCATTTTTACTAGTGCACACCACACAAACTTACTTAGATGTGATGCGCAGCATGAATATATAGTACGCGCAACCAATACTACTTCTCAGCTGTCTACATGGATACAGTCCATGTAGGCTCTACATGGATCCTACATGGAGTTTATTGAATCTAGGAGTTAGAACGTTGCCAGATTAACAGGTTTTGTGGTAGCCTGCATTTTCTGAAGAGTATAAAGCCTGAAAGTCAAACGTGTGTAATTATTTAGTGACTTCAATCCTCAGTGATTTGCCAGAAAACCACAAATTTTATGAGAAATGGACTAAAAATATGAGACAAAAATCTGGACAGTTGAGAGGTATGGTCAGTCTACATTTGGCTCTCTTTTCTGTCATTCGATATTTCTCTTTCTGCATATTTCACATTCTCCTTTGCCCAGCACTCAAATACAGATATCCCATTTAACATGTCTTCAAAAACTGCCAGTATTTATAAAAAACAGCTATGATGGCATTGTGAGAAAATAACCGTCTACAACATTTGTGTCGACTTACAGGCATAAGTAATAACCCACATATTTCATCTATTCCAGTTACTCACAAAAGGAAAGATTATTACACAAGTGCATTAGGTTATATTTTTGCTATAAATACCAATTTATTCAGAGACCCAGACTAAAAAATAATGCCATCCTAATCTCCCTATTAACAAATGATGACATTTGGCTTAATTATACACCACTAATAAAAATCGCTACTCTTACTATCGTTTTACTGTGATTTCACTATCACTACATTTTAATGCTTGTAGTATAACCAATAAGCTCCCACAGATGTAAGCCTGGAAATTACAGCTTAAACCACTCTGTAAACTGGGCATAAGTCTCCCCTAAGAAGTCTATACAATACAGAGTATAGTGACAGGGACTTTAGTCGGTCTGTGTAAGGCACATGCTGGAGCCCCTTGATCTTCTTTGTTAGAAACTTCTGATGACTCTCCATTTGTTGGCATGTACCATACAAAGCACCTGCAGTAATTGGAGAGACCTCAGAGGTTTCTAACAAAGATCACGGGACTCCAGCATGTGCTTTACATAGTTATCTTCCTCTTAGCATGGATTCTCTTCAGTACACAGCACAGAAAGTGCTGCATTCACCAGCACAAATAACCTCTATATTACACTTGAAACTTGACTATGTGACTCTGTAGTTGCTCTCTATGTGACTCTGTAGTTGCTCTCTTCCAGGACTTTCAAACTCTTTGAAAAAAGCCAACTATAATATTCCTCTCTAATAACTTTCAACATGCATTTTATAAGCAAGATCTTAAAATGGTTCACTGTGTGCCTAGCTTACAGAAATCCAGTAATTCGTTAGGTAAACCAATTTTTCCCTTCCATCTCCATATCCACTAGGGTGAGCCAAGGCTCTGCACTGGGGTCTCTATTCTTATACGTTTTGTAAATGATAGGATATCATACTGTTATTCTCTCTCCATTACTCAGTACATTGTGACATCAGCTTATTCTGTTCCTGAAAACATTGCAGAAATAACTTCAAGTCTATAAGAATGATATGGTAGTATTAAAACATGGACTGAAAACACATGCTTGCAATTTAATAATAAAAATACTAAAGTCATGACTTATATTAATGATTTATATACGTGTGTGTGTGTAAGGTGGTATGGGAAAGATAGGTGTGAGCCATGCATGGTAGAGGATTTAGTTCACTGTTGCCACTTCTGACCACATGAACTATCTCTGCCAGGAGTTGCACTGCTAGTTCCATAGACCCTGGCTAGAAGTTGGAGTGCTTCCTAAATGTGAACAATGTCTGTTGGATGACCTCTCATTATGACTGCATCCACAACCATGACCATGCAGTCTTCCACATCTGGGTGTGGACACCTCAAACACTGACAGAGCAGTGAAGTAGTATCATTACAGGAGCAGGTTGGCATTGCCACATCTACTGACATCTGACAATGTAGCAGCTCTTTTGCCACATGGATGCTGACCCTCCCCCAGCAGACATTCCATAACAGACACTGCACAATCCAGTATGTCATTCATCAAGTCCAAGAACTCACCAACACAGTTTAGGCAGCCTCACATATTAGAAGGCATGATGTGTCATAATCTGGCTATCTCTTCAGAGGCCCTGGTGGAATTTGCGTATGCCTCCATGATGGTTCTATGTAAACGTTGGGTTGCACCTAGTGTCTCAACAACGTCGGTGAGAGGGCGGGAAGAATACCTCCTCTGAGCACCTCTACTGACATTCCTGTGTTGTACTTCACCCTCATAATGGCTAGGGGGAGACTCCACCAGCTCTGCAACCTGGATAACCACATTACTCTGACCAACCATGTCACCCTCAACCTGTCCTATCTCTGATGGCTCTGTGTTGTAGGTATGTGTAAGCATAGTGACTTTGTCGAAACTCTAGGGAAGAGATGTGACAGCTACAACCTCAGTGTCAGACATACCCTCTGCCACTCCTGACTGTGCCTCTTCATCACCACCATCACCATCATAGGCTACAGATAACCTGACATCAGGTGATAGGAGCTGCACAATACTGGTGTGAGGTTCCCTTGTTATTATAGCAATAAAACACAACAAAAAGAGAAATACAAGAAAAAGTGATCAGACATAATGATACTTAACCCTGAGTAAATCAGTACCTTTTTATCCTTTTTTAATGCCTCTTCCTGATTGCATCATTCACATCATAGTGTCCAGTGCTATGTAATGTGTGTTGCGGGACAACACATTCTTCTTGTTATATCTTTGGTCCACTGTGGTGATAGTGGGCTCTGGTGATTATATATCCTTCATGAAATGTTTTTATTTAGGAATTACAGTTGTAATTTGTATAATTCTTCTAGCAAATTTTAAATTATTTCTTATAGAACTTTTATAGTTGATCAGATATTTAAACAATTCAGTGATCTGAACTTTATTTATTGTTTATTTGTTTTGCAGGGTAAAGCATGGATCTCCATGGACCCTTTTCAGATTCACCTGGGGAGGACTGTCTGGTTAAGTAATCTGTTCAAAGTTACCATTCCCTCCAATACAACTCTTTTGAGTGTGTACCTTTAACTCCTAGTAGGTGTGGCCTGAGCCTTTAAAAATGAAGTTATCACCTTACAATTCTATCAAATACTCATTGACAGAGGTGAGATATAAATACAATTGTGTTTGCCATCATGTATGCTTCAAGATAAAATATTCTGATACCTTGTATGTAGCATGATTTTGGAATTATTAAAGAAAGTATGAACAATTAATATATGACACCTGGAGGAGCAGTAGGAAGTAACTGCAGAAACGCCTGGAGACATCACACGGATGGAAGCTAAGGGAATGAAACATTGCACCACTATACCACAGGAAACAGCTCATTAACAGTTCCTTAATTTTCTAAGCCAACTGCTAGATGTTAAGTGACTTGCTCAGAGTCACATGATTAGGCAGTGGAATTGTTTATATGAATGTTTAATTTAACTGCTTAGCTACTCATCAAATTTATTGTATGTGCTTGGTGCTGGACATAATTAATATGGTGATCATCAACAGGCTTAATATTAGTGGTCTCACCTGATTTGCATTTCTGAAGCCTATAAACTAATTAGTACATCTGATTTATGGCAATATTGCAAGGTTATTTTTAATTGAATCATACCATATTTGCATTATATCTTGGAAGTAGCATTGTGTCCTTTTATTAGTGTTGCTTAATGCTGCCTATTCATTTCTTGTATTGATTTGTTTACCTGATTGCATGAATAGGGTCGGTCCATATTATTACATATTGTATTGCTAGCAGTTTCCTTGTATTTGCAAGTCCCCTTTTAAAATAAAGTTGCTCCTGAAACTGTCTTCTTCCACTTATCCTTTGTTTTATTTTATAGATTGGCCTGTTTTTCCATGTTTACTTGCTTGCTTTTCAGTTTGGAAATTGATTTCTGGCAGTGATCACTCTCCCACCCTGCACTGCCCAGAAAAAAAAAAAAAAAACATGCAAGCCCCATCTGAAAATTGCTTAGGCATTTGACAACTTATGGATCCCTGATTTCAGGTCTTGATGTTTATAGGTTCATAGGTTCATAGATGTCTACTAGGCTAATGGCCCTGAGGCTTTTACAAGCCTAGCCATAGGATTACCCTGGCATAGTGCCACCCGACCTTAGTTTCCAGTGCCTCTGTCGAGTAGAGCCACTGGAGTTATCCCCCAGGGTGAATTTTCTGTTTCCCATCCACTCATCAAGATTTCTCTTGAAGAGGGTCAGCGAGGTGCTCTGCTTGACATGTATGGAAAGTCTGTATGGCTTTGGAACTGCCATCACAATAAATCATTCCAAGCACTATCTGGGAAGTCAACAGGGCCTCTCCAGAAATCTCAGGGACTACCCACTATTCTAAAATTAACTCAAGGAATACCACTTTGAATTTTATAAATTCTCCTCTTTCTATAAAGTAGGATAATCATTATATATGTTAAGGTTGTCCACAAATGACACTAATATGTGTTTATTTTAAATTAAGAACTATATCATATTATTTATATTTATGCTGTCCTACTAAGATTAATGTTACTAGATCTTAAACCATCTGTACACCCTCATCTACCACACAACTACACATCAGTCATTTGGAACAATTTTATTGGGTGCTGTCTATATTTGCTGTCATTCTGTATCTACCATGCATTTACAATAATAGTATTACTTATATGCTAATTATGTTATTATTTGTCATTGTGCATCTGCCATATATTTGTGGCAATATTATTACTTGCAGTTTACTTTCACTATTTTATTTCACTTGGTATGTACAAAGTCTTTATGCTTTTCTACCTATATGGGTTTTACATATTAAAGTTTACTTCCTTTGTTAATAAGTTCTATTTCTTCCATAGCCTGAGGATTCTAACACCTCCTCTATCATGACTACTAACTCCAAACACCCAAAACACTGACTCTTATTTCAGTGGCTGTAACAGACTAATTATTTGTTTGCCAAGGTCTGTTGAAAAAAATAATGTTTTACTTTTCCAACTAGTTTAAGTTGTAGAAATGTTCATATACTACTCTATGACTATACATTTCTGTTATTATATTGTTTGTGGCTATGTCATTCAATAAAAAGTGTAAACGTTTGCTGGCTCAGGTCATGACTAAACCAATCCTATAACCTCTTCACCCACTTGTTAATGAAGTGCCAGTAAATAGAATACATATCCTCTTTAACATGTATGAGCTTTGTCCCTAATATCGAGAGAAATTCATTCTCCAAGGAATTTGTTAATCAAATAAAATCTCTTTATGAGAACTACATGATTCCCCCCAATTTAAACGCTTGGCATCTTACCAAGCTTATTGTCACAGTTGTGAACAATAGGCAATTTGGCACAAGTGCAGGTGGTGTTGCCCTTACATTAAAAATAATTGGAAGCTATCCTTCAAATAATCAACAATTCATTAGTGGTTGCTTCAATCATTCAATTGCTGCTGGGATATTTTTAAACCTGTGACATATTTTCTCTCAGTAAAGTAATGTTAATCATTCAATTTACTAAAAGATTTATCATCCAATTCTGGAGCAAAGTATTTCTTACTGAATTACCATTACAAGAGTAGTGGTATATCTTGAACATCAGAAGTTAAAAGTTAAAATGGCTAAAGGGGTATTTAATAGAAGCTTACAATGTCTGTGTTTTGTATTTTCTGAGTGACTTTATATTTTTCCTTAGTTATATTTGGGGAGAAGGGGTCTGGGCATAATTCTTGTCATTTTGTTATTCGTTGACACAACTTTGCAATAACTATTTATGATGGAAAAATAATAAGAATTTTTTAAAATGTAGGTCTGAAATGTCCCTGTACTTCTCAGAGTGCACTATTTTTTTCTGTGTTGACAAAATTTCTGCTAGTGAGAGCACACAGACCACAGCTAGAAGTGGATTCTGTTTGTTTTTTATAGTAACCCACTATAATGAAAAGTGGTATAAATAAACAAAAACTCAAGTTATTAAATACATCACTTAACATAATTTGAATCAAAGTTTATAGCCACTAAAAAAATAATATAAATTCTATTTTGAAGTTCAGTACAAAAAGGATGCTACTAGAGCCCTGTCTCACCATTCTGTTATGCACTCCAGAACATTTTTGTCACAGTGGTTTTCCAGGTCTGTGTTCTGTGGCAATATGAATACCCCAATGCTTAAAAAACATATCAACCAATACAGTAACTCTTTAATAGTTGTAAAGTCAGACTCCTAGGCTGTATAACCTTCAGTAATACATATAAAGGAGAAATGGCTGAGATAAAAATTCTGTCTACATAAGAGTTAGAGCAGTAGAATTAATAGTGACTGACTTTTTTTGAAGTACCTGAGGTGAGCACAGTGATCGATTTATTCATGTATCAACATGAATAAAAACAACGGTATTCAAATCACCAGTGAAACGTTGATTAGGACACAACACCTGAAGAATAAAGACAATATTATGGTAACTCATGCAGATGCACTCTACATTTTCTTAGCAGCAAAGTTCCAGCACAGGGACCCATATATTCAAATGTATGCATTATGACACAAGTGCATCATATTCCCAACATAGGTAAAAGCATTAGTATATTGTATTTGAAAACTCAGAACAGCAATGACAATTAAAAGCCATATGGAATATCTCTGCATCACCTTCATTCATGTATCTTCTCAGCCATTTGTTCAGTTGAGAGAGAACTTTCATTTTACTTCTTTTTTGTAGCCTCCTCTGGGACCTTCCCAATTTCTGTCCTTCCAGTGTCCCATTTTTTTTCATTTGTTTTCTTCTAAGGGTGAAAACAAGGCATCCTTAAACTGTGTGACTGCCCTACATCCCATCCATTCTTGTTTGGGTCATATCAGCCCATTCATTCCCCCAGAGGAGATAGTCAGGCATTGAGAAGTAGTTCGGATGCTGCTTTTATGGAGGTCCATGCTCCATCCCAACTAACCACTTCCCAGTAGTCAATATTAACATTCAGAATGGCTGACTGGTCAGGGAGGAACATGCATTAACTTCCTGAATTATTGGCACCAACTACAACTTCAACAGCAAGTTCCCTCATATTCTCTTCCTCAAATAATTAGCCATACATCAATAGATAATGCTAATATAGTAGGCCTATTTGATTCCACCACCCCAGAATGGTTTATCTGGTAATTATCTCTCAAGTCTATACTCACCTACCTGGCCCTCTCACCACCCATGCCATTAGTTAAACACAGCACACATGGGTCACTTACAGGACTTCATCCCTGTATACCATGAGGTCGGGCAGATGACATTTTTATTTTACTTTGTCAGTTTTAAAAAAATCAACCCTGAAAGCAACTTATTTCTTCCTTGAAAAAATATTTCCTTACTTATTACTTTTGATAAAACTGTACTTCCATGTTAAGTCTTTCGACTTTTCTCGGTTAGGGGTCACCACAGCGGAACTCAGGTCCGCTAATAATTGGCAGTAGATTTTTACGTGCCGAGTTGCCAGCCCTGACACACAACCTTCAACGAAGGTACGCCCATTCACACATGTCTCCACACAGAAGACGCTCTAGCTCAGAATCGAACAGGACAACGTCTATCTGTGAGGCAACAACGCTACAGCAGCACCACCACCACAGTGCTGTACTTCCATGTTAATACCTCTCTGTAATTGTATTTCTAAGTCAGTGTTTCTACAACTTTGAAGTTTTTTTACTTTTTCTTCTGCCCCAATAAGTATGGTATCTAGCAGCTGCGTGTGCATTTCTGATAAAAGTAATGTACTCCATGTACCTTTCTATCAGGCTGTGTGTAGTGTCTTACCTGTACTTCTGTTGATTAAGTGACAGCCTCTGTAATATTCAAGATGCTTTGGACAGAGACTTTCTGAATAGACTTTACAAGGTTTCGTGGCATATTTTGTTGTGTATATCTCTAAACAGTAAAACACTTTGGTCATGGGAGACTTCAACTATCTCAGAAATGTGATCGCCCTGAGGTTGCTGGACTTAATTCAAATGGTCTGGAAAAGTTATTCTTCACCCCTACAAGGGTCTGGAATATCCTGGAACTGGTTGGTATTCACCAGCATGGGGGGGGGGGGGTCACTGTACTACCCCCTGTGTGTAGTCCTCCCTGGTAAGGTCAGACAATAAGTCTGTTTCATCTGAAGTAAAGATCAGACTTGACACCTCCACAGAAGTAAACAAACTGAAAAATTTCTCCAAAGCAAACATTTGCCTACTAAGCGAGGTATAAAAAGTTTCAAAACCCCTGCCAACACAGCCAGCAATGACTCCTATGTAGAGGAGTAAACAAATGCCCTGTATAGACATTTAGACAAGTGTATAGACTCAGCTATACCTGTCAGGATCAAAACCAGGTCCTCCTGAAGAAACAGGCCACCCTAGTGCACCTCAAGTAGGTTATATAACAAAAGGAAAAAACTGTTAACCACGAATAAGAAGAAACTTACTGACCAGAGGAAGAATACCCTCCACATTTTGAACAAGCAAATCAGATATCTTGTAAAGTCCTCTAAAGCCAATTACAAAGCTAAATTAGCATTTCTAGCTAATGACAATCATAAGGCTTTCTTTAGCTATGTCTGAAATTTTAAAGAGAATGTCCAGCTATGTGCTGAACTGACTGTGGATGGTACTACTCACCCAAAGAAATTGCCAACCTGCTGGCAGACAGATTTGGTGCAAGTTTTACCCCCCTGTCCCCACCAGACACACCTCAAAGCATCCCTGTCACCAGTCCACTATGTAGCATCTCCAAAGAGCAGTTAATATCCACCCTCTCCAAGGTAAACAACACAGCTTCCATACATACATGCTTCTCAATCTCCCAGTGCAAGAAATCTGGACAAAGCCGGAAAGAATGTGGGACAAAAGCCCAAAAATAGAGACAGAATTTAAATATTGCACCTATAAACTTAGAAAGATGCTAGAATAATAGGTTTTGCATAATTATGCATTTTCTGAAGGATGTAAAGTCTGAAACTCAAATGTTTGTTGTTTGTCTTTTTGACTTTTCCTGGTTAGGGGTCGCCACAGCGGAACTCAAGTCTGCTAATGATTGGCAGTAGATTTTTATGGTTCCGAGTTGCCAGCCCAATGCCCAACCTTCAGCAAAGGCACGCCCATTCATGCATGTCTTTCAAAGGCCACTCGACCGCGGGGAGGACATGCAGACTCCACACAGAAGGCACTCCAGCCGAGAATCGAGCAGGAAAACCTCTTGCTGTGAGGCAACAACACTACCACTGTACCACCACAGCTTCAAAGTCTGATGCCTGTCATTATTTAGTATTCTTTAGTAAATTCAGTCTTCAATGATTTGCCAGAAAAGCACAAATTTTATGAGGAACATACCAAAAATATGAGGCAAAAATCTGGGCATTCTGCAAAA
Organism: Protopterus annectens; assembly: GCF_019279795.1. Classification (NCBI taxonomy): domain Eukaryota; kingdom Metazoa; phylum Chordata; order Ceratodontiformes; family Protopteridae; genus Protopterus; species Protopterus annectens. The sequence goes on along the minus strand of NC_056751.1, from coordinate 717,307,591 downwards.
ATCTGTACAGTTGAGAGGTGTGCCTCCATTAGACCAGATAACATCCCAAGCTGCTTACTAAACAATCTAAAAGAAGACCTAGTGATACCATTTGGCACTTTCTTCATCCTTAGCCTGAGCACTGACTTTGTTCCAGCAGAGTGTAGGACAGCAACAGTAATCCCCTTACACCAAGGGAGTCCATCAACTGACCCTGGAAACTATAGACCCATGAGCATAACCAGCCTTATCTGCAAGGCCATGCAGTGAGTCATCATGGGCCTTATCAGCAAGGACATAGGTGATCTACAAACTCTTGACCAGACCCAGTTTGGCTATGTTAATGGCATGTCTTGCTTATTAAACCTGGTGGACTTCTTTGAGAATGTTACCAAAGCCCTGGATGAGGGAAAAGTAATACATACCACCTATTTAGACTTAGCAAATGTATTTGACACAATTCCCCCACTCAGGTATCATTGAGAAGCTCTCCCAGCTGGGGATTAACCCATACATCACTAGATGTGTAGCTAACTGGCTCACAGATGGAGCGCACACTGTCAAAGTTGGTGATTCCACCTCCACCAGTAGACCAGTTACCAGTGGTGTACCACAGGGATCTGTGCTGGGCCTTCTACTATTTAAAATCCATTTCTTGGACAGCCAGGTGAAAGTAAATGGCCTGTGGTTTACCAAGTTCACAGATGATAGCAAACTCAATGCAATCATTGAGTCCCTCAACAATGTTAATATATTACAAAAGGGGCAAACACAGACTAATGACTGGTGCCAGAGTCACGGTCTAAAACTAAATGTAAAAAAGTGCATCATTATCACCTTTGGCAAAGAAGTGACTCCTGCAAATTACATTATAGATAGCACCCACTAAGCTCAGATACAGTGGTGACAGACTTGGGAACATAGCTGGACAGCAATTTAAACTTCGATCACCATATCTCCACAGTGATAAGGAAAGCCTTCTATGGTGCACACCTCATAACTGAGAGCATCGTATCCAAGACTAAGGATGTTATAATTTCTCTATACTAGACCTTCATTAGACCATTAATTGACCACAATGCTCCCTTTTGCATGCACCTTACCAGACACCTGCAACAACTGGAGAGACCACAGAGGTTTCTAACCAAGAAAATTGAGGGCCACCAAAACATAACCTAAATGGAAAAACTGAAAGCCCTGTGTCTGTACTTTGTATCCTACAAGCTGCTGAGAGGTGATCTTTGCTTGGCCTATACAGGAATCTCTGATCCTGCCCTAATGGAAATGCTGCATGTCCACAAACCAAATGGGACAAGAGTCACTTGCTCCAGTGATCTCAACATAGCCTGTGACATAAAAAGAACATGTTATACAGATATATCTCCTAGAGATTGACACTTCTCTGGAATAAACTCCCACTTCACATGAAGCAGAGCTCCTCAATGATCCTATTTAAGTGCAACCTTGACAATTGGCTGGGAGACCACAAATTCACCCCGAGTGTGGCACCTATGTCCCGCATGGACAGAGGCAGTCAATGCTAATCACTGATTTGCTCTACTAACAACAACCATCTAATCATGGTCAGCATGGAACAAGGGTATTACATGATTAGGCTTGTTAAGGCCCTAGGGCCATTAGCCTACTAACCTCCTATGAACCTATTGCTAATTCATATATCTATCTATCTATATATCTATTTATCTCTCTCTCTATATATATAAATATATATATAAATATATATATACATGCATATATATATATATATATATATATATATATATATATATATATAAAAACACTGAGTTTTTTACATCTATACAACAGTACTATATTTTTTTAAGTATCACTAAGTGCTGTTGATCAGTAGGGAACTGTTCTGTTCTGTTGTAGAATCACAACTCCTATACCATTATGACTGATATCTATTTGGAATGTATTCACATCATAGCATTTTACCACTAGTGAATCTGTAACTATTTCCCTGAGTATTTCAAAACTAGTTTCTTGTTCATAGCTCCACTCCCAGAATATATCTTGCTATAATGCATTTCTTAGCGTCATAATTACCTCAGATATATTACGTAACACTTCCAAGATACTGCATCATTATTAGAAATAAATCTGCTTTCTTACCTTTTGGCATTGACATTTGAACAATTGCTCTTTTTCTGTATCAGGCTTCAGTCCTTTTGACATTAGAATATGGTCCATGTATTTCTGATTTCTCACTCCTATTTCTCCACATTTGTTCTACTTAACTTGAAATTATATTATCTTAATCTGTGTATTAGCTCAACTGCTTTTTTCATGCTCTTCTTATATCTCACCTCATAATAACAGGTCACACACTATGTTTGTAATACCTTCCATGCCTTTGAAATGCCTCTGGTGCTGATGCAATACTGAATGGAAGTCTCAGGGATCATCTAAATATGCAATACATATTAAATGCACACAATTTGGAGATTTATTTATTTATCTTTATCTTCCAGAATTACTGTTTGCATCTCGTACTAAAAATAATGTATTATTTTGCACTCTTGAGACTTCTTCAACTCTAAGAAGTAGATAATACTCTTTATTCACCTTATTAAGGTACTGGGGATGAAAATAAATGTTTGTCATGTCTTGCTTTGAAAACATTACCTTACTATTCACCTATTCCTTCTGAGATAATTATTTCTAAATGACACTTAAGCTTCAATTCACATTTCTTGTACTTCCCTTGCAGTGTGAATCACTGCACAGTATAATGATTTATTTGTATATGATATTCTCTTGGCAAACATCCTGTACCTTTTAAAAGCCATCATACTCATGAATGATGCCATTGCTTTGATTATGTACAGCATTAAAGATACAGCCAATTTATGGCGTTTGTTGTACATATGCACTGGTTGCTTTCATACTGCATTTGTCTTTTACAATTCCTTTTTGACAAGCTAAACTACTAGCAGAATTTACTTCTTTAAGGGCTCCAGTTTAAAAAATGGACCTTGTATATTTTATTTAATGTTCACATCAATTGATTTTCACCCAATAGCTTTAGACAGTGTCCTGAGTATGTTAGCAATATGCACACAGCTCTCTGTTCACTACCTTTAAACTCCAATGCTTCTAAGGTATTTTTAGATATATTATTACACTATATACCTGTGTCTAGTTTAAATTTAGCATTGTTTTTATTATCAGCTATTGCCAATTAAGATATGTTTGTCTCACTGACTCTGATGCATTTTCAGGCTTCATTGTACCATTCCTTTTCACTTCAATATTACCAACTAACAGCTAATTGTCACATTTCTGTTTGGCAGTATGAAAATTATTTTGCAGACACTTGCCATTTCTTTTGCGTCTTTTTTCTCAATCTTATTTTCTAGAACAGATTCTATAAAACTGATATGAAGCAGGGCAGAGCTATCCTCGCGTACTTGTAGCCATATCAACTGTTGGAGACTTGCATTTAGCTACACCTACTACTCAAATTTTGAATTTCAGATGCAGTACAGTGGCACAGTAGACAGTGTTGCCATCTCACAGTAAGAGATTCCCTGTTTCAATTCTTGGCTGGGGAGCCTTTTGTGCAGAGTCTGTATATCCTCTCTGTGTTCATGTGGGTTTCTGCCAGATGATCCAGTTTCCCACCACATTCCAAAGGTATGCAGCAGGTGGATTGGACACTCTAAATTGGCCATAGGTGTGAGTGGGGTGTGGAATAAATACTGTGGCAGGGCTAGCCACCCAGCGGTGTAAACCTTGGCTGTAGATGATTGTCACTGTTGAAGTGACACCCTGACCCCATGTGCAAAAATGGGAAAAAGAGGTAGTGGATGGATGGATTTTTACCGCTGTTCATCATCATTCTGTTTCTAATCTGTTATTGATAACTGTGTTCCAGAATGCATTGGGACAGTACTCAGGAAAAAAAAAATATCAGACTCCTACACAATTCACATATCATTGTAATATGCAGACCATATTGACCAATGCATATATACATATACAGGGAGAAGAGCCAGTACAGAAGTACAAATGCAAATAAAGGCAGATAAATAGAATAAACTTGCCAGCTATACTTCATAGCTGTCACAAATATGAACCAGAAAAGTTTGCCTGAGGAAGCACATTATCTGCAACAAAGTGCATGATATCACTGCAAAAAAATGCTGCAAATCGAAGAAAGCAAGTGCAAACATACTTTGTAGTTCAGCATGACATACCAAGGAATACAGGCAGCTTTGCAAAACAAAGCCTTAGCAGGTATGGACAAGAAACACATTGATCATACATAAATGTAGGACATCCACAATATGCAGACAGACAGGTAGGCACAACCACCTTTCTTAGACAAGGCAATGTTGTTGGAAACTAGGGGCAGCCAGTCATAGACATCATGTCAACACACCTCACTGGAAGAATTATATTAAAGTTAAAGTGGGTCTGCATGCCTGACTAAGGAAGATGGCACTTTCTTGAATTGCATTTGCTGTGCATGTAGACCAGCAGTAGAAGACCAAAGACAGCTCCTTCACTATTCTGTCCTACTGTACAACAATTACAATGGTGCACATTCTGATACATTATCAGTAGGTGCACATTTTCTAAATTACTCCACATGGATAGTGAGGTGCAAGAAGAAATCAAATTTCAGAATCCAAAGCTTCCGGTTTTATGCAAAATTCCCGTGCATCAAAAGAATTTGTTATGACTGCAGCTGGAACATTTTCCCGGAAAACTATTTTTCTGTTTTTTCCAAATACATACACTGTTGAAAGCAAATATATTTCTTTACACTGCAGATTTATTTGTTCACTTCTGGTACCATGTGGCATATGGGTGTTTGACAACAGAAACATCATGGGTATAAATTCTAGCCTTAATGATGTCTGAATTCTCCAAAAAAAGATAACATAAGACCTTGTGTCTATAACTATTTGAAATGCCAGAAGTGAAGCCAGAAATACAGAGAATGAATAGCCAAAATAATAAACTTACTTATGGCCATTTCTTTAAATATTACCTTTTCTCTGAGGTATGGTGATCTTGGAGTTGGTATATATATATATATATATATATATATATATATATATATATATATATATATATATATATATATATATATAAGTTTGGGGGGAGGGGGTTCAGGGGACTTGCCCCTTGCAAAAAAAGACATTTTAAAGAGAAGAGCAATTTTCAACCTTCACTCTTCTGCTATAGTTTCAGGGTTTTTTTTAGCATTTTGGCACACGGCATTATGAGTGCTGAAATTTCAATAGGGAGCCTTCTTAAAGTGTACCATATAACATACAGTTTACTGGAGCTGGTTATTAAAACATAAAGCTGTGTACAGCTCTGTATAGGTATGGAGAAGAAGTATATCAGGTTACTGGAAGTGGTCCACAGGAAAGCCACAAGAATGGTGTGTTGGATGGAAAACAAAGAATATGATAAGAGACTAGAAGTTGTAGCTCTTTCCACTAGAGACAAAAAGAACAATGTGGGAGGCTTGACACAGATTTACAAGAGGACCCACTAGATTTGCCAGTGTTTAAAATGCCTGCAGCTTCAACTGGATGTAATAAACTATCAAAAAAAGTGTTTTTGCCTTATTGACCCCCATATGTGGGATTTACTATCCACAACCCACTTATAGTAACTCGACAGTTGCACAGCAAAGAAATGAGAAAAGCTAACCCATGGGAAGTCACTGCCAGCACACAGGTATAAACTATACCAGCAGTGATTTCCTGTATGAATTAATAATCACAGACCTGAATAACTGAAAGTTAAGACTGATGAGTTCAAACCTTGACCGGTTTTAATAATTGCAAGGTAATGTACACAAAAACAAGATTTGGTGATAGATGTAAAGGAGTCACCAAGAACAAGAAGGGTAGATTGGAGAGCTTAGCAGGTGGCAGAGACCACTTCTCCCCATACTATGAAAAAGCTTCCCCACAGGGAATACTCTGAACAAATGGAATTGACTAAAAGAATTGGTGGCAGAGAAGGAATTCTCAAAAACATTCAGTAGGACATGTTGCAGGTGGAAAACGGGAGTGGAGGAAACAGGTTTTGAAGGGAAGTAGACTTTTAATGCAATTAAAAGGTGGTCTAAATTTTTATCTGTCTCCTCCTGCTATGAAACAAAAGTAATAAAATAGAATGGAAGTAGCCTGTCTTCTAGAAAAGGTCTGAAGACCACCGCAGAAATTTTTAGCTTGCTGCATGTCATGTACGCAATGCAGCCACAGCAGAATGTGGAAATGAATAATTGTTGTATATAAGAATGCGGAAATTGCTCAGATGTGGAAATGCATGTCATATAGTAAAAAGCAGAAACACAGAATGACAAACAGCGATATAAACTGAAACAAGAAGACCAAAACCAGGTCTCCACATTTAGGAGACAAGAAGTGTTTTTTTTTTCATGTTGCTGTGATGTGCAAAATATAGAACTTCAAATATAGAAATCTTGATGTGAGAAAAATGAAGAAGTTGTATACAAATAAGGAGATGTGGAGACGTGGTGTGAAAAATCATGCTATTTGCGGAAATGTAAGTCTAGTCACGGTATATAGCTGTAGAATGTAATATGTAAATGACATTGATGATTACACTAGTCCTCACATTGCATACTTCTTTGGGGACATCAACTATAAATATTCCACCAAGAGATTACTAACAAGCTTGTATTTTGTCCCTTTCCTGGTAAAAATAAGTTAATATAGTTCTGTTTCAATGTGATATGTTTTGTAATATCAAAAGGACAGTGTAAATCAATAATGTGCTGTGGTTACTGCTCAAGTGCATACCTCTCAGTTGTCCAGAATTTCACAGAATGTCATGAAATTTTGCCTCATATCTTTAGCCTGTTCTTCATAAAATTGTGCATTTTGTGGGCAAATTTGAGGATTGAAGCTACTATATAAAGACACACACGAGTTTCACACATCATATCATTCAGAAAATGCATACTGATTCAAAACATGTTAGTGTATCAACTTTCTAAGTGTATAAAACCAATATTTAAAACCTGTCTCTCATTTAAGGCATTTGTGCCCCCAATAGTTTTGGCATTGTTCAGAATTCTTACACTGAGAGGTTTAGAAGTGTGTTCAAGTGTATGAGATTGCTGATATATATTAAAACTCATTTTTAAGTTGTAAGAAAAATCTAATACTACTTTACCTCTTCCACATTGCATCACAATGTCCTTATCTCAGAGCTGTACTTCCCCTTGTTGTGTTAAACTGACTATACATAACATCAAGTCTCCCAAAGGCATGTGTTGCAATGTGTAATGGTGTACTGAGACTAAGGCTGAAACCTACAGACAGTATTAATAAAGATGCATGCGGTGCACAAGCAACACCTCACTCCACTTCAAGACCACCATCCCCATTTTTACCTTGCTGTTGCCAGTGTACACCTTTAGGTTTGCTGTTCATTAGCGGGGAAAAGGCTGATAGACATGGCATTCTGAATTTGGAACACTGCAAAATAATACTCGTGTGGCCCATAGTTGTCAAGCAACTGTAATACGGCTGAGGATGGGGAGGGGTGTCATCCTGAAACACAACAGTGAACTGAAACATACATCCAAAGCTCATTAAGAATGGCTGTATCTGAACACAGTCAAGGTCATGAATTGTGCCAGACATAACCCTGACTCCACAGCAATAGTGAAGGCACTGTGTGACCTCCAAGGGCTGTGCACATGAGCTGACCTTGCAATCCGGCAGAGTTGGAGGACATTTGTGGGCAGAGTGACCAAAAAATAGCAAGTGAGGATGGGCCATGCTAGTATACCCCTTCCAGGAATAGTGACTGCTGTAGTTCACTTAACAGGTGCTGCAACAAACCATGGTGTTAAGGGTGTGCACACTTATTCAACCCACATATTGTATGCATCTCATTCAGTAGCTGCACGACTAACACATTTGTTTGATACTGCATTTGATTGCACAGGTCATATGTCACATATCAGGTGCGTGTAATGTTAACATATGCAGTAGTGTGGCCCCATTGCATATCATGGAAGAGGCTGGCATGTCAACAAGGGTGTGTACACTCCTCATTATCCACATTAAGCTTTGAAGGTTGTCACTGTAATTGGATTTTATTGCTCATACATGCACTGCTGATGATGAGATCTGCAAATCAGAGGTCAGGCATTAACTATTGACATCAGTCCTCACATCATCCCAGGTATGTGTCAGACAAACACATAGGGGTTGTGAGCAACAGAGCAAACATACCTGCCACACATATACACATTCAGCAATGGTATGCACACTCGCGAGGTATGGTGCACAGTACATTCCAGGGTGCTGTACAGGTGCACAGCAATACTGTGTGCATGGGTGCAGTGTGTTTCAGGGGAAGGGGGAGTCACCTACTAACACAACTCATGCATCACAGAGATGTATCATGTTGGTAACAAGGACTGAGTATAGCTGCAGTGCATGCTGTTGAAGGCCATATGTCATGCATGTTGACTGTTGGGTAATGAGAGGTCTGTGTAATATCTTTGTGCCACCTCACCTGTAAGTGTGTGTGTGTGTGTGTGTGTGTGTGTGTGTGTGTGTGTGTGTGTGTGTGTGTGTGAGAGAGAGTGTGTAGAGGTAAGCAATAATGTACAGGTCATAAATTACATTTTTTGTTTTCCCCTCACAGGTGGCGAGGTGGGTCAGGGTCCCCCCTGCTGGCAAACTGATGTTAGTGTCCATGCAGACTCTGACAATGATGATAGGCATGGTGAGGCACAGGCAGGGTTGTCAGGGACTGAAACTGTGCCATCGGTTTACATCCCACTTTTATCCACCCCATCCCCACATGCAGTCACAATGCGCATGCATACCCCATCACCAGTGGCCATAGATGAGGGACAGTTGGTGGGTGGTGGCATGGGACAGGACATTGTGGGGACTATGGCAAGTGTGTCTTTACACAGCAGCCATAGCTGGATGACTGGCTAGGTACCACACAGGCAGATATACAGAGGTGTTCATAGAAGGGCTGCTGGCCATCATGCCCCTGGCAGAAGTCCCACAGCAGGTGTCACCAGACGCATGTTTCGGGCCATCAAGGAGGCACAGGCACATATGGAACATTACACCAGACAGAGAATGTGGCTCCAGAGGACTACTCATTCTGCTGTACTTGACAACATCCGTGATCTTGCAGGTGCCCATCATTATTTTGCAGAGGTCCTGGATAAAAGGTTGAGTGAGATGGTAGGAATCTTTGACCATGTGGTGTCTGTGTTAGAGCATGTGGTGGGAGTAGGGTGTCCGCCACGTGGACTTAGGTCAGCAATACCAACAGGTGGAGGTCTACATGGACGTGCAACAACTCACAGCTGCTCCCGTAGTGGCAGTACCAACAGCAGCACTGCAGGGGGGGGGTGCTGTCTGCACCACAATGCAGCGGGCCATGTGCATGTGTTCTTCACCGGTCCCAACAGGGGCGCAGATCCAGCAGACAATTGTTATCATTAGGGGGAGTACTATAGAGGCCGTGGTGGTCCAGAGGCCGCGATGGTGTAGCAGTTAGCATTATCACCTCACAGCAAGAGGTTCTCCCATTTGATTCTCAGTTGGAGCACCTTCTGTGTGGAGTCTGCATGTCCTCCCCGTGGTTGAGTGACACTAAAGACATGCAGGTAGGTGCGAGCGTGAATGGGTGTGCCTTTGTTGAAGGTTGGGCATCGAGCTGGTAACTCGGCACCATAAAAATCTACTGCCAATCATGAGCAGACTGGAGTAACACTGGGGAAACTCATAACAGGGGAAAGCCTAAGGACTGTTTAGGGGAGAGTACCATATCTGGACTTCTACCTGGTAGTGCCTGTGGAACCCCTGGCAGGCACAGTTCCTGTGTCCATGGCTGGACACAGTAAACTGTACACCCTGCCATGTACGGTCTGCAGCTGTACAACAAACTCCTGTATAGGGTAGCCACATGGCAGAACTATGTGCATACATACACACAGATCACAAACAGAACTAGGACACCCCCGTACCTACACACACCACATCTGCACAGCCCAGTTGATAAAGAACCCCCCAAGACACACACATGATGTCAACCAAATGGCTCAGCCTAAGCCTCTGGCAAACCCACAACACACCCTGTGCATATGATGATACCTGTGCCACATCCCTGTCATCCATACCATTGATGAAGGGACATGCTAACATGGTTATGATGCACAGGGTGAATGTACTAAGGTTTAGCAATGTAATGCTGTTTAATGTGTTTTCTGCTGGAATGTTTAATGCTTACATGTCAGGGTGTGTAGCTGTCCAACCATAATGCATTATAGCTGTTATTAACACTGAGTGATTGTGGTCTCCATAATGTATTTTGTTTGTATTGTAGGTGTCTATGTGTCAGCAGGATGTTGGTCTGCTGTTCTTTCCTACAACGGGTATGGCACTGTGGTGACACATTAACTGTGTCATATCCTGGGTACAGCTGAACACATGTAACAGGTCTGTATAACAGTTACTGCATATGCCACATGGCTGATAGGTCTGAGGGGTGTATACAGGTGAGTGCATGGTGGCTGATGTCAGCAGCTCTTCTACAGTGGACAATGGTAAGTGTACTGGGTGGCACACACCACATGTTTGTGAATAACACACACACAGAGGCTTTGGTGTTGATGCAATATACAGAGAATACTATACACATGGATGTACTTCATTTTGCAGTGAACTCATTTTGGCCTATGTGATTCCACCAAGACCAAATAACCAAAACATCACATCAGTAAATAATCAGTCTGCCAGTTTAATGTCATTGACATGGTACTGGCAGGGTATATGTCCTCTTGCCCAATGTAGTGCAATCCTGGAGTTGGTAAACATAAGTGTGCTGGTGTGGGTGGCACAGACCCCCACTTTGGAGGGTGTGGGGTGGTGTAGAACCACACATAGTGTGATTAACAACTACTTAACCTGTTAACATAAACTGTGCAGTATAACAGCAGACTAAGGGGGAGGATACGCACATCAATAACCCCAATGTTGGTGGCTGTGACCACAACAACCACACCCAACTATATATACCAACTCCAGTATTGCTGTACAGCTATACAGTGGGGAAGAGGGCACTTACACATCCACTATTAGTTTTGATGGAATGAATTTCCACAAGATGATTCCTTTGAAATGTTACCTTTTGCCAGTTAGTTCTCAGACAAATGATCTCCTGGGACATATATTTTCTGCAAACTGAAGTAAATCCCTTCACATACACGCACGCACTTACTTGGCAACACTGAGAGTAGAACCCCTACCTAGGTACTTACTACTACTAATGTGTTTGGCCTTAATTGCACACACCACAGAGCTTTTAGGATGAGGAGTGTCCCGAGTTTCCTGTTAAGTGATGAACATCACCAGGCCTTGTACAGTATTGTAATGGGGGATGTATTGGGTGCTAATGAGCAATACATAGTATGACACACTGTCATATACAAATTGACAAACACATACAGTCATAGACACATTTGACAGACCTGGGTTTGGCAGTGCTAGCTACCTTGTCAGTGAGTCCATACTGTTAGGGAGTTTTTGCACATAGCACATGCATCATTGGGCTGGATAGTGTAATCAGTTACCTGTATGGTTGATGGTGACAGCGGTCCTCATACAGTGGACCTTGGGACATGTACTGGGGGTACCATGGTGTAAAGACAGTATACCCAGCACCCACACCCCACACTGGATATTGTGCTCACTGAAACTCATGATAATGCTCTGACATACCCACAATCACATATTGAGCAGGACTACAATACAAACCCTTGTCTATCTAATCAGTCCTACTACAGGGATATGCATTTATTGCACATGCCACAGGGATAGTAGGGTAAGAGTTTGTCATGGCTGTCCTAATGTCAGCAGCATCACCATCCCTTATAATGTATGCCAAGGTTTATTGTATTTGGAGAATGTGGCCTCAGAATGCTGTCTCCTACAAATATGCACAGTCACACACAATTGCACACACATACACACACACAGATATTCACATTTGCCAGGACTCAGAGGGTAACCCACACCTATCTACCCATTTGTAGAACAGTGTTATGCTGGTACTGCAAGCTCCAGATAGCCCACAGGGTGAAGAGTGTAACAAGTTACATTTAATGTGAATTACTGTAGCAGCCATTTCTAAGTAAAGTATTGAGGGGTGTAGTGGGTGAGAAGGCCTTCAGAGTATTTTCAACTATAAGTTTAAAAACACACAGACACTGTTATTCTCAGTAATGCACACTGACACATTTGTCAGTACTGAGGTCCATAGGTGCAGGTGTTCCTAGGTGTGTACCAGGCTAATGTCCATGGAGAGATGAGAAGAGTAGGGCATGTGGGTACATTGGTTTCATGCTACCTGACATTTGTCAGCAGGTCATCTATCAACTGATGCCACTTGAGTGATCCCCAGCGTGACAGTTAAATTCAACATCCAATCATTTAGTTTTCTCTTGCAGAGGGCCAGTGAGGTGCTGCAATTGACATGTATGCAACATATATTGCATAACATGGCCAGCGTTTGGGTTAGAGACCTGTACCCAAGCATGTTCTGTTGACTGTGGTAGTCTGGTTGAGGTATCTATGCCATG